>NC_091762.1:84183617-84486647 GCF_029378745.1 Bos indicus | reverse complement strand
CAGTCAATCTTAAAATCAACCCTGAATATTCATTGGAAGGACTGATGCTGAAGCTGAAGCGCCAATACTTTGGCCATCTGATGTGAAGCACCAACTCATTGGAAAAACCCTGATGCTGGAAAAGATTGAGGGCAAGATGAGAAGAGGGTGACAGAGGATGGTATCACTGACTCAATGGACATGAGTTTGAGCAAATTCCAGAAGATGGTGAAGGACAAGGAAGCCTGGCATGCTACAGTCCATGGGGCTGCAAAGAGTCAGATATGACTTAGCGACTGAACAACAATGGTTTATCACAGAATATTAAATATAGGTCTCTGTGATATATAAAAGGATCTTGTTGCTTATCCATTCTGTGTATAATAGTTTACATCTGCTAGTCTCAAACTCAGAGAAGGCAATGGCACCCCACTCCAGCACTCTTGCCTGGAAAATCCCATGGATGGAGGAGCCTGGTGGGCTGCAGTCCATGGGGTCACCAAAGAGTTGGACACGACTGAGTGACTTCACTTTCACTTTTCACTTTCATGCAATGCGGGAGGAAATGGCAACACACTCCAGTGTTCTTGCCTGGAGAATCCCAGGGACGGCAGAGCCTGGTGGGCTTCCGTCTATGGGGTCGCAGAGTCTGACACGACTGAAGCGACTTAGCAGCAACAGCAGTCTCAAACTCTCAGTCCGTCCCTCTCCCACTCTTTCCTCCCCCTTGGCAACCACAAGTCTGTTCTCTATGTCTGTGGATCTGTTTCTGTTTCATAAAAGTTAATTTGTGTCCCTGATAGCTCAGTTGGTAAAGAATCCACCTGCAATGCCGGAGACCCCGGTTCGATTCCTGGGTCAGGAAGATCCACTGGAGAAGGGATAGGCTACCCACTCCAGTATTCTGGCCTGGAGATTTCCATGGACTGTATAGTACATGGGGTCACAAAGAGTTGGACACTACTGAATGACTTTCACTCAGATCCCACATATAACTGATACATGGTATTTGTCTTTCTGACTTACTTCACTTAGTATGATTATTTCTAGTTGCATCCATGTTGCTGCAAATAGCATTATTTCATTCTTTTTATGGCTGAGTAATATTCTATTATATATATGTACCACATCTTTATCTATTCATCTGCTGATGGACATTTGACATGTTTCCATGTCTTGGCTATTGTGAAGAGTGCTGCTGTGAACTTGGGAAGAGCAGGTATCTTTTTGAATTATAATTTTGTCTGAATATATGCTCAGGAGTGGGATTGCTGGATCAAATGGCACCTCTAGTTTTTCGAGGAACTTCGATAGTGTTCTCCATAGTGGCTGCACCAACTTACATTCCCACCAACAGTGTAGGAGGTTCCTAAGGGAAATACTCTTGACACTCATGATCTGATTGCTTTAGGGAAACAAGGCCAAAGTCATGAACTGAAGAGTGGAATAGACTTAGGATTGAGTAGGATTGTTTTCACATCCTGTTTGTGCCATTTATCTGAGTGATCTTGGGCATGTTACCCTTTAAAATTCTGTTTCCTCATCTATGAAATGAAGGTGATGATATTATCTACCTCATAGAAGAAAATCCAATTAACTATGGCTTAAGCCAATCAGATTTTTTGGTTCCTGCATAGGAAGAAATCTGTCAGTGAATGGTTGTTGGCATTGTTTCAGCTGCTACAGGATGCCAGCAGGAGCCTTGCTCTTTCAAACATTCTGTTGTACCATCCTTAGCAGCCACAAGCTGGTGCCTCCTGACTACAAAATGACTGCTGCAGCTCCAGACATCATCCCCACATCATTCCCCATTATTCCTTTTATATCAAGGAACAAGGATCCTGCTGTTTTGGTTTTCATTGACTAAAGCTAATGGTCACATTTTAATCTTTAGCTGCAAAGAATGCCAGTAAAGCCAACACAAAATTATCTTGATTGGCTAAGATCATGACTCATTTACCCAGGGCTGGTCACATTGTCCTCCCTAAACAGAATTGCTCTGAGAAAGAAGGAGCAATAGATAGTAGGAAGGACTGTTAACAGTATCTGTCATCTTCCTTTTTTTCCCATACCCTGGCCGGTTTCATGATGTTTTCAACTCCAGTTCTTGCATTTGACTCCTTTCCTCTCTTGCTTCAATGTCTTTCCTCCACTCACTCCCTGTGTGTCTAGGAGACCTGTATGCTGTGTGTATGTATGAGTGGATAGTGATCATCTCCTTTAAGCCTTCTGTTGGATTCCAGGATTTGGGCAGAAGTACTGGAGTTTTGGGTAAACCAGTTCCCCCCGGGGTGGAGTCAAGGTTATCCTGGTAAACGAGCACTCCAGAAAGGCTGCGTTGAAAGACATGTGCCTTGGTAATCACAGGGGAGCTCTGGGAAGCAGTGCCCTCCGTGCACCCTCCCAGGTGCTTATCAGACACTCAGCAACAGGTTCTGGGTTTCTCTTTTACGACTTGGAACCAGATGCTTCCTTTTCAAAAGAAAAGAGCCTGGTTTTGCTGAGCTTGAGTCAACAGAGTTCGGAGAACAGGAAAATGGATCGGCCCTGCCACATGCTCTGAGGGGAGAAGGCAGTACAGGTGGGGCTCCCACTTCCACAAAGCCCCTGCATGTGAAAACCCTGTATGAGGGAGGCATTTGCTTTACCAAATGTTTCTGCGTTCTGAATAATGACCGATCACGGAACTTCCGTGGTGGTCCAGTGGTCAATGTGCCATGCTACCAGTGCTTCCACTGCAGGGGGCGCAGGTTTGATCCCTGGTCAGGAAGCTAAGATCCCATGTGCTGGTGGCATGGCCAAAAAAAAAAAGAAAGCAAAGAAAAAGCTTTCTGGTTATAAATAATGACCGTTCACATTAGGAGAGGTTCCTTTCAGACACAGGCTTTCCCAGGCCATCTAATGAGTCTAAGACCTTGAAGGTTCTACCAAAGCACAGTTTCAAGGCCAGAGCCTATTGTCTGACGTGAGATCTTTCTCCAAGATCTCATATGAGTTCTCAGTGATTCTTCCTGGCCACTTTTCCCACACCCACTTGTTTACCTTCCTGTTTGTTTATTAAGGACGAAGGCACATTCTTTTATCAGTGGCCTCTGTTTTGGGGATATAGCCTTTCAATGGAGCCTATTCATTGAGTTACATTCCAAAGTACAGGCCTCCCCCAAAATATTTGCATGAGAATTTTTCCTAAGGCTTCGCATGGCTTCCTTTACAGCAGAGATGAAATAACTTAGCACTTCTAATTGGCTTTTCCCTTTCCAAATGCTTTACACATTAACTAATGAATCACATGAGCTTGTGATAAGCTGGATCCCTGGGCTGGAGCTGGGACACTGGGTTAGGACAGGCTGTCCTGGCCCTGTGTTCCTCTCCCTCACACTCTCCCTTCCCCCACACCCCCGCCCCCTCCACAGTCTAAATGCGTTGGGCTCAGCCCAGACACAAACATCCTCAGCACAGCCTTGTGGGAAGGACCCAGCACTATCTTCCAAGGCTGGATGTTGTTCAGTGACTAAGTAGTGTCCGACTCTTTGTGACCCCATGGACTGCAGCACTCCAGGCTTCCCTGTCCTTCACTGTCTCCCTGAATTTGCCCAAACTCTTGTCCACTGAGTGGATGATGCCATCCAGCCAGCTCATCCTCTGTCATCCCCTTCTCCTCCTGCCTTCAGTCTTTCCTAGCAGCAGGATCTTTTTCAGTGAGTCAGCTGGATGTGCTACATGTTAAAGGAAATTTCAGGCCAGCCTTGGTGGCACATAGCTTTTGCCCTTCTCAAGCACAATTCTCCTTCCATGGATCTGTGGCCAAGTGTGTATGTGTATTGAGGAAGGAACAGTACCAGGGGGGTGGAAGGACAATATAAGAGAAAGGTCCAGTAAGGGAAATGCCCATAGTGCCTCTTCGTAGAGTAAAAGGAGCACTAGACTAAGAGTCAAAATACTCGGATTCCTAGCTCATCTCTCCCACTCACCAGCTATGTGTTTGTCCTTAGGGAGGGAAAACAAACCAGAATTTACTGTTGTTTTAGTTGCTAAGTCGTGTCTGACTCTTTTGCAACCCCATGGACTTTAGCCCGCCAGGCTCCTCTGTCCCTGGGTTTCCCAGGCAAGAATATTGGGCTGAGTTGCCATTTCCTTCTTCAGGGGATTTTCCCAACCCAGGGGTCAAACCTGTATTGACAGGCGGTTTCTTTACCACTGAGCCACCTGAGAAGCCAGAATTTACTAAGTACATACTATATCCCCAGTATCACACTAGGGTGGAAGGGGTCTACTGACATATGATCCAATCCCTGCCATACATTACTGACCAACTTCTAAGGAGAAAAGGAAAAAATTATAGTCAGATATACTAAAGGAAACACTTGAAGTATGTATAACCTACAAGTAGTGCAGAGAATAGGTGACTAACCCTGGGGAGAAGCAGGAAATTCATGGAAGATACATTCTAGAGGAGATTTCACATGAGCTGGTTTGCAAGGAGACAGACATAATTGCATTCCTGGAGATGGGAATAGCACATGCCAAAATTAGTGGTATATGTTCAGAGAACTCTGCTCTGTTTAGTATGTTGGTTGTGTACACGCATGCTCAGTTGCTTCAGTTGTATCTGACTGTGCAACCCTATGGGCTATAGCCTGCCAGGCTCCTCAGTCCGTGGAATCCATCAGGCAAGAATACTGGAGTGGGCTGCCATGCCTTCCTCCAGGGGATCTTTCCCGACCCAGGGATCAAACCCTCATCTCTTACGTCTCCTGCATTGACAGGCAGCTTCTTTACCACTAGTGTCACCTGGGAAGCCCAGTATGTTGGTTAATATAAGGTAAATGACAGAGAATGTTGTGTGATGAGGCTGGGAAGTTAGACGGGGTCTAGTCTTGAATGCAGACACTTGGACTTTACTCTATGGAAGACAGGAAGCAGGTGAAGGGCACAGTGGGATCTCTGTATGGGAAGGAAACCTTAACCCTCATGAAGTATGAGATTTTACAAGTAGTAGCAGCATTAAGCGGAGAAGGTAATGGCACCCCACTCCAGTACTCTTGCCTGGAAAATCCCATGGATGGAGGAACCTGGTAGGCTGTGGTCCATGGGGTCGCTGAGGGTCAGACACGATTGAGTGACTTCACTTTCACTTTTCACTTTCATGCATTGGGAAAGGAAATGGCAACCCACTACAGTGTTCTTGCCTGGAGAATCCCAGGGACGGGGGAGCAGACACGACTGAAGTGACTTAGCAGCAGCAGCAGCATTAAGACCTATGGTCATGAGGTACTATCTTCTCCCAGGCAGTATAACTTAGTAAAGAAAATAGAAGCTTTGGAGCCAGATAGACTTGATTTTTATTTATCTCAGTACATGACTGATATGGACTAAATTGTAACCGTCCCCCCCTCCCATTTCATATTGAAGCCCTAATCCCCAGTGTGATAGTATTTGGAGATGGGACCTTTGGAAGGTAATTAGATTCAGATGAGGGTGAGCTCCTCATGATAGAATCAGTGGTCTTAAGGAAAGATGGAATTCTCTAGTGGTCCAGTGGTTAGGACTCAGCACTTTCACTGTTGCGACCCCTGGTTCAATCCCTGTTCAGGAACTAAGATCCCGCAAGCAACACTGTGGCTTAAAAACAAAAAAATGGAAGGACCTTAGAGAGCAGGCTCTCTGTCATGTGAGGACTGGGCAGGAAGAAGGTGGCCATCTGCCAGCCAGGGAGAGGACCCTCACCAGACTCTAAATCAGCTGGAACTTTGATCTTGGACTTGCCAGCCTCCAGAACTGTGAGAAGATAAATTTCTGTTGTTTAAGCCACCCAATCTATGGTATTTTGTCATGGCAGCCTGAGCAAACATCTGCAGAGACCTTGGGGTAATTTTTAGCCTTTCTGACCCATAGATACCACATTTATAAAATTATAAATTAAGTCCTGCACTCCACTTAGTCTTGTGAAAATTCAGTGTAAATTGAATGTAAAGCTGCCAGCACCCTACCCTGGCACAAAGAAGAAGCAGCCTGTGCTGCTGCTTTTTACCCCTTAGAATGGAACCTACATCAGCTCCAGAGATGAACCAGGAGGCCTCTCCTTCATCTTCAGGACCAGGCACCTGTGTGTACCAGTAGAAACAGAGAAATGTTAACGTGGTGAGAACCCCAGAGGTAATCTGGTAATTTCCCCCCTGAGCTGAGACATCTCTGCCCCCATCCTCCCATGTCCATTTTCCATACGTTGTGCCATTAATTCTCTCATTAGCCCGTGAAATGATATTTATTTATTAAGAATATACTTAGCATACTCCCAGGGAGCAAGTTAAAACTCAGCTAACAGCTGCAGTTTCTGGTTGTGAGGAAAAATACGCTGAGGAATGCATATGGAGAGCAGCTATGTATGTATGTTATAATTTCATATTAAAAAACTATTAAACTTTATGCTGGATGAGGGAGAAAAGAAAAAAATCCCAGTGCAAAAGCAAGTTATGAACATAGGAGCACAGTTTCTGAGTGTTTACTTTGTCAGATACACAGCTGACATGATTAGCTCTAATGGGGTGGTGATCCTCATTGAATTGCAGATGGGTGTGAGTGACTGAAATGCCAACGGGACTTAAATAAGTGGCACATACTGTATTACTTAGGCTGCATCCTTTGGCCAAGTTGAAGGCTTCTTTTTCTCCATCCATTCCCAACCCATGCACGCTCACAGGTAACAGGCACACACACGCATGCACACAGAGGCATGCGTCTCTCCATTCCAGAAGCTCCGTGGAGAACATTAATCACCATCTGGAGCAATGCTGACTTGCCTTCCATGACTTTTCCCCCTTTGCCCTCTGCCATCAAAGTGCAAACCCACCCCCCACCCTCGCCATGGCAGATAATGGTATCTCAGATCAGTCCACTTGCTGCAGCATCAAGACCCAGATCAATTTATTGACTCCATGAGAGTGGCTGGTACTGTAATTGTTACAAGAGAAGAATGAAAAGTGAGAACGTGTCCACATGAAAAATAAAAATGACGTTTTGTTCTTTCCTGCCCTCCCCTTTTTTTGCCTCATAGATCTTTATGTGTTTACACAGCAGAGAGCACTTTACTTAAGTTAATCAGCTCCTTCTACATTATTAATTGTGACAGTTAGGGTGCTACATGAGAGGAAGAGTATTATGGGAAGCATTGATCTCACTCGGATGGCGTGGACCTGAGCAGGTTTGGTATTCCTCCTCCCATCTCACTGCATTGGGGTCCCATCAAATCACATTTCCTTGACTGACAATGCAGAACGCCTCCCATCAATACAATTGATTCTGTGAGAAAGGACAAGGAACATTTTTCAGCTGGAAATAGATGAATTATGGTGATGGCAAAGAGAACATTTCAGAAATCTTTCGGTTTAGAAACTTTTGTTGGGAGCTAAGGTACTATTATCATCCCAAACACAAGCCTACTTTATATCCTCAGAAAAAATGCAACTATTAGAAGAAACTTACTCCAAGTGAAAAATAGATTTAGTTGAAGCCAACAGTGAACCTGAGGATGTAATAGATGTTTTTAAAAGGCCATCCACTAATTTTTTGTGGGAAATTTTTGGTTAAGTGCACATCTTTGAAAGACATTTCACTAAAGTTCAACTTTCATGGCTTATACCTGTAGACCCCAACATAAATCCTATGTGAATGGACAAAAGTGAGCGGGTGTCATTTGTGACCTGGAAATAAAAGGTCAACCATTGGATTTATAGCTTTTTTAGTGAAAAGAACATAAAGATTCCTGCCAACTGGAGTCAATCCATATTTTAATGTTTCTTAGTTAAGATTATAAAATCAAGGGACTAGGATCATGCTGTTCAGTGAAGGTCAAAAATTAAATGTGATGGGCTAAGTATCATTCCCATGGGGCAGAAGTTAATATTTCAAAATCCATTTCTACCACTGGCAGTCAAGAAGCGAATTGTCCATGATCATTAACCAAGGGAAGGGGAAATCCCACTACCATTACTAAGTTTAATGATGATTATTACATTAATCAACTATATTGTTAAATTACTCTGCTGTTCTCATATAATGTCCCCAAATAGTGATAGTGGATTGATTGCTATCAAAAAATTCTCACATACAGTGGTGAACAAGTCATGATGGGGGCTCATGGATGAAGGCTTATTTGTGGGAAAAGAAGTTGTGGCTATTGTATGGATAAAGAGATATAACATAGAGTGTTGCACTGCATATAACATTCCTCTAAGACAAGATTCTGTGACACTACAGACCTGTTACTGTGTATGATTCACCAGGACAAGTTTTTTAAATACAAAAAAAAAAAAAAGAGCATGCATTTCTTTTTATTATCTGTTTTCTGTTTCATATTTTTGGCATCTTTTTTATTTTTAGGGAAAAAATTCTGTTTGCAGTTCCTTTTCTTCAAATTTTTAGAGTTCTGGCTCCCATATCCTTTGGATTAAGGTTATTTAAAGTTGTTTGTAGGATGACTCAGACACATGTACCCCATGCCATTTTTTAAAAT
Organism: Bos indicus; assembly: GCF_029378745.1. Classification (NCBI taxonomy): domain Eukaryota; kingdom Metazoa; phylum Chordata; class Mammalia; order Artiodactyla; family Bovidae; genus Bos; species Bos indicus. The sequence goes on along the minus strand of NC_091762.1, from coordinate 84,478,156 downwards.
TTATTTATTTGCCACACTGTGAGGCTTCTGGGATCTTCGTTCCCCAATCAGGGATTGAACCCAGGCCCTTGTCAGTGAGAGCATAGAGTCCTAACCACTGAACCACTAGGGAATCCCCCCGCATACTCCCATGGCATTTTAAAATCCATTTTAAGATGCCAGTACTTTAAGAAGTTACTTTTAATAAAATAGCCCCTGTGAACTAGAGGCCCAGGCTCAGGAAGTTGAAATGATTTGTGAGGCCATACAGATAATCGGAGACAAGGTCAGCCTGAGAGAGACAGGGTATCTGACACCAGGGAAGGAAGGGACTGGTAGTTTAGTGGTGTGGCTTAGGATATGGGTGCACAGTTTCTGTTTTACAGAGGTGTTTTGTAGAAGCTCATTATCCGTTAGGTCTTCCCTTGGTGGCTCAGCTGTAAAGAATCTGCCTGCAATGCAGGAGACACGGGTTCAGTCTCTGGGTTGGGAAGGTCCCCTGGCGAAGGAAATGGGAACCCACTCCAGTATTCTTGCCTGAGAGATCCCATGGACAGATGAGCCTGGTGGGCTACAGTCGCTGGGGTTGCAAAGAATCAGACACGACTTAGCAACTAAACAACAAATATCCATAGACTGACCCAAGTGCACTGGAATCTTGAGAAGCAAAAGGCTCACCTTGCAGAATTTATCTTCATACACTACCACCTGTTGTGGGTGTGGGTGGGTGAGTATTAAACCCGTGCCTCTGTCTGTGCTGTGGGGTAGCTTTCAGTGGCATATTTTTCTAACTTCTGTCCTTCACAGTTCAGACAAAGGTTAAAACTCCCATCTACTTTCACAGGCAAACACTTTAAAGTGCTTCTACAAGAGGCAGTGAGTAGGGAGGACCTTTGATTTAAAGTTCAACATTTACATTTGTAATTTTGACTAATTTCTGTGCTCACATTAATTAAATTGAAATTGTTTAATTAGAATAAAACTGAAATTGATCATTAGGATTAATTTAACCTGATAGGCTTTGTGTGCCTTTCTAGACAAATATTATGAAATACAGTGATAATGAAGCAGCGAGAGGTATAATTTCACATCTAATAATGATCTTAATATCTGCCAGTTGCTCTCTCTGGTATTGGGATAGCTCTGAATGTTGCTGTTTGTTACCTCATTACCCTTCAGCTAAGACCATGCTGTATCTGCTCTCCACTGGTCTCTTCCCAAATATTTTTTCCTGTCAAAGTCTAAAGATGTACCAAATTCTCTTCACCCCTCCCTCCTAGTAACATCACCCCTCCCCTTTCCCTCACCCCACCATCTTCCAGGAAGGCTATTTGCTTGGCTGTTCCCCTGGGCCTTGTATCACAATGACCTTTGTAAAACAAGAACTGCAGAATGACACTCCTTATGGAATTCACTAATGCTCCTCAGTTCTGGGGTCATTGCTATCAAGTCTGGACTGGCCCTCTGTCCTGTTCCTGGCTGATTACTACGATTAAGAACCAGGCACAGAGCTAAGCTGCGTAGAAAGAGGAGGGGTTGTAACCCCTGAAAAACTCTTAAGGGGTGGGAGAGAAAAGGCAGCTTTTCCAAGTGTCTAGTGTGCACCCAGGAAATAGCTTTCCATCTTCATCCTGTGCCCTCTGTGTAGCTCCATCCAATGAGCATGTTTCCAAATTTGGTGCCTTTTGTTTCTGAAAAAAAATTCCCGAAAGATAAGACTACTATTTTGCCATAAGATTTGGCATAAATGAAAGAATATTAGATCTGCATCTGCCTACCAACACACTGAAAGAAAGTGAAAGTGTTAGTCATTCAGTTGTGTCTAACTCTTTGCAACCCCATGCACTGTAGCCCACCAGGTCCCTCTGTCCAGAGGATTCTCCAGGCAAGAATACTGGAGTGGGTTGCCATTCCCTCCTCCAGGGAATCTTCCCAACCCTGGGATTGATCTCAGGTCTCCTACATTGCAGGTGAATTCTTTACCATCTGAGCCACTAAAGAAGCCCAAGCAACACATTGATGAATGTAAAGCTTTTTGAACTATCAAGTCAACTATCAAATTATTTTGTCTTCAGAAGAATTAAGATCTGCATGGATAAATTAAATCTTCAGAAAAATCTGTAAACCATTTGAATTTCCGATTCCTCCTATCTACCATTTTGCTAGAGTTACTTTAAAAAAAAAAGTAACATCAGCAGTTATGTTTCCTACAGCAACCCTTAAGGCAGAAGTTCAAAATATAGTGGAGAATGAGTTAAAATTAGGTAGATATTTATGAGTAAGAAAAAAGAGAAACAAAACCTAGACAAAAGAAAGAACGTGTGCTTCTCAGTGTGAATGTGATTTTGGGAATGAGTGATCAATAGGATAGTAGAGATTATTGCATATGCAAATTATTATCTTTCTGCAGCTTGGCCAGTCATTCCTGGCCAAAGACAGAGAAGCTGGTAAGGTTGTAAGCCCTGATTTCATTCAGTCATCATAAGTAAACTGCTATCCCCAAAGAAATTAATTTTATCATTCATTTCTATAGACTATCATCTATGTGGATTCTACTTGTGTTCATGTCTTTATCCAATAGAAGAATCTTACTACATTCATAGCAAAGGGTTCTATTTGGAAGCGTGTTCATATTTCGTTGGGTTTTTCAAAGTCCTTCATGTTTCTAGCATTTGAATAAGAGAAAAGAGGAGATAGCCAGCATAGCCATGCTGTTATTGTATTAGTCCAAGAAAAGTGACTTCGTGTTATGTACTAGGGCCAAAAAGCTATATGGGCTAGCATACAGAGATGAGGTTTCTGTCTTCCTCATGTCAGAAAAGCAGATGCATACATAGAAAAAGCATCACCTTGGTTTAACAGCTTAGTTTAACTTAAGAGACAAAACACTTTCATATTTTCATACATTATTTCATCCTCACAACTACCATGCTAGGAAGATGTTCTTAATCAGAGGCACAAATGGAGAGATTCATGATGGACTCAGTCCATCCTCCCTGAACCAGTTTCTTCTCTGAGCCCCCACAGCAGTGCTTGCTTTTAAACTGTCTGCTGGCTTATCACCTGTTGCTGTGCAGGGATGCAGCTGCTGAGCCTGGAGTGCTGGGAACATCACAACCTGCCATGCCGGGTGCGCTCACCTATCAGGAAAGAACTGCTCGCTCCAGGGCTGAAGATGCTGTGGAGTAATGCTCAGCTGTTGGAGCACTGGTTTATCACTGTTGTACGCAACTTCTTGCTAACTCAGATTCACACAGAAGTTGAGTGGCAGAGTCCCTGCTGTTACTTCTCCAGCTTTCCTTCCAATTCTGTCCATAAAGACCATTGCTGCTTTCTCTGAACTCCCGGCCCCTTGCTTAGCAAAGAGATTGAATCTTAACCTCAGTCAGCCAGGAAACCAGTTCTCTCCAGATTGGTTTCTATGAGCATTTCAGAATCCCTACTTCAGTTCTTCCTGCTTCTAACCCAAAATAGCCATTTCTTCCTCTCTAGTATAACTTTATTGACTAGAAAATACCTGAAATCTTTTCAACATGAAAAATCCGTTAGATTTTTTTCATAAACATAATAAGAGATCCCTTCTGAATTGGGGATATTTCTCTTCATAACACCTTTTAACTGCATTTTTCAAGTCAGAAAACCAGCTTATGCAAACCCTAGATCTTATCTTTGAAGAGTATAAGTATGTATTGACCACTTTCCACAAGGAGTTGAAAATGGTTGCAAGGAAATCCGAAGTCATGACTATGGAATTCTAGAATATGCATCTAAAATCTTTTTAACTATTAATAGAATGTTAACACTAAAACCTTATTGGGAAAATTAAGAAGATTCTGTTTTCTAGGCCCAGCCTTCTCTTTCTTTCCCTCTTTCTTTGACTTTATAGTACATCTGAGGAAACTTTTAATACTAACCAAAGCTTGGTGTTGCCTGGCATCTGAGTCTAAAATGCCTGAGAAAGCAGTACAGATTCCAACTGTAACACATTCCTCCCCCAAGCCTTGGAAACTAGCTTACTGAGGCCGGCAGGGTTCAGAGAGAGCACATGTAAATGAGGCTCAGTTATAAACTCCTGAGGAGTGTTTTATTTAGTTTAAACCTGAACCTGAACTTGTCAACGTGTTCCTGGAGAACAACACAGAAAGCTGCTGCAGTGAAACAGGAAGCCATATTTCAGCTCAGACAATTCACTTCTTTGAGAGAAAGAAAAGTCTTCGAGTAATTTTTTTTAAACTGAACTGCCTTTAGGATAGCACACGGTGACATCTCTGCAAGAAGTCGTGATTGCAGAATCAGAATGACAGTTAATATGTGTCATTTGAACTTGCCACCATTTTTTCAAACTGAATTATAGGATCTCTTAGCCATATGGTGATTTAACAAGAGAAAAGAATATTTAAAAAGCCAATGAACATATAACCGTCATCCAATCTGTAATTGGTTTCATTAAAATATAATAAAGTGATAGGAGAGGTATGGAACTATTCCAAATCAGTACTGTGTGTGTGAGTTCCGAGTCTGTTCCTAAATCTCAGTTACTAGGAGAACACTGGCAAATAGAACTCATCTGTAAGCAAAGTAAGTGATTTTGTTTGCATGCTTGATTTTATGACATGTTCTTAAATATGTCTTCTGGCTTCCCTGGTGGTTCAAATGGTAAAGAATCTACCTACAATGAGGGAGACCTGGGTTTGATCCATGAGTCGGCAAGATCCCCTAGAGAAGCAAATGGCAAAGCACACCAATGTTCTTGCCTGGAGAATTCTGTGGACAGAGGAGCCTGGCGGGCAACAATCCATGGGGTTGCAGAGTCAGGCACGACTGAGTGATTAACACTTTGACTAAATGTGTCTTAAGTAATCTTCACTTAGGAGATCACCATTTTTAAAGTCATTACCAAAAAGGTAAAAACGAATTAAATTTTCTGCGTTAGAATGATGCTGCCTCTTTCTAAGAAGCATAGAATCCTGACAGGGAAGCCTCTGGTGATCCCATAGATTATGTTCACAATGATATCATTGATAAGACCCTTGACAGAGACTGTGAATACTGTGAGATCTCATCTTTGCACGATTCCCCAACCCAGCTCCACCAAAAAGCTTCCCACTCACCTCCACTAGAAATATTCAAGAAGAATCTAATTGTTTATAGTAATGAATATTGCTTAGTTGTAAGTTTAATCTACAAATTTAAAAGGAAATAAATGTGAACATAAAAAGCATTTGCTGTTTCAGCATTAAAAAAAAAAAAATACTGTCATTTGAAACTGCCGACTCCCCCATGTGGGTTTGTTTTGCAAGTCACGTCTTAACAAAGACAAGTTTTGTTGTCATAAAACCCTAAATCCCACCACGTTTTCAGAAGAAGGAGTAAAGCATTGTTCACTTATCCTCAGTCTGTGCTTTCTGGGATGTCACACAAGAGCTTTGACTGGGCTTGGGAAAATCATTCCATTTTTATCCAGGGCAATTGGCTCCGATGAAACCCCAGCCCTTTCTGTAACATCTAGATCACATCAATGTTTCCTGTGATAATGCTGCTTACATTTTAGGCCAGTATTTCAAAGTTTTGTCTCTATGTATCTTATTTCCTCCCCCAAATAATGGAATAATATTATAATAACTGGTATACAAGGGCTGTTCTACAGATAAGTTGGACCCCTGACTTCCCACAGACTAGAATCTGGTCTCTGACTTTTTCCATAGTCAAACTCATTCTAACCTCATTGAGGGATAGGAACAGTTTTATCCCTGCCAATATCACATCTACACAGTGAATGAGGAAAAAGGATGACTTCTGCACCTGTAAGACTGAAAAGCAGATGCTCCCAGAAGGTACAAGTATAGGAATGGGATCTTTATAGTGTGATCAGAGCAGCCAAAGTTGCAGGGCAGCCAGAGACTGAGCTGAGACTTGAACCGGGCCCCCTGCCTCGCAGTCCAGTGTGGAGTTGCTTCCTACTACTCTCTTGCTCTCTTCTGTCAAGAATCTGAGAGCAAAGATGTACAGTCTCCTTCGCATTCCATCCAGATCCCACCTCTGCACCTCACTTCTTTGGCTCCATACAGAAGCCCCCAACCCCACTGCTGGTTGAGTGTGCCCTCTTCCTTTCCCTTAATCCAGTGAACGGAGTGGGGCGGGCAGCTGGTTTGCAGAGTCTTTGAGAGGGTAGAGGATTTCCCTCATTCCTGTGGGGGTGGAAGCACAGATGGAGAAATAGAGAGAGAGAGAGAGAGACTGGCTGGAGGGGTGAGAGGAGGCAGGAAAGGGGACTGGAAAGGACAGAAGAAAGGGCCTTGGACAGTGAATAGAGGAAGATGAAAGGGGTCAGAAGCAAAGAGCCATGCTCAGGGCCAAGCAAAAAAGCACCTGCTGGGGGGTGGTAACGGGCACAGGTGCCAAGTGCCATCCAGTGCCTAAAGGGGACTCCTTGGCTAGGAAGGTTAGTTTGGAAATGTGTTTCTGGCCAAGTAGCAGATCTGTCATACTCATGCAGGAGTCTCCGGGAGAGTTTTTGAAGTAACTGGACTTTTCACTTCAGTGTTATCTCCCCGCTCACCAGAATTTATCTACCTGCACCACTGAAACGGTAAATTTGCATGTTAGGTTTCCTGCGAACCTGAGTCATGTTGGGAAGAGCTTTTCAGCTCTGGAGGAAGAGCAGGAGTAGGGAGGCAGGCCGTGGCATGATTATTGTAATGCGGCCACGCTCGGCTGAGCGCCGACCTCCACTCCCACGCCTCTCTTTTTAAATCAGAAAGGTTACCTCCCTGGGCCACCACTGGGCCAGCCCCAAGTGTGACTGTCTGCACTTGTTAGACAGCAGGCGTTTAATTAAAATTGGAATCCAATGTGTAGAAAACATACATTTTTTTTCACTTCATAGCTCTCCACAGGAAGTCATACTCTCTTCCTGCCCTGCTCCCCTCAACTCCCCACCACCGAAAAAGAAAAAAAAAGAAGACAGACTAAGGGAAAGATTATTTCAGTGTTGAAAATCAGAAATTACAAAGGGCCGGGCTGCCTTCTTTATTTTTGCCTTTAGGGTTGACATCAGCCAATGATAAAGTCTGTATTGTATATTCAGCCCAGAGCTAGCTTTTTTTGTGGCTAACTTCCCATGTGGAAAAGGGACTCATCCCATTTTAGAGTGTTAAAATACGGCATTTAATGAATCTGTAAATAAAATTTTTCACCTTACTTTTGCCCAATCAGAGGAGTCGGTTGATGCCTTCTGATATTTGGCTGGACTTTGTGGAATCAAAAACAACAAATTGAAAGAGCAAATAATAGACACAGGACCCTAGCTGAAAACTCAGCCCCCAAACACCCTGGCCACCGCCTTTCCCACTGCAGAGCCACCCAGTGCACTGTCTGGGCTCCTCCCAGAACATTCGGCTGCGCCATCGTGGCCAAACAGATAGGAACTCTGGACAATTTCATCGGGTCCTTGTCCCCTTAATCTCCATGCTGCACCTCAGATCTGAAGCAGCTTCCGTGGTGCGGGCTCACTTTAATGGATAATCTATTTTTCATGAAAAAGCAGGAAATAAGCTGTCTCTTTCATAAAAAGATTTACAAAATGTAATCATTGTTGAAATATTCCCTTTGAACTGCCGTGTCCACGGGGGTCTCCGGCTCCCAGAGTCGTGCTTCATTAGAACCCCCTCACAAGCGGCTCCAGAAGGGCAGGTACACTGGTGGGGCCCGCTTTGATGTCTTGAATGAATGAAAGAAAAGCACAATAAAAAAGAGCTGTTGATCAAGCATAAAATACTCTTTAAGCTGACAGAATAGCAGCGTTAACACACCCTAAGCTGCTTTTCGTTTTTCCCTTTTTTCCTCACATTTTCCTGTGCTTTGTGTACAGTGGGGGTTTGTATTTTATAAGAAGTCTCTGATCTATGTAGTATGCCATTCGCTAACAAAAACCAAAATAGGATTGTTTCTGTCCCACTTGGTTGCCTGACTACTCCGTCCCTCCCCCTTCCCTCGCCCCAACCCCAGATCCCCTCTCCCCCTCGCCCCCAACTTCCAAGGCGTGCAGCTCAGCCTTGCAAGGCAAAGGCCCAAATGCCTTTCATAAACTTGAGCCAATTTCTTTTGTGCGGTTGGTTTCGCTGCTCTGATTTTAATACCGCAATTAAAGACAGATTTTTATTTTCTCAAGAACTTTCTCTTGCAACTGGAGAAATGGAACTGACACAGCTGCTACCTTTAACTAAGAAATTATATCATTAAATAAGAGCAAGCCGCCTTGCTGAGCGATGCCTTTCCAAGGGAACTGGTCCTCTGTAGGTCTCCTGTGGACCTTATGGCCCGTACACACTTTATAGAGAACTCATCTCCCCTGGCTTTCAGGTTTTCGGCACTTGTCTCTCAGGCATTAGTTCATTCAGTCCCTACAAAAACTGATAAACTTGTTGGCTCCATTTCACAGAGTTTAAAACTGAGACCCAGGGGTGCTGACCTATCTAAGATCATTTAGAAAGTGAAAGTGTTAGTTTCTCAATCTAGGGTTAGTTTGTGACCCCGTGGACTGTAGCTCACCAGGCTCCTCTGTCCATGGGGTTCTCCAGACAAGAATACTGGAGTGAGTTGCCATATCCTCCTCCAGGGGATCCTACTGACCCAGGGATCGAACCCTGGTCTCCTGCATTGCAGGCACATTCTTTACCATCTCAGCCACCAGGGAAGCGCCTTTAACTAGCATGTAATGGCATACTAGTTAAATGATGTGAAAAGTGAAAGTGAAAGTCATTCAGTCATGTCTGACTCTTTTCGACCCCGTGGTCTATACAGTCCATGGAATTCTCCAGGCCAGAATACTGGAGTGGGTAGCCATTCCCTTCTCCAGGGGATCTTCCCAACCCAGGGATCAAACCTAGGTCTCCCACATTGCTGGCAGATTCTTTCTGTTAACTTGACTCCAGTGCCCCACCTCTTACCACTATGCATGCAGCCCTCCAGTAAGTCAGCAGAGCAAATGTGAGTGGCCAGAGTGCAGTTTTTAATTCAGAAGTCTTTGGTTTCGTGAGGTAAAAGATTACTTGGTAAACATGTAAAGGGAGGCCAGAAAAAAGAACTTTGCTTGATGGTGAGACAGACACTAGAGCAAGTTGGAATACGGTGAAAGAGTCAGACTCTGGAACAACTGTTGGAATAATTGGATTGTGTATGTACTCTCAAGGTTTGGAGGTGCTGGATGGCTTATTGGGTAAAAAGATTAGTGTTTTCCCGTCTTGAGGTTTGAACCAAATGGAGGTCTTGGCCGGGAACAGCATGGTCACTCTCCAGGGAGTGGTGGTTTGGACAACTCCTCTGTGCTCGTAGTAAGCAGGCAGCCGTCCATGTTACAAAACTATTGCACATGCTACGGCTGCAGTTGGCCCCACTGCAAGAGCTCTTCAATCAGAACTCGCTGGGGTGGCTTGTGGAGACCTGCATGTCTCTGGGGGGAGCACCTGTCATTCAGGGAGATGCGGGCATGAGCCACGAGCATGGATGAGGCACAGCCATTCTAGAAGTCACCCATCTCAACAACTTGTTGGGGTAATTGATACTAGTCTTTGAGCTTCCCTGGTGGCTCAGATGGTAAAGAATCTGCCTGCTAATGCAAGAGACACAGGTTCGATCCCTGGGTCGGGAAGATTACCCTTGGAGAAGGGAATGCCATCCCACTCCAGTATTCTTGCTTGGAGAATTCCATGATCAGAGGAGCCTGGTGGGCTACAGTCCATGGCCTCACAAAGAGCTGGACACAACTGAGGGACTAACACTTTGACTTTTTACTTTTGGAACCTTGGAGATTTCTTCCTTTATTCAACAGTGTTTATTAAGTCACCAGGCAAGACACCGGAGATGCCACACACAAGAAGACACTTTGTTTTCTTGGGGAGAAAACAGGTAATTACAGTTCAGTGACTTTTCTCCAGTTCAGCCTGGAGAAAGACCCTTTGGAAGAAGGGACTGCTAATCTGAGAAAGCAAGGACTAGCAAGTGTGTTCAAAGCCAAGGAGAGAGGGATAGCTCTGCCAAGTTCCAGCAGGGAGAAAGCATTTGGCTTTGGGGGACCTGGAAGAAGTGTAACACAGCACAAGCGTTGAGTATAAGCAGCGAAAAGATAAGGCCGCAAAGGTGAGCAGGGCCAATCATGGCCCATTACTGTTTTAATAGCTTCCTGTACAATAAACAAGTCTTAGTTTAGCATTATTGAAAGCAGGCTTTCTTTAACAAAATCAGACAAGAAAAATGGCTGAGAGATCACAGCCTGTGGCTGGCAAGACCAATAACTGACACCTGGGTGCAGGGTGTCACCTTTGTCAGAAGAAACCGGTATCCCCATGCCACGAAGAATGGCCCTACAGTAGTCTTCTAGGGGCCAAGGACAGAGTCATGCTTACTTGAAGTCACACAACTAGTCAGTGGAAAAAATAGCACTTGGTCCTGGGTCCCTTGGACACTGAATACTCAGCCTCATCAGCTGACAGAAGTTTTCAAACATCCAACTATAAGAATAGCAGGGTAACTGGTCTCTAGAAGGATACTGAAGTCTAAAGATCCAACTGCCTGGGAGCAGGTACCGTATTTGTTGTACTCATATTCCCAGAGCCTAGTGTTATCAAGCACACAGTAGGATGCTCAACACTTGTTAAATAAGTGAAGTACTCCCAAATGAGGTATACTAACGTCAGAAACCAGGAGTGGACTCCAAGGCCTTGTCCATTTCCATTGGATCAGAAGGAGGCAGGGGAGGCTACCTGGCTTCTGGCTGATTTGCCAAGGACAATTCATTTGGGCTAAACAGTGGGCTTTCGCTCATCCACACAAGAGCTGGAAGCCAAAAATGACTAACTGGATTAATGACCCAGCAGAGATAGCATCTCCTCCAGAGAGAAGTCAAGATGTTGACCGCAACTCCTGCAGTGCTAGTTGGCAGCATCCTCTTCAGGGGCTGATGGAGTATGAAGGAGTGGAGAGTGGGGGCAGAGGCCTCCCTGTGTTTGCCTGTTTCTGCTTTCTGTGTGTGAAATGTCCTGAAATAACCCACCTTGCCTGGAGAAGAAAGCAAAGTGTCACACCCAGTTCTGGATTCCACATTAACAACCTCCTTCCGCGGTGTTCAACTTTGCCCTTGAGGCCTTTTGTTTAACTTTTTAATTTGAAAAACAGATTCTGCTGCGTCACAGTCTGTTCCGCCCTCCCCACCCCCCACCGCAGCACCCTCTCTTTTTTTTTGGTTAAAGTAAAATGCAGCTATCTCAAACAGACTTGCATTTCCTTTTGTTTCTGAAATATGCATCCTGCCCTTTTAGTAAAAAGTGCATATAAAAGCCATTTTAAAATTCATTATTTACATTAGAATGTTTGATGTTAACTAAAGAAACTGAGCCTTCATCAACCATGTTTTAGGCATCCTTATGACCAAATTTTGAAAAATAGCCTCGGTTTCCTAATTGCTCTCCCCCTCAGATAGGAAAGGAAAGAGACTGCCACCGTCAAAGGTACCGAGTGCCATTTCAGGCTTCCTGCTTGCGATGAAGCCGGATAGATGTTGTTTATGGTTCATAAAACCTGACTACTGAGAGTATTCCAGAATCCTGGCAGAATGGGATTCGAACTTTCATGGAGCTGTAAATTAAGGGGCGGGAAGTGTGATAAAACTCCTTAGAAAAAAGTGGGGGTGGGGGGCGGGGGGGAGTCATGCTGCAATGGTTAAATGAAATTTTATAAGCACATTCAGTGTGGAGCTGTTTTGCATTACATGAGTTGAATACCTTAGAGACGCCACATCTGCAGGCACTTTATTAAATCCTTAGTCAGCACTTTCCAACCTGATGAGATTACTTCTTCATTTGACTGGAGAAGAGGAAAGCTGAGCTCTGGTCGTGGACTGCAGATTTCTTTTGATGTTTCACCTTGAACACTGAGAGAGGACAATCAGCCCCACTTCCAGCCCCCTCCTCACCACCTTAGCACATCCCAAACTGTAGAAACTGTGAATGCAGCAGTAATTTCCCTTAACTCTAGCTTCTGTGGGAGTGTGGATTTGTGGACCTCCCAAACTATAGCTGAGAGTTCCCAAGGGAAAAAAAAAGAAAAAATAGATCAAAGCTCTGTGTTTACTTCCTTAATGTAAATGTATCAAGATAACATCATCCGATATTGTATTGTAATATTGAAATTCACTGTAGATAAGGGACAGGGGTTCCTTTGTAGTCCATCTGGATACAGTGGGTTAGATTAAAGGGCTATAACATATGAAGGCAGAAACCATATGAAACCTAAGCTTGTGTTAGTAAATATCTGAAGACAATTTTTTGACTCTCCATCAATGAATTTTGTTTAATGTGGCAACATTTTCCCAGTGATTTGCTCCTCAACCCCAACAATTTAACAATCTCAGATTTCTTTCATATTTTTCTTGTACAACCTGACAAGAAAATGCCCAGAATTATTCATCAAGTAATGTTTTGAAACTTGCACTGCTTGAATTATAGATTTTGTAAGAGAATATCACAAGAGAAAAATGGGCTTTTACAAACATTATCTTGTCTATTGGACATTATTCATAGTTCATGGAAGTTTTTAAAAATCGAGTGGCTTAGACATGTGCAACTATCACACTCATAATGGAATTAAGGAAGGTCTTCAGCTACAAACTGGTCATGAGAACATTTGATGAAATGAATGGGTTCTATTTTTTAGTATTATAGTTGCTTATCTGCCATCACTATGAATAAATGGTTTAATCAAGGAGCCCTCATTCAAAAGGGAAAAAAATTCCCTGTGTAGTTCCCCTAACCAGCTGACTTCCCATTCTGGAAAGCCTTGGTCAAGTATCTGGGTTAATTGTCATGAAGATTAGTGTAATGTTGAAATAAGGACTAATGGTCAAATTACAGGAGTGAAAAAGTTTAAGAATAGGTTTTGGTTTGGGCCTGAAAGGGTTAATTAAGTTTTTTTCACGGCTTATTAAAGACCCCCAACCCAGGCCTTCAGGAGTCATATTGACACCCCACCCCAGGGCAACTCTCTCCTCTGGTGACATGTTGCTGGTCAGAGCACAATAGTCTTCTGTGTCTGCAAATCATTGCTAAAATCATCTCAAGGAAAAAAAAAAAAAAAGTTTGAAAGCTTTAACGTTAGACAAAAGCCCAAGAGCTGCACTGCGCAGCTCAAAAACCCGGAGTCAGCAACTTCTATTGATTAAAAACTAACCTTTAAAGTAACTCTGAGAGTGTGTGGTTAGCATTTAAATTTAAACATGTCATGAGTTGATTTGTGTTACTGAATACCAACTCAGAAGGAGTAACATTCACATCGCATTTTTTTTCTAATTCCCTTAAGCAGCTAAAGTATTTCATGAAATGTCAATAGGGCAAAAAGAAAAGGAGGGGGGGACAGCCAATGCTGGGCCTGTAGTTTTCTTTCCCATGCAAATATTCACACACACACCCCCCCAAAAGAAAAGTGTGGAGAGTGAAACACAATAATTAGTCCTTTGTCTAACTTTCCCAAGTGCCAGAGAAAGACAGATTAATTAAATACACAACAGTGTTGGTTTTTGGAGTGGGGGTCTCGCTTGCTGGGTAGGTCATAAATTAGGCAGAATAAATACTTCAGTGTGTTTGCAGTGGGCCTGCTACGTCAGAGCCACTGGAAGGTTGGTGGGAGGAGAGCGGAGGGTTTCTTGCTAATGATAGTCACGTCTGGGTCTGTCTGGTTGCTCTTAGCAACCAGACATGATGTAACACCAGGATGAACTTGAACTTGGGGGACTTGAAAAGAGAACAATAGACCAGAGCAATCAATAAAGCCTATTTCAGTGAAGGATTACAGAGCTGCTCTGGGGTAACCTTGTCGGCAAGGCACACACTGAATAGTAAGATGTGTGAAGAAACTTTTTTTTCCTTTGCTTTGCTTTTTAAGAGAAGTGTAGAGGCACTGCAGATTTTTGTAGTGCACTGAGGTTGTGTCCAGAAACTGTGGAATGGAAAACTGCTCCCCCTACTGACTCACTGGGTCTCAGGCGCTTGCTTCGAGAACTACGACGCAGCGTCAGGTTTAAAAAGTCTGGAATTTCACAACTGACTTAGAAAGTGTGAGAACAGACATTGTCAGCGTGACTTGCCGCATCCAAAGTTTGAGACTGTTGGGTTCCAGGGAGAACTCGGCTCTAACTCGGATCTGCGTCAGCTATGCGGGAGTCCAGCTAGAAATACGGTTTGGAGTCTGCCTCCCGGTTCCTCTCTTCCCCCCTCTTCTTTCTTTTGTCCAGTTCGATTTAGGCCCTGTGTATTTGCCAGGATGATTTCCTTTCAGGACACAAGAGGCTTTATTGTGCTCCTCAAAGCATGCGGTCAAAGAATAACATCTAAAAGTATACAGGATGAGTAGTTTTTCGGTTTAGACTTCAGGGTTTTTTTTTTTTTCTTTTTTCCTTCAAGACCTCTGGACATCAAAAGTAGCTTGTGTGACCAGGAAATCTTATCCCAACCTCCATGTAGCTATCATTTTGCCATTTATCCTGGAATCAAATGAGTCCTTGCTTTACCTAATTGAATCTCTTGGACACGGATGAGCCTTCATCTGACTGAATCAACCCAAATGCAATCCTTTCTGAAACTGTCAACTCAGAGGTTTCGGAAGCATTTAATTTTGCTTGAGGTTGATGATTTTTCTGTGAATAAATGTGGTGAATTTGGTAGGGTAGTTCTGGAGAAAAGTTGGCAAAAGCCATGTACTTTTTTATATCACTTGAGAAACTGACTCTGATACTAAACCATAATTGGTCACTTTGTTTAGCTAACAGAGAAAGAAGTGCCGGCATGTAGAGTGACATATCACCAGACTGTTGCCCAAAGCTAATCACCTAAGGGCTCATGCAAGGAAAAGGCAACTGGTAACTGGGCCCAGCAGTTAGATGCAAGGCTGTAAATAAACGTCAGAGGAGCAAAAGCATGCATGAGCTGTGCAGGTGGCCTCCTTTTTTCCTTTGGACACTATGGTAAAATCTGTGATACCAGTTGATGATTATATGTCATTTTTTTAAATTTTATTTTAGAAATACTGAGCTGAGAGGAGCATTTTACATTGTAAAATCTACCTCATGCACATCTAAGGAGACTGAGTAGAAGAGAGATGCTATGACTTGTCCAGAATCACCCAGGACTCTTGGTGTAGCGCTTGTCCTACCTGAGCTCCATTCACTCTTCTCTCGCTTTTGATCCTCTGTGCCTGTTACAAGAACGTTGTAATAGCATCTCATTGAAAAGGAGATGCTGTGAGATTCATCAGAGAAGACATCCATGATGATATAAAACCTCTCCCTTCACCCATTCTCCATTCATTCCACTCTTCTTTGTTTGGAAGCCTGTATTCCAGGCACTGAGCTAGGCGCTGAGGGTTCAATCAAAAACCAGGTGATAGAGCTTCCTGCTCTGCTACAGCTGCCCTCGCCAGATTGGAACCTCCATACCATGCATGTGCTTCAAGTAGACATAAATACTTGGTTGTGCAAGTTACACTCAGAACATGAGCAGCCCCCTACAAAGACACTGAGTGTTGTTTCAGAAGAGTAAGATCAGGTTCAGAGTCTTAAGGTTTACTGTTAGTCATTCCTTTACTTTTACCAGTGAAAACCCCCCTTTATCCCTAACATCGATCTTGATTTCACCAGTGGAAAGGCCACCGTTAAAATGTGTTCTTTTCCAAATTGTAGCTCTAATTGCACTTTTCCTCTTGTCTTCCAGTCCTGGTACCTGGGATAAAAGTCGCAGCGTCCCACCATCCACCAGACAGACCACCTGACCCCTTCTCAACTCTGTAACATGGACGCATCCTCAACCCAGCGCGGTTACAACTTCACTGTCACTGGAAGGGGAAAATCAAATCAACTTGTACATGGAAACAGCAAGCATTATGGTCCAACAGCAAAGGCCATAACCTTTTGGGATTTTTTTTTTAATACTTTAGGAACTGTTGTAATTTTCTCATATGGTGCTGGAAATGGTTGGGCTTTGTAACATTTGAAGTGTTTCCGTGGTTGCGTGAGCATTAGGCAGTGTGGCTAGAGAGGATCTACCCTTGCTCACTGACTTCCTGTCGTAACACACTTTCTTTACGGAGCCCGGCTGTTTCACAGTATTTCATGAATTTACCCACACCGGTGTGAGCCTCTTTGAGCAATCAGGAGGCACTTGGAGAACTAAATCTTTTGTAGTAGCTGAGATCTGCAATATATATAACTTACGGGACAGTCAAAGGGCAATGTTTTTCTGTAACATATTGGAAAAAGAAATCGCAGTTATGTTCCTTTTTTGTTCTTTCTTTTAGTTTGGCTTGGTTCAGCAGTCAGCCGTTAACTAGGTAACATGGCCCGGAAGGACAGTGAACCCACTCGCGTTGCAGAATAATCCCGAAAATGGCAAACTACTACTACTGCTATTCAGTTTTTTAAAAGTTTTGAAATGCTGCACTTACATTTAAAAAAAAAAAAAAAAAAAACATTTTTTCAACAATTTCAACAATGACACAAATTCACGTGGTAATGGGGAAGATGGTCTGTTTTGACAGAAACTGACAGGAATCAATCAAAACAATCGAATTTTGAATTGAGTAAAGTGCAATTTCATTGGATAGCTAAATATCTTTGTAAGATAGAGATTGTTGAAAATTCTATTTTTGTTTTTCAAGTCCTTCCACCCCAGGACTCTAAATTATTGGGGTAAAAAACAGCCTTGCAAGAAAAAGGGGAGCTATTTTTGCTTTTTATGTTTTTTATTGTTAAACTTGTATCCCTTTAAAAACTGAAGGAAAATTTAAAAAAAAAAAACAAAAAAACAAATCTAATGGTGCTTTTACCACAATATGTTAACTACATTAAATGCTAATTAATTATTTTCTGTTATCAAAGCACATAACTAAAATAAAATCATGGTATCTGTTAATTTTATAAGCTAGAAGTCACTAGAATGGATTATGCCAATTCTGAAAATTTTTACATGTATCTGGCATCATAGGATTTATCAGTTATCAGACACTTCATTGTTCCAGAGATTGTCCAGAAAATTTAAAGACCTTTGCGCCCTGAACTGGGCTATGGGAAAATAATTTTAATAATAATAATGAAACCAATACTGAGACAAATGCTGGTGCCCATTCAGATCAAGGGTACTTGTTAGGGAAAAAAAAGTTTGCACCCCCAAATGTCCTGTATCTTATGTAAAAAAAAAAATACAAAAAACAAACAAAAAAATAACAAAAAAAAAGTGCAAGTGATTTTTCTACCAGACAGCGAAGCACCCCTTTGCTTCCCATGCAACTTCAAGAAGGTTTCCTATACTATACATATATATACGTTCTGGTTGGCGAGCCCTGCTGATCAGAGAAAGTCTCTGCATGTTCTAGTGTTAGTAACTAATTTTTATATAGTTAATGTAGGATAAAGTAGAGTGCATTAAGACACAATATTGTAATCCCTACTCTAGGCACTTGCCTTTAAACGATGTTTTTCAGCCCTTCAGAAGGGTTCTACTACTGTCCTATACAATCAAGTAACTGAAATTCTTGGGAAGACACTTTGCTCCTCATCTTTCCCCCCCAAAACAATGTTGTTTTGTTTTGTTTTTTTTCCTTAATTTGCACGAAAACAAAAATTCCATATCAATGTGCCTTGCCCTGGATAGCGATTATTTGTGGAATTGTTGCACATGCTCCTCTATTGAAAGGGGTTTTTCCCTAGTCAAGCATTTGGAGACACTTTTTGTAAATGTGACTTTTATGTCAGCCATTGTCAGTTTCAACATCTAGAACTAAATAGAGAGTTAGTTGTCCCGCAGATAGGAGTAGTCTTTATCGTCCTATGTGGTCAGTGGCAGTGCTATTCTGAGATCTGTAGATGCTTAGAATATCAGTATTTTGGATGTTGCTGCATTTTACAATTTATTTGGAGTCTTCCTTTATTTCCCCCCCCACCCCGCCCCCAGATATATGAAAATATGCAATACCTGCTTATATCGTGTAGAAAAGCTTAGCAATGATTAATTTTTCTTTTATTTTTTTTATTTGACCAAAGTCGGTGCTGCACTTGACGCAGTGTGTTTTAGGTGTCTGTCTTTGTACTTTTTTTGTGATTTTTGAATGCACGTGCGCAGGAAGGGCTCCTCTTAGAGAAGCAGTCAAACTGTGAAGCACTAAGCTGACCCTGCTTCAAGCAATTTTGTTTTTACAACTGTTCCTTTCACAAGCAAGCCTTAAAAAAAAAAAAAAGACAACTTCCCTTTTCTTCAGCTCCCACACCCCATTTTTCTTAGCAGACTGCAGTCAATCCACATTCAATACAAAGTATATAATGCCCATTTTTATATGCACGTTTTTAAACTTCCAAGTTCTGAAAATTGTTTACTGGTTATCTCTATTTAAGGAAAAAAAAATAAAATAAAACATTTTGGATTTTCATATGTGTCTGATAAGTGGTTGAATAGTCGTTTGGCGCTGTCGTATGGTGTGATTGTCAGTATATGGTGTCACTTCCTCTAGCCAGCCAGCATACTTTGCCTTCCCCTATAGCACTTAGCTGGGCATTACTTTATTATGACATATGTGCACTAAAAAAAGAAAAAAGAAAAAAAAAGAAAAAAAATAGCAGCTTTCAGTGCTTCACAGTGAAGGGAAAAAAGCCTAGACAAACATTTTGTCAGAACCTTGCGATAAGCCAAGGTATTACCAGTAAATTGGTTGTATATACAATAAAATTGCACCCTTTTTTTAAAACAAAACAAACTAAGCAATAGTTTGGGCAGTTTTAGTTGTTTTTAGTGAGCATGTTGTAGTCATGACTGCAAAGAGAGAGATTAACTGCCCACTCAGAAGATATGTAATTTGTATTGTTGTATAGTTTTATTGATTACACTGATTTATTCTACCCTATTTTATAATGCAGGACTTTTGTAATGTTGTTTAAATGAGGAAAAATTTCTGTCAAATTAGCCTAGTGAAATTTCTGATTGTTCATTATAAAGGCAGCGTTCATAGAATGGCTTTTCTTTCTTTCCCACCCCCCTCTCCCTTTGGGAACTGGATTTAAGTTTAAAACTTTCCTGTTTCCTTTTTTTTTTTTTTGTAAGTATTTAAATACAGTTTTGTTTGTTTTTTCTTTCAATGGTATAGCATATTCCTATGCTTGAGAAGTATAGGTCTACTGAAAAACCATTGTAAATGGACGTTACAGGTATGCTGTATTTTTGAAGGTATTCTGTTGTATTAAGTTTGATGAAGCTAAAATTAGGGAACTCTGAACAGATTTGCAGGAAAAAAAATGTTTTAAAGGCTTTAAAACATTAGGGAGGCAGTCTAGGGTGATAACGAACAGGGGTTAAGTATTAAACACACTAAGTTATATTTTTGTTCATGTTTCATTGTCCAGAAAGCAGCAGGAAACTGTAGTTTAGTTGTGATCAAGCAGGAAAAAAGAAACATCAACAATACGAGTGTTTAACCTTTTTAGACTCAAAGTCAAGCGAAGATGTTTGAGGAAGACGTTGCTACCTGGGGTGTGTAGACTGACAGACCGAGGGCCATCCACACTTGAAGGCCCAGCCCTTGATTCTGAGACACATTCGAATTTTTTCTCTCCCTTCAAATGGCATTAACAATATTGGCAAAGATAAGTCCCTCAAATAACTCTCCGTTTTTTTCTTTGGGAACTGAAGTCAGAGGCACAAACACTAAATCATACCATTTTCCTATATCCTTTTTTTTTTTTCCTTCTGGCCCATCTCCCTGCCACAAAAACGCTCCTTGTCTGACCGTTAATGGGCAGAGGCCCTCTTTCCAAAGCCCGCTCTCTCCATCCCACACGTTCTTCTTTCCTTTGAGGTTTGACCTAGGTTTTCTGTTTCTTCACACCCTGGCATGACAGTTACTATGTCAGCTCCTCCCCGCCCCCACCCCACAGTCAGGCGTGGGCTACAGGCGGGCCAAGGTCCACTTCCCGAAGCGTGTATTCTTCACATTCTGACAGGTGAAGCGTAAAGGAACCCAGACTTCCCAGAGTCACAGTATTCAGACAGCCCACTGGAAGACGCAAAACCCCGTCTCAAAAAGTTTGTCTTTCACTTTTCAAGTCCTTATCCTCATAGGCTTTGAATTCTGTAGTTACAGTGTCATAAAGTATTTACAAAATCTGGATTAAGACAAAAAATGTTTTCCTTTTGATTTTTTTTTTTTTTGTGGGGAGGGGTTTCTAAGAATGTCATTTAATGTACATGGCATCATGTCTCTGGAAGTATCATTTTGTCCGTAGCCGTAGTGGTCTCTCTCTTTCATTTTCTTTCTTTCCGTTTCTTCTTGTCTCTTTTTCCTGGTAGCAGGCCTCCATAGAACCAATTTAAAACACAACTGGCATGGTAATGTACGGAGAGCTTCAGTGGCACCTCACCACCCACCCTCCGAGACCTGTCCTAAGACTTCAGACAGTCTCAGAAAGCTGCACTGCCCCCAGCACAGCTTTCATTCAAATCAGCTTTTCCAAGGCCACTTTCGTCCTGAAGTCAATGCATGTATTTGCTGTTTGACAGTAAACCCGCTCTGCCTTCTCCACGTCCAAGGCTGTGCATTCGTCTAATTAGTGTCGTGTATGTTTTCCTTTTATTTTTTCCAATAAAAAAAGCAGTGGGATGAAAATTGCTTTGATATATAGCAGGTAACATTGAAGCTATTCCATAGCACTTAAGTGTAGTGAATACTGTGTCACCAATCCTGAAATCAATTTAATGTTTAATGCAAATCCATTACATGGTGCTATTACAGGCTGACAAAATGATTTACACAAATGTGACAACTTGGGCTCAATTCACTCTGCTTTCCAACAGTGTAAACGCATAGCAGTGTTTATCTGCATGAGAACTATGCACTAATCTATCTGAAGAAAAAAACTATATCAACTTTGGTATCTACTTTCCGTTTACTTCAATCCTTGCCTTTTTGGTCATTGTTATAATGCCAGCTTTAGGACAGAAAGAATTATAAGAAAACCAGCATAATACCTGATATATTAAAATGTAGTGCCTGTGAAATCTGTATTATATTGCTCTTCTGAAGTAAGATTTTTCTACACCGGTAGCCTTCGCTGTCTGTCAGTCAGGACCTTCTGGTATAGGTGATGTAAAATAACCGTACAATATTAATGCATGCTATTCCATAATGCTTAGTGAACTGTATGAATATTACTCAAGATTATGTTAGTCTTTTTTTCTGACTTGGTTCTTGTCAGCTAGGTTTAAAGGTATTTCACTGAGAACGCAAATTCTGTCTTTTCTTGATTTCGGCAGTTTTCAGTATTTTGGAGGTATACATTGACTTAAATTCAGTATTACTTGTGTTTTTGTTTTCGTTTTTGTTTTTTGTTTTCTTTTTCCTAGGGGACAAGCATGGGTGTTTGATTTCAGAAATCAGTCCCTGGCAAGACTTTTGTCTCAAAACAACCATTTGAATTTCAAGAACTCTGCTCTGAAGACACTGAGGATATTTCAAAATGAGGGACATTTCCCTTCACCCTCGACTGAAGCTTTGCCGATACTGAAGCATTTTCTTAATGGACAATGTTCAGCCAGGTACCCATGCTTGATCCGTCTTCACACCAGACTTCCTCGTATTAAAAGAAAAAAAAAAAGAAAAAAAAAATCTTTACAGAATCACGTGGCTATTTAGTTTCATGCACAGTTGCAATATTTTCTTCAAAAATAAAACTCTGTACAAACTTTGGGCCCGATTCATAAGAAAAAGAAATTGGCTATTAACACGGGATTTTTTTCAATATAACTTTTTTCTTTTTTGGTCTAAATTTGAAATGACTTGCTTCCCAAATGAAATCTTTTATCTCATTTTTTTTTCCCCTAAGCCAGCATTGATCTGCCTTTTTATTTTTTATTCCCCTTTTATAATCTGTTAGGGGGATGGGGAAATGGAGAGCAGATTTCAGCAATGCTCAGAAAGATAAGAGGGGACCACCTACCCTTGAGCATGGTAACAAGGGAGGCAGCATCATGTAGGGGCAGGACTTTGCCTGAGTGCCAGACATCATGAGTTTCCACATGAGCGTCACATTTCCTGATGCTATTCAATTCAAAAAACACAATTTCCAAAGTGTGTCTGGACCACAAGAGTATATGGTGGAAGTGCCACCGTGAATCCAGCCCTACGCCGTCACAGTGGAGAATACCCCCCAGGGTGCTCGATGTGAACTTGTCTCTCCGAGGTGGTTTCTAGGACAAATGGTGTCCAATGAATGGGGCTGTTTTTCTTGCTGTTTTTATGCTCAGCTTCTCACAATGACAGAAGATTTTTTCCCTTTTTGATTCTATTTGTGTTATTTTTATTTTTCAAATTTTTTTTAGTAATAGTCTATAATTTAGCACTGTTTTTTCAAACATCTCAGCCGAAGGTCACAAGGCCACTGGCTACGTTGGGATGGAGGCCTAAAGAGTGCACTTTCTCCCTAGTCTCCGACTGCCTTTCTGCACTGTGAAGGCATTTGGTAGCATCACTGCTGAGGTACTGGCTTGACCTAGAGCTGGAGGTTTATCAGATTCTAGGAGGTCCTCTAGGTAGACTTTCAAAGGCAAATACACGACCCCCCTCCTCTGCAGCCCTGACCTCTTACCAGAACAAAGTTCACTGAGGGCTTGTCCCACCACCCTTGGAAATCTGTCTGCTCAAGATACCTCCATTTTTGTTTTTTGGGGTTTTTTTGTTTGTTTGTTTCATTTCAAATTGTGGGAGAAGGGGATTAAACACTTCCAATGATAAGAGATCTGTTGTGAAACTGAACACCCCGTGTTAATAAGTTAGTTTGACATTTGTTTTTTATGAGCCGGGCCCCCTGTGCCTCTAGTATACTTGTATTGACTCTCATAGTTACCCTTTTAGTTTGACTGTGTTCTGTGAAAATTTGTAATTGGTTGAGAATCACTGTGGGCGTCCATTCTTATTCAACTAAATCTCCACAGGTTTTTGAGCTGGTGTGGATTAGTTTAACTCTTGTATTCAACCATTAGTGCTACCACCGTCTCACATTACAATACAATTACTGGAAGCAAGTACTGCATTTCCTATGCAACAAAAAAGGAAAATAAAAAATTGCTAATGCTATGGAAGCTGTGTCATCATTTGCTTTAAATCACACCTGGAAGGTGACATTTGAGTGATAGTTATGGGTGTGGATCAGAGTTTCCCCTAAAGACAGCCAGTCTTTGCACCCGTCGCTTGCATCATCCTTGACAGATGTCAGGCACCCTCCACAGGGTTCTCATGAGCCATGTTGGCTTTTTTACCTATTTGTGTGTGTGTGTGTGTACTCAGTCACTCAGTTGTGTTATTTACCTTTATGTCTTGTCTTTGCCATTGGACTGAAAGCTTCTTGGAGGCAGGGATAATATCTTATTCTCTGCATCCCTGGATCTTAGCACATCCAGTGTACCTAGAACTTGTGTGTGTGTGTGTGTGTGCGCACGCGCGCACACTCAGTCTTGTCTGAGAGTTTGCAGCCCTGTTGACTGTAGCCTGCCAGGCTCCTCTGTGCATGGGATTTTCCAGGCAAGGATACTGGAGTGAGTTGCCATTTCCTCTTCCAGGGGATCGTCCTGACACAGGGATCAAACCCTTGTCTCTTACATCTCCTGCATTGGCAGGAGGATTCATTACCACTGCAGCACCTGGGAAACCCCTTTTACCTACTTGCTGCTGCTACTGCTTCTAAGTCGCTTCAGTCGTGTCCGACTCTGTGCGACCGCATAGACAACAGCCCACCAGGCTCCCCCGTCCCTGGGATTTTCCAGGCAAGAACACTGGAGCGGGTTGCCATTTCCTTCTCCAATGCATGAAAGTGAAAAGTCAAAGTGAGGTCACTCAGTCGTGTCCAACTCTTAGCGACCCCATGGACTGCAGCCCACGTCCATGGGATTTTCCAGGCAGGAGCACTGGAGTGGGTGCCATCGCCTTCTCCGTTTACCTACTTAGACAAATGCAAAACTTCACACTGACATAGTGCCTATTGTGTGCTTGAGGCTGTTCTCAGTGCTTTAGATTTCTTGTTGTTCACTTGCTAAGTCATGTCTAACTCTGCAACCCCGTGGACTGCAGCATGCCAGGCTCCTCTTTCCTCCACTGTCTCCCGGAGTTTGCTCAAATTAATGTCCATTGAGTCGGTGCTTTAGATAGTGTATCAGTTAAGGCCCAGTCTGGAGCCAGGAAAAGGGTCCAGTCAGTTTTTCCAACACGAGTACAGCCACCACCCCTGGAGTTAGAGAAACAAAAATGAAAGGTTGGGTTACCAGACCAGAAGCTCCAAGGAGGGACTCCCTACAGATACTTGGATCTTTACTGAGAGGAGTCACCGTGAGGCCCTCACGAGTCACCACACGGCCCCTACTCAGACCTCTCAGAGGATGTGGGCAGCTGATGCTGGGCCTCAAGGGGGTCACAGCCACAGGTACCAGCACTTCAGAGGCAGTAAAGCCTGACTGGCGCTGGGAGAGTTGAAAGGAGCTCGGGCGGTTTGCACCTCTATCCTCTTAGCTATCACGCTGTGTGTAGAAAATGAACACACAGTGAAGTTCCCTCCCTCCTACTCCTAGGCTCCTGCCAGAGTTTCTCATCGGCTTTATCAAAACGGAGCCATCCAGCAAAGGAGTCTGGGAAAGTATCATAAGGAAACCGTGGCCCCATGGAACAGCGTATAGAAGGGCGGGCTTGGAGGCCAGAGATAACAAGTAAATAACCACTGTCTTAATCCAGTTAATCCTCACAAACACCCTATGGGATCACTTCCATTTGTAATCTTCCTTCTAGAGATGAAGAAATTGAGACAGATTCAGTAATTTACCCAACAAATACATGGCAGGGTAGGATGTGAATCTAAGAAGTCTGGCTCCAACGTCCTTCCTATAATCACTACAACATTTTGACCGAACTGTTTATTCAATAAATATTTTTTGAGTACCTATTATGTACCAAGGGCTAGGGCTAGTCAGTAAGCAAAGACGGCAACTATTTGTAGGACGTGCACAGCCTAGTGGGCAAGATAAGCATTATTCCAACAAACAGCAGCAAAGGTAAGGATTTACCTTATTGCACATCTGTCAGCGATTGGGTGCTATAAAGGATACACATAACTGCCGTGAAAGTCAACTGAGGCTGGTGAGACAGAAATTAACCAGGCAAAGGGGGTAGGCAGCTGGGAGAATGTTCTAGGCAGAGGGAATAGCATATACAAACAGCCTGTAGTAGCCCTAGGAGGGGGTTGAAAGAAGCCCTGTTTGGCTGAAGAGAAAAAGAGGAAATACGGTAGAAGATGAAGCTTCATGTTTAGATCACAATGTTGCGGGGCCTTGCCGGCACATTAGAGAACTTTGTCCTCCCTGCAAGAACATCATAAAACGTGTATCAGTCAGATTAGGCTAGATCTATGCTGTGACACAAACAGATCCAAAAGTGCCGTGTATTACAACAAATGATAAAAGTTTGTACCTTATTTTGCATGTCTGTCAAGGGTTGCTGGAGCTTCTGTATAGAGTTTCCTCATTCTAGGACCCAGGGTGAAAAGTGACCACCGTCAGGATGGTTGAGAGATGCATCAGCATGCGGGAGGAGGAGCATGGCAGGACACACACTGGCTTTTATCAACTCTGTCTGCAATTGACACACACCACTTGCACTCACATTTCATTGGCCAGAGCACATCATGTGGTTCAAGAGGACCAGGAAGGTTAACCCTCCCTCAGGAGACTAGAGAACAGATTAGTTTTGGGCATGGGTGGTGCAGTGTGGAGAGTAGGCTAAGTGGAGAAATCCAGAGAGAACACACTACAGCAACCAGAGAGAGGACGGACGCCTGGGCTGTGGCACCCACGATGGAGTGGACGAGAAGTAGACCGATCAGAGAGGTTATGAAGGATGTTAATAGCTACTGTGTATTGACCTCTCCTATGTGCTAAGTGATGTAGGTGATTTATCCCGTTAAATTTAATATTTTCTCTCTTATTATTGCGGCTTTCAAAAAGGTAGAGTCCGTCCTCAAAACACGTTTGTAACTCAGGTGAATGGATCAGTTTTTCCCATACATGCCTTAAAGTCCAAGTTAGAATCAGTTACTACCTTTCAGTTATTACTCAGGCCAATAGCAGAACTTTGGTCTTTATTAGTTGGAGTTAAGACTTGGGAGTTAAAGTCAGTTAACACTGCTCCTTCATTGACATACTCTAGGACAGATTATGCGTAGGTACCAGGCTCAAGGTGAAGGTGAGGTTGAGATCGAAGCCCAGGGTCAGGTGGAAGACTGCCTGGATTGAATCTTGGCTCTGTATTGTTATTAGCTCTGTGGTGTTGGCAATGCCTCAGTTTCTCCATCGGTAAGATGGGAAGAATGATAATAGCATACAACCACCTCACCAGGCTGCTATGATTATGTGATGAATTAACATTTGTAAAGTGGCTAGCAGTGGCCTGGCCATTGTTAACTGCTATGAGAATGCTATGACTTTAAGAAAAAATAACTGACTCCAAAATATAGAGCTAAGTCATTCTTTCAGCACACTGATGGTGTAAGTTCTCTTCCTTGTCATTTCCAGGTCTCTATTTGGGGGAATTCTGAAAAAACTTTCATCTTCCACTAAATAGGGAGAAGTAGCATAAAAAATATAGTCAAAGGTTTGAGGACAGATATCCTTGAGTTTAAATGTCAGTTCCTCATTTTATTAGTTCTGTGACACTAGGGGCCTCCGTTTTCCCATCTGTAAAATGGGCACAAGGATAATACATACCTTATGAGATCATTAAGAGGGTTGAAATGAATTAATGCATGTAGAGCACTCCATACAGTCCCAACCACGTAACTATTATTATTTGCAACCTTGGATTGGTGCATCCTAATGAAAGGAACCCTGAGACTGGCAGGGCAATATGGTATAGTGGGAAGAAGTCTGGGCTTGAAACCAGAAAGGACTTGGATATGAGTCCCAGTTTCACCATTCATGGGCCATATGATGTATTTTTTTAATTTTTGGCTGCCCTGGGTTTGCACTGCTGTGTGCAGGCTTTCTCTAGTTCAGTTAGTGGGGGCTACTCTCTAGTTGTGGTACACGGGCTTCCCATTGCAGTGGCTGCTGTTGCAGAGCGTGGGCTCCAGGGCACATGGACTTCTGTAGTTTCGGCTCTCAGGCTCAGTGGTTGCGGTGCACTGGTTTAGTTGCCTCGAAGCATGTGGGAGCTTCCCAGACCAGTGAACCTGTGTTCCCTGCTTTGGCAGGTAGATTCTTAACCACTGGATCACCATGCCCAGGCCATATGATATTAAACAAATCATTACACCTCTCTCTGAGTCTTGATTGAGAGAGAGGCCCAAATGACTCAAGGACTATGGATGAGAATGTGCAGAGAAGCACAGTTGCAAGCATTAGGCACTAGGGACACTGAGTAAAACCCAACTAGAGTCTAGACCCACCTGGCTCTGGTTCCTGTTTTCCTCAACAGTGTGAGCAGCTAGGGAAATCCATTCTCATCAGTCAGGGAAGTTGGCCAAGAGAAGTGATGCTAGTCATCATTTTATCCCTTCAAGTTCTGGCTCTTAGTTAAAAAAAAAAAAAAGCTAAAGTGTAGAAATCTTACTGGCCTTCAGGGAGAAATAGGGCTTCCCATGCCCTGTGAGGAATGAGCTAGCTTTCATCTGCGAAACATATAAGCCCATTTCTGGCATGTTCAGTTTGAATTTCAAGTTCGTTTCAGGGAACCTGGTAAAACAAGCAAAAAGTACATTTATTCCTAACATACTTAGATTTTCTTCTATTATAGAAAAATACCATTATGTACAAAATAGAATTGATTAGTGAACTCCCATGTACCTCCTATTCGTCACTTACAATTAACTTCTACCCCCTCTATATTCTGGGCTTGATAGCTCAGTTGGTAAAGAATCCTCTGGCAATGCAGGAGACCCCGGTTTAATTCCTGGGTAGGGAGGATCCACTGGAGAAGGGATAGGCTACCTACTCCAGTATTCTTGGGCTTCCCTTGTGGCTCAGCTGGTAAAGAATCCACCTGCTAATCGGGAGACCTGGGTTTGATCCTTGGGTTGGGAAGATCCCCTGGAGAAGGGAAAGGCTACCCACTCCAGTATTCTGGCCTAGAGAACTCCATGGACTGTATAATCCATGGGATGGCAGAGTTGGACACGACTAAGCAACTTTCATTTCACTTTCCTTTCCCTCTATATTCCATTCACTTCTTGACCATCCCCAGATTATTCTGAAGCAAATCTCATGTATCATATACTTCATTCATAATATTCCAGAATATATCTGTAAAAAGCAAAGACTCTTATAAATGTATTCACAATACCATTTTCATACCCCAAATATTAGCAATACTTCCTTAATATCAAATAACCAATCAAATATCAAATACTCTCAACTGTCTTATGATTTTTAAAATACTTTGTTCAAATAAGGATCCAAATAAAGTCCATACACTAAGAGGTTTGTACATATCTTAAAGATTTAAATCTATAGAGTCCCCTTCTTCTCTTGTATTTTCCTTGCAATTATTTGCTGAAGAAACTGGTCCATTTGTCCTGAAGAGTTTTTCCCGGGCTCCATCTTATAGATGGCGTCCCTGTGGCGTAAACATGTTTGACCAGTAAATTGGAAGCATATCCTTTGACCTTGGAAATTGACCCGATGGGATGCAGTCCCAAGGCTGCCTCACACAGAGATATGGGATTAATCAAGGAACTCACCATGTGTTTGTGCCCTGACTCTGGAAGCTGTGGCCAAAATAACTAGGCTGAAGTGAAAGGTGCCCAGGAACTGTTCTTCACCAACTCCATCCCAAAGTGTTTTTTTCTTTTTTCTCAGACGGTATCCGCAGAGGCAAAGCAGTGTCCATCTTAATGTCAAAAAACTCTCTCCTTGTCCCCTACTGCTGATAAAAAAGAAAAAAGAAAAAAAGCCAGCTTCTACCTTAAAGAAGAATAAGATTAATAGTTCTGGTTGGCTGTAAACTCAGATAAGGGTCTTTCTGTTCCTGCCTCCCTATTCAGTGGGCATCGTCTTCCCTGTGAATGTATGCTCTTGGGGTAGAAGTCAATTCCAAGGCAGGGAGTTGGGGCTTCCGATCAGGCTCTATGGAGCAGTGGGGCTGGGGCTGGATTCTTAGGGCCATGAAATCCCTTCTCCCTCTACTTCTACATCCTGGCTTCTGAACACGGGCCTCGGCCATGCTCGGGTCCCTGAAACTACAAAATCTCATATGTAAAGTCACTCAAAACAAACTCGACCTCCACTATGGAGTTCCTCCCCTCTGTCAGAACACAGGCCTGGAGAAGGACCTGAATCTGAGATTATCCCCAAGTGCGCAAAGTCTAGCAGAGCAAACAAACATGCAAACCAAATAATTGCACCTTGGCCTTATAAGAACCAGGGAGGCATCATATGCCAGATCACCTGGGCTCAGGTGTGCCCAAGGGACAGGGAGGGGGGAGAGAGAGCCACGGGGAGGAGTTTGCACAATCTAGGTCTTTAAGGATGAGAAAGAGCTCAAGAGACTGGAGAAAAGATGTAAATAGCAATAGCATAACAATAGTAAGAATAATAACATGTACGGGATGAGCTCTTACTTCACACCACTTATCTTTCTCAGGGCTTTACATGTAACCCAACCCCATGAAGGACTTACAACTGTTGTTCCCATTTTACAGATGAGGATATTGAGGCACAGAGTTTCAGTAACTCTCCTTACTTATATTAACAAATACATACGGGGGCTAAGGGGAGGGTGCATTTCTAAATCACAATTAGTTCCAAATGTAAGTCTGGTTCACTGCCTTCTTCCTAGTGCCTAGAACACTGCTTGGCATGTAACACTTTGTTGTGTGACGGAACCAGCAATGGTGGTGTCAGTCAGCTTTCCTTGCTCCTCCTGATCTATCCTTCACCTTTCTCCAAGCTGGTGTCAGCTCAGGAGGCTGACTGTGTGACCTCATCAATGGGCTTCCTTGGCCTCAGGTTTTCAGTCTGGACCAGCTGATTGGAAACCCAGAAAGCAGATGTGTGGGAGAGAGGACAGAGATGTCAGGGCATTTACTTCCCAGGCTCTCTCCCTATGTCCCTGCTGGCTGGTGGCATTCCTTATCAGAAGGTTACAGCCCCTCTCAGGATGGTCATTGTTTCTGCCTTTTAGGTTCTAATAATGGCTCCCTCTCCCCATCCCTTTGGGCAGAAGATGGTAAGAGTTTTGGGTACTGCTCCGTCCTTTGACATTTCTCTACATCTTGCCCAAAGCTTTGTCAATAGCCTCTTTATTAACCTCTCTCAAATGATCTTGCATTGAATATGCCATCTGTTTTCTGCTGGAACCTGGACTGATAGAGTGGTTAAGCCAGAGCAGGCTTCCGGAATCTTCTTTCTCCTAAACTCCAGCAAAGGCTCAGATTTATTCACATGGTGGATGTCAAAGCCATAAATTTTCTCATCTTAGTTTATCCTAGACTCAGAAGGCTGGACTCAACCTTCAAAGGTCGCTAAAGTCCATTTCCCTGCTTCCAGCTAGGAATCCAACCCCCCACTGCCAGCTCTGACTGCTCCTGTCAGAGGGAAGTATATCTTACTTTGAAGATCTCCAGGTAAGAAGATACCATAACTCACGCGAGTGTCTCCATCCTCCCTGACTGATAAATTTCCCTCCTGTCTACCACCAACCCCCTCCTGTTATAGGTGAATCTTGCTTCCTTTGTCTGCTCCCTGGCAAGAACTGAACAAAAGATCCTTCATTCTTTGAAAATAGGCATTAAATCATCTTTACCTTCCTCTAGCTCTGAAGTGCAGATCAATGAAAGCAGATAATCTACCCATGCTGGTCTCAAGCCATTCTGAGAGAACACTAGGCTGCAACGAACACTTAACAATAATGAGTTCTAAAAGGCCTGTCAGGAGAGGGAGGGAAAGATGGCGCCCAAACCTCCACTAAAGACGGCTGACTGGGTTCCTGACAGGAGACGGGCAATTCTTCTTCCCCTTTGATTTACTCATCTCCTTGGCCGTTTATTTTCTACCTGCTATCCTCAGTCTGAATCCTGGAGGGCACTGGTTCGCAGATAGTTACCTGCCTGTGACAGCTGCTGTGTCTAGACAGCTCTTATTCCCTCCAATCTCCACCCAGCTGGGCTCTCCCTGGACTTGAATGGAGCCAGCCGGGAACCAGGAGCGCCGATACACCCAGATCTGATAAACCTCTATGTCCACAAACCACTGTTTGCAAGTGAACTTTTTATCAAAATTTATTTCCAAAGTTTTCAAAATGTTCTTTCCCAAAACCGATTTTTAAAATCCCAATTGCAGGGGGACTTCCCTGGTGGTCCAGTGGTAAGGAGTCTGCTTCCCAATGCAGAGGATGTCGGTTCAATCCCTGGTCAGGAAACTAAGATCCCATATGCTTCAGGGCAACTAAACCCAAGTGCCACAACTAGAGAAAAGCCCATGAAGACCCAGGGCAGGCAAAAATAAGAGAAAATAACAAATAAAATAAAACCCCAATTACATATTTTAAATCATTTACCCAAATCCTTAAAGGGGTCTCCAACCTGTTACACTGTGTTTGCTCTCATTCTCAGATTGGTGAATATATGCACACAACAGGGCCTTTTTCTCATTCCCATAAAAGCATAAGTGATGCGTGTACAGGCCCTTATTTATATTCCTCTATCGGTTAGATGTCCAGCCTAACCCAGAAACCCAGATCAGCTTGTGTCACTGGGTCATCCCAGTTAGCCACTAATCCTCCCAGTACTTTATTAAGGTAGATGCTCTTAGTCCACTTAAAAGTGAAGAAGGTATCTGTCACAGAAAGGAAAGTCATCCAGATACTAGGGGAGAACCTGAAGGGCTCATCTCTGACCCCTGAAAGGGGTGTGAAATCTATTTAGATGAAGAGAAGTGCCAGCAACTAATACCATGGGATATTTGTAACTGAAAGGTGCTTGTAGGTACCTTACAGGTCTTCCCAGGTGGCACTAGTGAAAAAGAATCTGCCTGCCAATGCAGGAGACATGAGAAGCAGGTTCAATCCCTGGGTCAGGAAGATCCCCTGGAGGAGTGCATGGCAACCCAACTACAATATTCTTGCCTGGGGAATTCCATGGACAGAGGAGCCAGGCGGACTACAGTCAATAGGGTCACACAGAGTCAGACACGACTGAGTGACTAACACTAGCGCTGACAGGTAATGCAATGATGCCTGGTTCAGCAAACCTGTGTCCAAGTTTCTCCTCTGACACTTTGACATCCTGCTTCATCTTAACCATCTCATCTCCGAATCTCAGCATTCTTCATTTGTGAAAAGAGGAAGAAGGTGGTCCTCACAGAATGATAAAAGTCCTGTTAAACAAAGGAAGTTCACAGAAATGTTGACAGTTGGAATTTAAGAGCTGAGAGAACTGGAACAGAGATGGTGTGCCTGGGTCAGTCTCTACCTGGGGGAAAGAAGTCATCAGGGTCCTCTCCCCAGCTCCCTACCATTTAATGACCCAGAAAACACTAGAAAGGATCTCCATCCCTGTGGTGGGGTTGACTCGCTTCTCAGTTCAGTTCAGTCACTCAGTCATGTCCGACTCTTTGCGACCCCATGAATCGCAGCACGCCAGGCCCCCCTGTCCATCACCAACCCCCGGAGTTCACTCAGACTCACGTCCATTGAGTCAGTGATGCCATCCAGCCATCTCCTCCTCTGTCGTCCCCTTCTCCTCCTGCCCCCAATCCCTCCCAGCATCAGAGTCTTTTCCAATGAGTCAACTCTTCGCATCAGGTGGCCAAAGTATTGGAGTTTCAGCTTCAACATCAGTCCTTCCAAAGAACACCCAGGGCTGATCTCCTTCAGAATGGACTGGTTGGATCTCCTTGCAGTCCAAGGGACTCTCAAGAGTCTTCTCCATACACCACAGTTCAAAAGCATCAATTCTTCAGCGCTCAGCTGTCTTCACATTCCAACTCTCACATCCATACATGGCCACTGGAAAAACCATAGCCTTGACTAGACAGACCTTTGTTGGCAAAGCAATGTCTCTGCTTTTTAACATGCTATCTAGGTTGGTCATAACTTTCCTTCCAAGGAGTAAGCGTCTTTTAATTTCATGGCTGCAGTCACCATCTGTAGTGATTTTGGAGCCCAGAAAAGTAAAGTCAGCCACTGTTTCCACTGTTTCCCCATCTATTTCCCATGAAGTGATGGGACTGGATGTCACGATCTTCGTTTTCTGAATGTTGAGCTTTAAGCCAACTTTTTCACTCTCTTCTTTAACTTTCATCAAGAGGCTCTTTAGTTCTTCACTTTCTGCCGTAAGGGTGGTGTCATCTGCAGATCTAAGGTTATTGATATTTCTCCCAGCAATCTTGATTCCAGCTTGTGCTTCTTCCAGCCCAGCATTTCTCATGATGTACTCTGCACAGAAGTTAAATAAACAGGGTGACAATATACAGCCTTGATGTACTCCTTTTCCTATTTGGAACCAGTCTGTTGTTCCATGTCCAGTTCTAACTGTTGCTTTCTGACCTGCATACAGGCTTCTCAAGGAGCAGTTCAGGTGGTCTGATATTCCCACCTCTTTCAGAATTTTCCACAGTTTATTGTGATCCACATAGTCAAAGGCTTTGGCATAGTCAATAAAGCAGAAATAGATGTTTTTCTGGAACCCTCTTGCTTTTTCTATGATCCATCCGTTGTTGGCAATTTGATCCGTTGTAGCTTCAGAAGGTGGTGCCTCCAAGCTGAGGCTTCAAGCTGCGATTCCCAGAGTCCAGCCCCCTCTGCACCGCAAACAGCATTTTTCCTTCTGGACGGCTCTGCGCAAGTGACCGAAGTGTCACAGAACATTGTGGACTTCCGCTTCCTCAGATCCTATTAAAAGGTCACTTTGGCCTCTTCCAGCTCCTCAACTTCCGCCTTAACCCATATTATTGAGGCTGGATCCTCCCCAAAATTAGTTCAATGGAGGGTTTTTTTCTGGGTGCCTAGCAACTCTTTCTTGACCTTGAAATATAAAAAATGATAAGGTCTCTCTGAGGTAAGGGAACTCAGAACATGGAGGCTTTGCTAACTTCTTGGGATGGGAGAAGCAAAAATACCATCCTTATTTCTGCTTCTGTTATAATAATGACAGCAAACCTCAAGCCATTATCTTTATAAATTGGCCTGCATTCATGACAACCAAGTGCCAGTTACTGTGCTAAGGGGTTCTTTTCCAAGAGTCATCTCATTTGAATGAAAGGTAATAACATAAACCGTGCATCTGAATAGAGATGCCAAGAAATATTGAGGACACATGCTCCATTCTGCTCCGTGGGGCCACTCCTTGTTTGTTACCTCCTCCTCCTCAAAAAGAGCTGTCATAAATTAAACTGGAAGTGAATCAATTCTTATGAACAGAGCCCATGACTGAAGCCAAGACCCGATTTCTTACACATAAAGCTCAAGAAGTACAGCTGTCCTTGTCCAACTTCACAAAGTTTTGGAAGAGATCAACCATTTTCCTCCTTTGTCCAAGGAAGAAATGATACTTAAGCTTTAGAAAGGGAAAGCTAGAAAGAGCTTCAGAAGAAAGAGAATTAGCATTGAGAATTTGCGCATTTGGTATTCCCATTTGTTCTGAAAGGTGGGGTACAGATGCAGGGAAAAAAATTCAAGAGTCCTGAGGGCAGTGGGGGGCACTGTTTGGGAGGCGACTGTGCTGCCCTGATGGGTACATGGGCATTGCACACGTGGGCCTGTGTGCCATCCACAAGAGGCCGCCTGGTGAGGCCAAGGGGTGCACACGGAGATGAGTAGGAACCAGCCCTCACCAGTGAGAGGGGAAGAAGCATCTTCAGTGTGAGTCACTCATACTGGGTACTTGCCTGCAGCCAAAGATGCCCCTAGACAGAGCAACCTCCAGGCATTATCTGTGACGAGAGAAGAGACCGCGTGGTTAGCAGCATCTCTGGCAACAGAAGTGCAAGATGCAGATGCAGGAGAGACTAGAGCATATACCCCTCCCTTCACCCACTGCTGCCCCTGACATTGGAGCCAACTCCAGAGAGGGGGAGGGGCAAACTGAAAATGGCTTTGAACTGGATATAGATCTATTCATTCTAAAATTGACAGAAATCACTGATTGGTGTGAATTTACCCACAAGCCTCTAGATGGAACTTGCTGAAAGACAGCTTAGAAACTAAGTATCACAAACGAAACAGAGTTGCATTTCTTTTTTTTTTTTTTTTACCACATACTACTGATGCCTGGGAAACTGCACACCCTCCACAGCTGTTAGTCACCGTGAATTAATGGAGCCCTGACCTGGAACGTGGAGGCAGACTCCCTTCTTGTGATGGGAGAAGAGAGAGAGAAAAAAAAAAAAACCCTCAATGTTTTGACTTGACTGTAGCAGCAAGGATAAACTACAAACAATATCTGAGCAAAGGTCCGTCAGGTCAAGGCTATGGTTTTCCCTGTGGTCATGTATGGATGTGAGAGTTGGACTGTGAAGAAGGCTGAGCGCCGAAGAATTGATGCTTTTGAAGTGTGGTGTTGGAGAAGACTCTTGAGAGTCCCTTGGACTGCAAGGAGATCCAACCAGTCCATTCTGAAGGAGATCAGCCCTGGGATTTCTTTGGAAGGAATGATGCTAAAGCTGAAACTCCAGTACTTTGGCCACGGTCACCTGATTCGAAGAGTTGACTCATTGGAAAAGACTCTGATGCTGGGAGGGATTGGGGGCAGGAGGAGAAGGGGACGACAGAGGATGAGATGGCTGGATGACATCACTGACTCGATGGACGTGAGTCTGAGTGAACTCCGGGAGTTGGTGATGGACAGGGAGGCCTGGCGTGCTGCAATTCATGGGGTCGCGAAGAATCGGACACAACTAAGCGACTGAACTGAACTGAAACTGTCCCTACAAATGATAAAGATAATAACAATTGCTACCAAAATAGAGAACTGCATGCCAGGCAATGTTATTTTGTCTAAAATGATGAACTACTGCTTGCATTACCACAGAGATGTTCCACAAGGTTTAGGAGGCACACAACTTTTGGTAAATATCAACAGTCTGATTTTAAATGTTTTATGGGAAGGCAAAGTGACTAGAAATGGCAAACCAATTCTTAAAGAGAGGACCGAATTGGAGGTTTCACACTGATTTCAAAACTTACTATTAAGCTACGTAATCAAGACAACACAGTACTGGCAAAAGAATAGATACATAGATCAACAGAACAAAACAGAGTCCAGAAGTAGATTCACACGAATGTAGGGAACTGCTTTTTCTGACAA
The DNA here is from genome assembly GCF_029378745.1 of Bos indicus. Lineage (NCBI taxonomy): Eukaryota > Metazoa > Chordata > Mammalia > Artiodactyla > Bovidae > Bos > Bos indicus. Next base: position 84,441,822 of record NC_091762.1, on the reverse strand, counting down.
CGGCAAAGGCAAAGGCAGCCTGATGGAGTATCGCCTTTTTCAGCATGTGGTGCTAGAAAATCGGACACTCACATGCAAAAGAAAGAGAGAGTGAGGGAAGGAGGAAGAAAAGAGGAAGAACCTTGATGTATGTTTCAGTTTGTACAAATTTTTACTGAGAATGAAGCATCGGTTCAGTTCAGTCACTCAGCTGTGTCCGACTCTTTGCGACCCCATGAATTGCAGCACGCCAGGCCTCACTGTCCATCACCAACTCCCGGAGTTCACTCAAACTCACATCCATCGAGTCAGTGATGCCATCCAGCCATCTCATCCTCTGTCGTCCCCTTCTCCTCCTGCCCTCAACCCCTCCCAGCATCATAGTCTTTTCCAATGAGTCAACTCTTTGCATGAGGTGGCCAAAGTTCTGGAGTTTCAGCTCTAGCATCATTCCTGCCAAAGAACACCCAGGACTGATCTCCTGTAGAGAATGAAGCATAAAACTAAGTGAATAACCCAAATTTATAAAATCACTAGAATTAAATACTACTTAGAAAATCTTTGTGATCTTGAATTTTGCAAGAGTTCTTAGCTACAACAGCAAAAGAATAATCTATTAAAAATAATATATTAGTATTCAGTAAAATTAAAATATTTTGCTTGTCAAAATATATTGTTAAGAGAAAGAAAAGAAAAGCCAGAGATGGGGGAAATATTTTCAAAGCTTATGGCCCAACAAGGAACTTGTGTCCAGTATATACAGAGAACTTTCAAATGGTAATAAAACAAACAATCCAACTAAAAATAGGCCAAAGATTTGAATAAGCACATTATCAACAAAGAACAGCAAGTTTTACTGTATGCAAATAAAAATACAATCTTTTAAATGTACGAGACTTAGCTAAACTACATTTATATAACATTTTGCACCTTGGATAGAAATCTTAGCAAATAAAAAGACTGAAATCAATGCACTTAAGATCTAACTCAAGAATTTTTTTGTTTATTTTTTATTTAATTTAGTTAATTAATTTATTTGGCTGTGCCACATGGCATGCAGGATCTTGGTTCCCCGACCAGGAATCCAAACTGGGGCCCCTGCGGTAGACACATGGTGTCTTAGCCACTGGATCACCACAGAAGTCCCAAGAACTTTTTTTTTTTTTAATTACTAAATTATGCCCAAAGAAAGTAGAAAGAAGGGAAAGATAAATGGAATAAAAGAACAAAAGACAAAGCAAACCCACAATAGAAGTCAACAAAGCCGTAAGTCGGTACTTTGAAACAAAGAGTAATAATGAATATTCTGAGGAAAATGACAGGTGAAGAGAGTTTTAAATACACAAATAAGCAACGTCAAGAATGAAAAGATCACAGCTATAGATAAGGTAGTCATTAAAAATAATATAGTAAGACAAGTTTGTTCCTTATCCCTAGAAAATATTGGCCGAGTGGATAACTGGACTAATTTCTTTGAAATTCTGACATGAGAATTCCCTGGTGTTACAGTGGTTAAGACTGCATGTTCTACTTAGAGGGTAGAGTTTCCATCCCTGGTTGGGGAACTAAGATCTCATAGGATGTGTGGTTTAAAAAAAAAAAAATTAAAATCCTGACACTAGACAAAATAGAAAATATAAACTGTCCAATCAAGATGAAAGGTATTAAAAACCTACCCAAGAAAAGTTTAGGCCTTAAGTCTCCCAACAGTGACTTCTAGCAAACTTCTAAAAAGAAGTGATGTTAACAGTTCATAATTCTTTTAGAGACTAGAAAAAGAGAGACTCCTCAATTTCACCTTGATACCAAAATGTGACAAGGATACTAAGTGTAAGAAAAATTTCATTCACAAACATAGCTGCACAATTCCTAAACAAAATTTGTTCAGTCACGCCTGACTCTTTGGGACCCCATAGACTGCAGCACGCCAGGTTCCTCTGTCCTCCACTATCTCCCAGAGTTTGCTCAAATTCATGTCCATTGAGTTCATGATGTTATCTAACCAATCTCATCCTCTGTCGCCCCCCCTTCTCATCCTGCCCTCACTCTTTCCCAGCATCAGGGTCTTTTCCAATGAATCGGCTCTTTGCATCATGTGACCAAAGCACTGGAGCTTCAGCTTCAACATCAGTCCTTCCGATGAATATTCAGGGTTGATTTCCTTTAGGATTGACTGGTTTGATCTCCTTGCAGTCCAAGGGACTCTTAAGAGTCTTCTCCAGCATCACAATTTGAAAGCATCAGTTCTTCGGTGTTCAGCCTTCTTTATGGTGCAGCTCTCACATCTGTACATGACTACTGGAAAAACCATAGGTTTGACTATATGGACCTTTGTCGGCAAAGTGATGTTTCTGCTTTTTAATATGCCATAGGTTTGTCATAGCTCTTCTTCCAAGAAGCAAACACCTTTTAATTTCATGGCTGCAGTCACTGTTCGCAGTGATTTGGAGCCCAAGAAAATAAAGTCTCTCCTTGTATCTGTCAGAGAAATGCAAATCAAAACTACAACACGATATCACCTCGCACTGGTCAGAATGCCCATCGTCAAAAAATGCACAAACAATAAATGCTGGAGAGGGTATGGAGAAAAGGGAACCCTCTGGCACTATTGATGAGAGTGTAAATTGATACAGACACTATGGAAGACAGTATGGAGATTCCTAAAAAACTAGGAATGAAACTACCATACGACCCAGCAATCCCACTACTGGGCATATACCCTGAAAAAACCATAATTGAAAAAGACACATGTACCCCAATGTTCATTGCAGCACTATTTACAACAGCCAGGACATGGAAGCAACCTAGATGTCCATTGACAGATGAATGGATAAAGAAGTTGTGGTATAATACAATGAAACATTACTCAGCCATAAAAAGGAACACATTGAGTCAGTTCTAATGAGGTGGATGAACCTAAAGCCTATTATACAGAGAGAAGTAATCAGAGAAAAGCAAATATTGTATATTAACACATATATATGGAATCTAGAAAGATGTTACTGATGAACTTATTTGCAGGGCAGCAATGGAGATACAGTCGGAAGAAGAGACTTGTGAACACAGAGGATGAAGGAGAGTGTGGGACGAATTGAGAGAGTAGCATTGAAACATATCCATTACCATATGAAAAATAGGTAGCCTGTTGGAATTTACTGTATGACATAGGGAGCTCAAATCCTGAGCTCTGTGACAACCTAAAGGGGTGCAATGGGCTGGGAAGTGGGAGGGAGGTTCAAGAGGGAGGGGACAAATGTATACCTATGGCTGATTCATGTTGATGTATGGCAGAAACCAACACAATATTGCAAATCAATTATCCTCCAATTAAAAATAAACTAATTAATTTAAAAAGAGGGCTACTCCATTTCTTCTAAGGGATTCTTGCCCATAGTAGTAGATATAATGGTTATCTGAATTAAATCTGCTCAGTCTCATCCATTTTCGTTCACTGATTCCTAAGATGTTGATGTTTAATCTTGCTATCTCCTGCTTGACTACATCCAATTTACCTTGATTCAGGGACCTAACATTCCAGGTTCCTATGCAGTATTGTTCTTTACAGCATCAGACTTTATTTTCACCACTAGATATATCCACGATTAGGCGCTGTTTCTGCTTTTGCCTAGCCACTTCAGTCTTTCTGGAGCTGTTAGTAATTGATCTCTGCTCCTCCCTGGCAGCATATTGAACACCTTCCGACCTTGGGGGCTCATATTCCGGTGTCATATCTTTCTGCCTTTTCCTACTGTTCATGGGGTTCCTGAGGCAATAATACTGGAGTGGGTTGCCATTTCTTCCCCCAGGGGACCAGGTTTTGTCAGAACTCTTTATTATGACCCATCTGTCTTGGGTGCCGTGCACACTGTGGTTCATAGCTTCATTGAATTATGCAAACCCCTTCGCCACCAACAAGGTTGTGATCCATGAAGGGGCCTCAACAAACTGTTACAGTGACTCCAGCTTTATAGCAAAAGGACTTACGGCACAATGAGTTTTGGTTTTATTTCAGTAATGCCAGGTTAACCTAGCATTCAAAAAACCAAAGTGATTCGTCATATCAACAAAGGAGAAGGTTTACTTATGATAAATCATTGAGCTATGTTTTTTATTTTGCACACTTAATTGTATTTTTTATATTTCACAATTAAAAAATCTAAGATAATGAAGGTATTTCAGGCAGACCAGACTACTTTGAAATTCACACATCTTGTACAACTAAAGATATTGGACAACAGGCAATAATTTTTAAAAATTTCATTGTATGGTTGAGTTTTCAGGGGAAAAGGAGGAATCGTCATATTCTAGAAAGAGAGTAGAAACTGAGAACAAAGTGGTAGCACTTACTGAATCTCAGACAGCCCAGCAGGCGATGGTCAGGGGGCTTGCTGCCAAGTGACAGGGGCTTGGATGTTACCATCCATATGTTCAGGATGTACGGAAGATGGAGAGCTCAACTGTAAGCCATGGATGCATATGAGACATGGATGTCAAAAAGGCAGTTGGCTGTTAAATGTCAGAAGCGCAGGATGAAAAAGGTAAACTGAAAGGAGAGACTGAAAGTCAGGAATCTGGCATATTGGTTGGGTTTAAAGACTGTTTTCGGGGGGTTGAACACCATAGCACTCTGCTTTTCCTCCCTCCATTAATATTGGCATTTCCCCACTTATGCATCTGTCTATCCATCTAGACTCAGGGTTGGAAACATTTCTGGATCCTCAGTGCAGGATTCAGAAAAGATACTACACAAACAAGCTGTTGAACTATTGGCTGTCAAACAAGAAGCCAAGGGAGGAATTTGGTCAGGTTCCAGACACAATGGAAAAACAGGTGAGCCTGGAAAGTGGGCAGGGCGTGTTGGAAAAGGGAGAGATGGGCCTCTAAGGAGCCACCTGGAAAGCTCAGAGAAAGCAGTGATGCTGGGAACTCAGAGGAGCCCTCAATGAAGAGGAGGTTGGTGTCACCTGGGTCCAGACTGCCTCTTCTCTCCCGCGTATGATTCTGGGAGGTTTGGTTGATAGATTGGTTAGGATAGTCCCTATAACTCCTACCACCCACCCGCCTGCACTGGCCCTGGATGCTCACGGGGATGTAATAGGAACAACCCACACCCTTACGTAGGATCCAAATTCCTGCCTCTTTTATTATCAGAGCTATATCTGCTGGAGCAAGTCAGGGAGTCTCAGTGCCTAGGACCATAAATCTGCTTTCAAATGCCTACAGACGCCTCTCTCTGGGATCTGTGGAAGATACTCTGAAGCCCCTCCTTCCAGAGGAAAACAACCACCCAGCTGATGACAGAGACATCCCTACTGCAACCAAGCCCTGCCCATGCCAGGTGCTTGCTGCAAGAGCTGTCGCCTGACTCACCCTCTCTACTCAACGGCATTTGGCATCACTGCCAACTTCTAAAGAGCCTTTGGTCATACACCTGGATATCTGGGGGTGGGGGTGGGGGCATGTTCCAGGCTCACAGTCCAGGGGTTGCTTCTTAACCTACCTACTTTTAATCCTCCTGAATGCCATGTCACCACCAGAAATAGTACCAAACGTTATAACGCTACTGAAGCAGGAGAGAGATGGATACAAAATAATCCTACCAAGAATATGTTGCAGTCTATAGCAAGCAAACAACCTCTGCATAGATAGACAAGAAAGGAAAAAAAAAGACCTGGGAGAAATTGGTCAAGGTATTGCACTGTGTCTTCCAAATAATCTATGGTGGGCATGCGTGCTAAGTCGCTTCAGTCACGTCTGACTTTTTGTGACAAGGCTCCTCTGTCCATGGGATTCTCCGAGCAAGAATACTGGAGTGGGTTGCCATGTCCTCCTCCAGGGGATCTCCCTGACCCAGGGATTGAACCCACGTCTTCCGAATTGCAGGCAGACTCTTTAAGACTGAGCCACTATGGTGGGCATGCCTATTCTATTTTCCAAATAAGTCTACCATCTTTATGTACATCTCTTCTACATATATTTTGAAAAATACTAATAGGCATTTTGTAGAGAAATAATATGGACATACTTATTATCCTATTCTCTAATTTGACAGACTGAGCTGGCATCTCTTACTCAAATGATTACAACAGCAGCTCCTTCTACACCCGCGCAGTACCTGTCCATGCTGGGCATGGTGTTGGCTGGGTTGGTAATGTGAAAGTTGTTTGTAACCTTGGTGGCAATTGTCTCTTGAAATTGGAGCAGAAGTCAGATTGCCATGGGCGGTATGGTGAGATGGAGCAAGAGAAAAAAGGTTAAGTTTGGTGTCAGAAGGATAGCCTTGGAAAAGGTTTTGTGTAAGGACGTTGCATTGCTCTGCTCTGGTTGCCATAACAAAACACTACAGACTGAGAGGCTTAAACAACAGAAATTTGTTCTCTCCTAGTTCTGGAGTCCAAGACCAAGGTGTTAGCAGGTTTGGTTTCTCTGAAGGCCTCTCTCTCGGCTGCCTTCTCATCTTGTCCTCGTGTTGTCTTCCCTCTGCAGGCATGCATCTCTTTCTGCAGCCAAATTTCTTGTTCTTAAAAGGACACTAGTCAGACTGGCTTATGGTCCACCTCGAAGCCCTTGTGTAACTCAATCACTTCTTCAAAGTCCCCATCTCCAAATACAGTCCCGTTCGAAGGTACTGGGGGTTGTTGGGGCTTCAACACAGAAATGTGGGGAGGGGACACAATTCAGTCCGTAACAAATATCAAGGAATTTTTTTCTTTTACCACACAAGTGACAGCATTTTTAAAAATTAATTTTTATTAGAATGTAGGTGCTTTACAATGTTGTGTCAGTTGCTAATGTACAGCAAAGTGAATCAGCTATACATATACATATATCCCCACTTTTTTTTTTTTTTGGATTTTCTTTTCATTTAGGTCACAACAGAGCACTGAGTAGAGTGCCTATACAGTTGTCTTTCAGTTGCTCAGTTGTGTCCTACTCTTTATGACCTTGTGAACTGCAGCACTTCAGACAGGCATCCCTGTCCTTCACTATCTCCTGGAGTTTGCTCAAACTCATGTGCATTGAGTCGGTGATGCCATCCAACCATCTCATCCTCTGTTGCCATAGGTTCCCATTCGTTATCTATGTTATACAAGCGTCAATAGTGTACACATATCAATCCCAATCTCCCAGTTCATCCCACCATCCCCCTTGGTGTCCATACGTTTGTTCTCTGTATCTGTGTCTCTGGTAAGTGACCACATTTTTAATGTGGAAGGAGCTCACAGAGAAAGAGAAGACAACTGAGAGAAGAAAACACTGAGGCCAGGGGAGGGCAGCGATGCAGAGCCCTAGGGAAAGGGAGCCCTGGGCAGGAGGAGGGCGGTTCCTGCCCCAGTAAATGGAACTAAGTAAGAGCGTGGATTCCCCGGTGGCTCAGTGGTAAAGAACCCACCTGATGCAGGAGATGCAGATTCGATCCCTGGGTTGGGAAGATGCCCTGGAGGAGAAAATGGCAACCCACTTCAGTATGCTTGCCTGGAGAACGCCAGGGACAGAGGAGCCTGGCAGGCTAAAGTCCGTGGGGTCACAAAGAGTCGGATATGACTGAGCGACTAACACTTTCAAGAGGGTGGAGCAGGTGTAGTTTGAAAGTTAAACTGAAAATCCCTCACTCGTGTCTGACTCTGCAGCCGCATGGACTACACAGTCCATGGAATTCTCCAGGCCAGAATACTGAAGTGGGTAGCCTTTGCCTTCTCCAGGGGCTCTTCCCAACCCACATTTTTGGGAAGACGTAGTTTGTGTCTCTACAATTGACTTGACTGTGAAAAGCTGGTGATTCTTCTCATGAGAGAGGAAATGAGTTTCTGGGAGGTGAAACTGTCACCCATTTTGTGGGCAGCTCTTCACATATGTCAAGAACTTTAAAAATGTGCATGTGGATTGACCTAGAAATTCCATTTCAATGAATTTACCTCAAGAAACTAATCAGGGTTGTGAACCAAGATCTAGTAATAAGAATGACTAGACAAACAAAGCCACGGAGTTGTTTATAATTTATAAAAGGGCAGCAATCAACCTCAATATCCAAACTGGGAGGGCTAAGCAAGCAAACTCATGTATGTTCTTAAAATGTAGCCCACGTGCTGGTGGGGCCACTGAGCATGTATGCAGCCATTGTGCTTATTACGACGGGATGAGGGGCAGACAACCACACAGAGAAATAGCGTGCTTTTGTAAAAAGTGATGGATATGTATAGCAGAGAGCCCGAGTGTGTGGGAGGCAAAGGTAAGCTCTGGTGATCTCTGGGTGGTGGAATTTAGGGAGCTAATTACTCTCCTTTGGTTTACCTATAGTTTTTAACTTTTGCCACAGTGAATATATTATGTAAGCAATGCAGGGGAAGCAGTAAAAAATATTTTTAAGGCACCACTTGGATTTCTTTTCAGGGCTATCTTCCACAAAGAAACCAATTTTTTATTACCTCTTAAGAGTTGTTGTGTAAATGATGCTGGCAAGTAAAAAATAATAAAACTGATATGAACATGCTCCCTGCAGACTGAGGTGCCTGTGCATCCCTGGGGCTGAAGATGGCATTCGGCACACAGTAGGCCAGGCAAGTGAGTGGTTAAGGAAAAACTGTTGGATGTGTGCTGGGGGAAGGGGGGTTACTAGGCATCCCCCAAAGAGAGAAAAATCACTCTCACAGCAGGCTCCATCGTACCTTAGTAAAATAACAAATGATCACAAGTCAGGAAGCCCCGATGTAACTCCAAGGTTGTCAAAATCTAGAATTTTCTTTCTATAAAGGTCCTGAGCCTGTGGGAATGAGATCTCCAATTTCCATCCACGACTCAGACTGCTAACCAACCTGGGCTTCAGCTCCCGTCAGAGGTGAAGCATTTGCTTTCCAGAAAGACTTTGAGGCCAAAAGGCTTTGGTACTGGTGATGCATCATCTTCTTCTTCTTAGGTCTATTGTCTTTACCACTATAGCCTGAAGGCATTACTTAGATGTTATGAAACAACAGCCTTTTAAATTCATGTGATGGGCTGGTCTAGCTATTTAATCTTGTTCTTAGGTGTAAATATTTCTGATGCTACGGAGAGGAAGAGACTGAGAGAATATTATTAAAACAGGGGATGAGTCTAATGTCTTTTATCTGCCAGAGACAAGCCAAGACTGGAGGTATTTATTGGTTCAGTACTTCAGCAACATGGTATTAATTGTCTTTGAGTGTTTTGATAGGTAGTTCGTGCAAGGGTATTAATGAAAACAGCCTCACTTCATTTTAAAATTAACTACTTGGCCATTGAGCAACAGGAGCTGATAAATGATGGCAATAAATTTGTGATGGAGATTTATGTCCTCGTAACTCAGAGCAGGTCCGTGGGCATGCTCAGATAGAGTGGGGAGATAAGAAGTACCAAAAAGTAGAGAATATTTCTCTCAACCCCTTGCTGAGCCCATTAGTGGTCACCTCCTGGGACGTCTCGGGATCATGGATATTTGGTTTCGCTGGTGCTGTGGGAAGGTCCCAGGTGAGGTCTCAGACCATCTTGCTGGCTGAGATGCTTCCTGATGTGTGAGAAGGTGTCTCCCAGGTGCTTGTCTGGACTCTGTCCATTCCATCCTGGTGGTTGTGTTAGGCAAATCACACTGACTGAAACCGCCCACCCTGGGCAGGCAGCATAGTAACCATCTGTGTGAGTTACGTTATGACAGGAGGTCCTGGTAAGGCACAGGGAACTAACAAGCCACCGCCAATTGGAAGAGTTCAGGAAAGGTCAAAAGGAGAAGCCACGTGTCTGACCACCTCCCAGAATCCTTCTTGGTGGCATCCATCTTGACTGAGCAATGTGTGCATCAATAAGAAGGACTCTGACTGAGACTGACTGGCCGAAGACAACCAGGAAACTAATCCTATCACCATAAAACCTGAGACCAGGAGCCACGTGGCAGAGCAGCCCTCCTGGGTTTCCTTACCCTGCTGCTCTCTGCCCAGGCACCCCCTCCCCTTCTTGCTCTGTCAGCATATGCATCTCCTCAGACAATTCATTTCTGAGTGTTAAACAACAGCCCACTCTCAGGCCCTGGAAGGGGTCCCCCTTTCTGCAACAGTTGGGTAAAAGAGCCTTCATCCACCTGCGCTTCTCAAAGCAGCTCCTCCCAGGCTGGAGTGGCTGACACAACCACTGTCTCCTCAGAGCTGCCCCCTTGCTAAGGCCATGGGAGAATCTGCCCAGGTGGACACAGCCAGGCGGGAAGGAAATATTTCTTGCACAGTTGTCAGGCTCTAGGCTAGGTGCCTAATTTACATAATTCTATTTAATCTCTACAACCATCTTGAGAGGCAGCTCTTATGAACCTATTATTAACTCTGTTTTAGACAGGAGGAAGTTGAAACTCATAAAAGTAAAGGGATTTGCCCTGGCCCTGGGCAGTGCTCTTGCCTGGAGACCGTGTAACAGAGAGAACATGAGTTTCAAAATCACAGAAGCCAGGTTTGAATCCCAGCTACCCCACTCACTAGCTTGGTTATTTTGAGACAGTTCTTTATCTTTTGGGGGCCCATAGGTGTTTTGGTTTTTTGTTTGTCTATCTACAAAAGACAATAACACAATCATCATGGGATTCTGAAGCAGGTTAAATTAAATAATACAATGAAAGTCAACTGGGCTGGGATTCCAAGCTAGGCTTTTCAGACTCAAAGTTCTTGTAATTAAACCATAAGGATTCACAGCCTTGGAGAGACACAGAAACCAAGGCAGGATGGCACATCCAGAGCTGCCCTGGTCCCAAGCAGGGCACTGAGAGTGGGACCCACTCGAGTGCTACATAGGGTTTGAATCTGTAGAGCAGCAAAGCTAGAGCAGAGTTATCCTTGCTGAGAGTGGTCACAGAGGCTTAGCGTCCAGGCATACATGAAGACGGACCAATGTATACCTGTGTACATGTCTTCTGATTCTTTGGTCATCTGATATGAAGAGCTGACTCATTGGAAAAGACCCTGAGGTTGGGAAAGATTGAGGGCAGGAGGAGAAGGGGATGACAGAGAATGAGATGGTTGCATGTCATCATTGACTTAATGAACATGGGTTTGAGCAAACTCCAGGAGATAATGAAGAAGAAGCCTGGTGTGCTGCAGTCCATGGGGTCACAAAAAATTGGACACTGAGCAACTGAACAGCAACAAGGGGAATGACAGAAAACTACTCCCTAAGAAATTGAGAAACCTCATGGTCTGGGAGAGGAGAAGCCTCTAGAAGGAAGATGAGGGAATAGTAGAGAGCCAAAGCTGCAGCCATGGGACACCCCAAAGAGCGCTTCCTTGGGATGAGCAGAAGGGTGCTATCTGCTACCTAAGGCTCTGCTAAAGGTAGTCATTGACACAAACCACTCTCATTGGACATTTTCGAAAGTGGAAGTCATCTGGCTGCTGGAAGACTGATGGGAGACAGTGGAGACTGGTGGGTTCTGGGAAAAGAAGTTCACTTCTAGGCTGCGATATTAATGGAGGGCTCTCGGCACTAGGGAAGCTCCTGACAATGTATTTAGGGCCTGGCAGTCCAGCTGAAGGTTGAGTATGATCTAGAAAGTGAAAAGTGAAGTTGCTCAGTCGTGTCCAACTCTTTGCGACCACATGGACTGTAGCCTACCAGGCTCCTCCATCCATGGGATTTTCCAGGAAAGAATACTGAAGTGGGTTGCCATTTCCTTCTCCAGGAGATGTTCCCAAACCAGGGACTGAACTCAGGTCTCCTGCATTGTAGGCAGATGCTTTACTGTCTGAGCCACCAGGGAAGTCCTGATCTAGAAGCAGACAGAACATGGTCCAGCTGAAGATCATGAATGCAGCAACTCCTGGGTGCAAATATTTAGGATTCAGGAAAAGTGACGTGTAATTGGATGCTGCAGATGCAGATGTGCCAAAGAAATGACTCCTGCCCTCAGGAAATCCCATGGGGAAGACAGTGAACAGGCATTTATGACATGGCTTGGTCAGTATTCTTTCCCAGAGCAGTCCTGAGAAGATGCCCCCAGTCATCAACTGGTGTTGGTTCAGAGGAGCTAACACCAGAAATGGGACATAGAGACAACAGCAGCTACTCTGGACAGCAGAGCAGACATCCCTGTTACTGTCCTGCTTCAAATCTTGTTCTATTCAGTTGTGTGGCTCTAATGATCCACATTCATGGAGCTTCCCAGGTGGCCCTAGCTGTAAAGAGTTGCCATTGTAAGAGATGGAAGAGACACGGTTTGATCCCTGGGTTAAGCAGATCCCCTGGAGTAGGAAAAGGCAACCCACTCCAATATTCTTGCCTGGAAAATTCCATAGACAGAGACGGGTAGGCTACAGTCCATGGAGTCACAGAGTCGAACACAACTGAGCACATAGGCACACCACATTCATGATTCAGCTCCTACCTCAATCCCCAAGCTCATTTCTCATCACTCCCTGCTTCCCACTTGGGTTATAACCATATCAATTGCTTGTGGTCACCGACACAGCCAGGCTCCTTTTTGCTTTTGATTATATACTCCCGTCCTCCTGAAATACTCCACCACCCCGGAGGGCAGCTAAATCCTATTCATCCTTAAGAGTCTTTTAGGACAGAGGAGCCTGGCGGGCTGCAGTCCATAGCATTGCACAGAGTAGGACACGACCGAAGCGACTTAGCACTCATGCACACAGGAATACTCACCTGTCTGGTATTCAGTGTCTCTCATGGACATCCCTGTCTTCATCATTGTCCTCTCCACCTGTGTTAGGTTTAATGATGTGTTTCTCCCTCGCTGGACAGTTTACTGGTTGATGTCAGGAACTATATATTCTTTTTTTATTATCAAAGAACCCAGCAGTTAGCTATTGCTTCATAAATACATTTTGTAATAAGCACTTACTGAAAGGTAGGCAGACAAATTTAAATGAAGTACTTCTTTTCTCTTTAAGCTTACCAGATTAACACAGGTCACTCAGCTAAATTGGAATTGAATTCAAATTTGAGTTTCAGATAAGCAATGAATAATTTTTTTAGTGTAAGTAGGTCCTAAATGTTACATGTGATATAACTAAGCAGTATGTGTCTCAAATATTTCCTGGGACACACATATACTAAAAACTTGTTATTTATCTGAAATTTAAATTTAACTGGGCTTTCTGTTTTTGTTTGCTAAACTGTGTGGCCATATTTCTCTCATTAAATTTCTAAAAAGTCAAAGTATTTGAGCAAGGGTATTCTCATGTGACTGATGGAAAAATGTTAAATCTAGCTAAGACTTTGGCAAAATATTTTCGAATATAATTGGATAATTGTTCAAAAATACTGAGAATTAATTCCAGTATTTTCAATGACCAAAAGTTTGAAGCAAATTAAATGGATCTCAGTAAGAACTTAGGTAAAATAAAATAGAATTTTTTTTTGCAGTATAACATCAAGATTAAGAGCACAGGGTCTGAAGTCAAAATGCCTGGGATACAGGGTATGAGACTCTGAGGAAGGTTATTTAAGTTTTCTGTCTCAATTTCCACATTGGTAAAACAAGAATAATACAAATGTCTGCCATAGGGTTTTGTTGTTGTTCAGTCACTAAGTTGTATCTGACTCTTTGCAACCTCATGGACTGTAGTATGCCAGGCTCCTCTGTCCTCCACTATCTCCTTGAGTTTGCTTGAATTCATGTCCATCGAGTTCGTGATGCCATCCAACTAACTCATCCTCTGTAGCCCTCTTTTCCTACTGCCCTCAATCTTTCCCAACATCCAGGGTTTTTTCCAATGAGTCAGGTCTTTGTACCTGGTAGCCAAAGTATTGGAGCTTCAGCTTTGGCAGCAGTTCTTCCAATGAATATTCAGGGTTGATTTCCTTTAGGATTGACTGGTTTGATCTCCTTACTGACCATGGGACCCTCAAGAGTCTTCTCCAGCACCACAATTCAAAAGCATCAGTTCTGCAGCACCCAGCCTTCATTATGGTACAGCTCTCACACCTGTACATGACTACTGGAAAAACTATCGTTTTGATCATATGGACCTTTGTTGGCAAAGTGATGTCTCTGCTTTTCAACATGTTGTCTAGGTTTGCCATAGCTTTTCTTCCAAGAAGCAAGCATCTTTCTGCCATTAGAGTGGTATCATGTGCATATCTGAGGTTGTTGATATTTCTCCCAGCAATCTTGATTCCAGCTTATGAGTCTTCTAGCCTAGCATTTCGCATAATGTAGTCTGCATAAAAGTTAAATAAGCAGGGTGACCATATACAGCTTTGTCGAACCCCTTTTCTAATTTGGAACCAGTCAGTTTTTCCATGTCTGGTTCTAGCTGTTGCTTCCTGACCTGCATACAGGTTTCTCAGGAGGCAGGTAAGGTGGTCTGGTATTCCCATCTCTTTAAGAATTTTCCACAGTTTGGTGTGATCTTTGTGCAGTACTTACATCAGGGCCTGGCGGAGAGTAATTCTCAAATAAAGATCACTATTATCATCATCACCACTATCCTTATTGTAGAATACTATGGTGCCACTGAAAATGACATTATAGATTGATGTTTATTGATGTGAAAAGATGTTTCCATTATGCAAGTGAGGAATAATAATCAAAACAACTTATATACAGCATTCATTTAGCAAATAATTTTTGAACACCATCTCTCCATTAGGCCCACTGTCCAGAAGTCAGCGGCTTCAGGCACAGCAAGGAACAAAGCAAAAATGACCTCTCCCTTCATGAAACCTAAAACCTTTCTTGAAAAGACAGACATTACTGAAAACATACACAAATTAAAATGTAACTAACATTCTGGTAAGAGCTATTGAGAAAAATAAAGAGAAGAGTATAAAGTAGGGAAGACCTAATAAAAAAAAGGTTGAATGCTAAGTCGCTTCAGTCACATCCAACTCTGTGTGACTCCGTGAACTAGAGCCCACCAGACTCCTCTGTCCATGGGATTGTCCAGGCAAGAATACTGAAGTAGATTGCCATTTTCTACTCCAAGGGATCCCAAACCAGGGATCAAACCTGCATCTCTTATGTCTCCTCCATTCTCAGGTGGGTTCTTTACCACTGGTGCCACCTGAGAAGCCCAAGAATACAGGAGTGGGTTGCCATTTCCTTCTGCAAGGGATCTACCCAGCCCAGGGATCGAACTTGTGTCTCCTGCATTGGCAGGTGAATTCTTTACCACTGAGCAACCAGGGGTTATTATATCTGAAACCTAAAGGATGAGGGGGTCAGCCGGGCCATAGCTGGAAGACTACTCTAAGCAGAGGAAATAGCATGCATGAAAGCTGTGAGGAGAGGGAAATCTGGACAAGGTTAAGGAACTTAAACATGGCCAGTGTGGTTGGAGCCTAGCAGATGGGTGAGAGAGAAAAGACAAAATTGGAGGGATAACTAAGAGCTGATCATCTTCAGCTTTGTAAAATATCAAGTCATGTTAAGTAGGCTTGAGTAGTTGGATGTTTATGCTAAGGTTCTCAAATACAGTCTCACCATCCATCATTTTTGTTTTACTTGCTTGAGACTTGGGGCTCTGCATACTGAAGGAGAAGAACAAAGTTGAAGGATTGACAGTACCGGACTTCAAGAATTTCTCTAAATCTACAGTAATCAAGACAGTGTGGTATTGGTGAAAAAACAGACAAATATATCAACGGGACAGAATAGGGAGCCCAGAAATAGATCCACATAAATACAGTCAACTGACCTTTGACAAAGGAGCAAAGGCAATACAATGGAGCAAAGATAGTTTTTTTTAAACAAATGGTTTGGAACAGCTTTACATCCACATGAAAAAAAGCGAATCTCTACATGGACCTTTTGCCCTTCACAAAAATTAACACAAAGTGAATCATAAACCTCAATGCAAAGTGCAAAACTTCTAGAAGATAACACAGGAGAAAACCTAGATGACCTTGGCATTAGTGATGACTTTTTAGATACGACAGCAAAAGCATGATCCATGAAAGAAATAATTGATAAACTGGACTTCATTAAAATTAAAAACTTCTGCTCTGCAAAAGACAATGTCGAAAGAATGAGAAAGCAAGGCACAGACTGGGAGAAAATATTTGCAAAAGAAACATCTGATAAAAGATTCAGAGCTCTGGGTAAGAAAAATCTCATTGGCTTAATTAAAGCTACATATCCTCAGGGAGGGGACAAGAGGAGTCTCCCTTCGGCTTCTACTTCTACTATTGACAAGCTACTGCATGGCCTCTGCTGCCCTGGCTTCCTTCCACCCTCGCTGAATCCAGGGACCCCATGTAAATCGAGGCTCCCATCAGTAGCCCCAGGCTTAAAGATAGCAGTGGCTACAGCAAAGATGCTGGTGTGCCCCTCACCGAGGTATTTCTCAAGACTTTGGCAAAGGGAATGTCCTTTGCACTCTCCTGGGAGACATAGTTAGGGAGTGAGAGGGTAAGTCATTCCTGATAAATTCCCTCCAGCCTTTCTATCTCTCAAAGTCTTTGAATTCTTTCCTTTACTTGATATCAAGGAATTTATGACATCTCAACTCTGTTTAGTGTTGGCCACCACTGAGTCCAGATTTCTGTCAACCAACTGAACAAACAACGGTATCTACTCCCAGCTGTTCAAACTTGCAGCAGAATCTGGAGTCTCTGCTGAGTGCATCCACATTAGTGACTTCAACTTGGTCTGAGATTATGTTCTTCTGTCCTTAGTTAAGAGTCTACAGAGATCGCACCGCCTGCCCACATCTGCTCCGGCCTGTTCGGTCCCCGTCGGGCCCCAGTTGTCCCCCCGAAATGCCGGTCGACTTTACTGGGTACTGGAAGATGCTGGCCAACGAGAATTTTGAGGAGTACCTGCGCGTGCTGGATGTCAATGTGGCCTTGCGCAAAATTGCCAACTTGCTGAAGCCAGACAAAGAGATCGTGCAGGAAGGCGACCACATGATCATCCGCATGCTGAGCACTTTTAGAAACTACATCGTGGACTTCCAGGTTGGGAAGGAGTTTGAGGAGGATCTAACAGGCATAGACGACCGCAAGTGCATGACTATGGTGAGCTGGGATGGGGACAAGCTCTAGTGTGTGCAGAAGGGCGAGAAGGAGGGACATGGCTGGACCCAGTGGATTGAGGGTGAGGAGCTGCACCTGGAGATGAGAATGGAGGGTGTGGTCTGCAAGCAAGTATTCAAAAAGGTGAACTGAAGCTTGAGCAGATCTTGGTCTCTAGGAATGAGTGACATGACGGGGGCACCGGGGTCCCCGCCTTTCTGCACAGCATGGGGCAGAGATGCCTGGCTACCCCCACCTCTGTTAGCAGAGTCTGTCTCTCGGTATTGTCTCTTTTCCTTTTCTTCAAACGAAGCCATCCCAATAAAAGTGGTTTCTGCTTGGAAAAAAAAAAAGTCTACAGAATTCATTCCCACCATATTCCCCAGATCCTTGAAGGTGTAAATTAGCAAAGTTTTGCAAGTTACTTGTTATATGCCTTTGACTTTTTACCATTCACCTCCCCAGTGGGCATTCTAACTCTGATCCTGAAAACAAGGGAGGGTTCCTGCAAGGCAGATCATAAAAATAGACTCCTTCGATCAGTGTAACTCTTACGAGTAAGGGAGTTCTAGTGTCTTTGAGCAAAAAACAAAGAGAGTCAAAAAAAGAGAAGAGCTGCTATTCTCTGAGCTGAGTTCTCTGAGTCTTTCCTATATCCTCTTTCCATCCATGCCTTAACTTTCTTCTGAGAGGCATGGCAAGGCTAAGAACTCAGCTGATATAATTCTACAAACCTCAGATTCCACTTTAAATTTGTTTTCCAATCTCTCATATATGTGGCTTTTAGCATCTGGATGTTAATTTAGCACTGCCATAATAACTTGCTGGGTTTAATATATATTTTAAATGAGAATTTGGGATGGTACTTAAACTTGTTCTCTTTTAATAAACTAACCCCAGCCAGTAGAAGCAGCCACTTCATCCTAGGGTATCGAACTCCTCCTGTCTTGTACACTGTGTCAAGATCATGGTCTTAAAACCTTGCTTTTTTTTGAGCCTTTCATACAAATGACCACTGGTAATAATTAAGATCTGCAGCCATAAACCATTGGCTTAGTTTCCTATTCTCTGAATCCTAGAAAGATGATCACTATCATCAACTCAACATTGAGGCAATGTAATCAATCCCAGATATTTTTCTGGTTCTGTTTTTTTTTTTTTTTTTGCTGTGCTGGATCTTTGTTGCTATGCAGACTTTTCTCTACTTGCAGCAAGAAGGGGATTGCTCTCTAGTTTTGGTGTGTGAGCTTCTCATTTTGTTGGCTACTCTTGTTGCAGATGGAGAAGGCAATGGCACCCACTCCAGTACTCTTGCCTGGAAAATCCCATGGACGGAGGAGCCTGGTAGGCTGCAGTCCATGGGGTTGCTGAGAGTCAGATACGACTGAGCGACTTCACTTTCACTTTTCACTTTCATGCATTGGAGAAGGAAATGGCAACCCACTCCAGTGTTCTTGCCTGGAGAATCCCAGGGACAGGGGAGCCTGGTGGGCTGCTGTCTATGGGGTCGCACAGAGTCGGACACGACTGAAGCGACTTAGCTTGTTGCAGAGCATGGGTTTTGTTGCTTGAAGCTTGTTGCAAGCAGGCTTCAGTAGTTGTGGCACATGAGCTCATTAACTGGCTTCCAGGCTCTGTGGAAATTTCTGAAAGAGATGGGCATACCAGACCACCTGACCTGCCTCTTGAGAAACCTGTATGCAGGTCAGGAAGCAACAGTTAGAACTGGACATGGAACAACAGACTGGTTCCAAATAGGAAAAGGAGTACGTCAAGGCTGTATATTGTCACCCTGCTTATTTAACTTACTATGCAGAGTACATCATGAGAAATGCTGGGCTGGAAGAAGCACAAGCTGGAATCAAGATTGCCGGGAGAAATATCAATATCTTCAGATATGCAGATGATACCACCCTTATAGCAGAAAGTGAAGAACTAAAGAGCCTCTTGATGAAAGTGAAAGAGGAGAGTGAAAAAGTTGGCTTAAAACTCAACATTCAGCAAACTAAGATCATGGCATCCAGTCCCATCACTTCATGGGAGATAGATGGGGAAACAGTGGAAACAGTGGCTGACTTTATTTTTCTAGGCTCCAAAATCACTGCAGATGGTGATTACAGCAATGAAATTAAAAGATGCTTACTCCTTGGAAGGAAAGTTATGACCAACCTAGACAGCATATTAAAAAGCAGAGACATTACTTTGCCAACAAAGGTCCATCTAGTGAAGGCTATGGTTTTTCCAGGGGTCATGTACGGATGTGAGAGTTGGACTATAAAGAAAGCTGAGTGCTGAAGAATTGATACTTTTGAACTGTGGGGTTGGCAGAGCCTCTTGAGAGTCCCTTGGACTGCAAGAAGATCGAACCAGTCAATCCTAAAGGAAATCAGTCCTGGGTGTTCATTGGAAGGACTGATGTTGAAGCTGAAACTCCAAAACTTTGGCTACCTGATGTGAAGAGCTGACTCATTGGAAAAGACCCTGATGCTGGGAAAGATTGAGGGCAGGAGGAGAAGGGGACAACAGAAGATTAGATGGTTGGATGGCATCACTGACTCAATGGACGTGGGTTTGGGTGGGAGTTGGTGATGGACAGGGAGGCCTGGAGTGCTGTGGTTCATGGGGTCGCAAAGAGTTGGACATGACTGAGCAACTAACTGAACTGAACTGAGGCTCTAGAGCACAGGCTCAATTTTATGGCCCAGGGGTTTAGTTGCCCTGCAGCATGTGGGATGTTCCTAAACCAGGGATTGAACCTGTGTCCTGTGCATTGGCAGGTGAAGTCTTTACCACTGAGCCACCAAGGAAGCCTAATCCCAGACTGCTGCCTTAAAGCCCTTCTGATATGAAGAGCTTGCTGCAAATTCCTTGGTACAGATCTCTGTACTGGGAAACTACAAGAACAGAAACAGGGTTGACTAACTTTCATTTTTAAAAAATTCATTAGAAGACATTGGATAACTCAAGGTTTGGAAAATTGTTAGGAACCAAGCAAGGCTGGAGAAACTGGCCAGGATGTAGCTATAACCAGTAAAAAACAGAGCCTTCCTGTGGCTGGTCTCATCATCCCTTGTCTTTGCTTCATTCACTCAAAAGTCAAACTTTTGGGTAGAAGCATTCAATTAGTGACCATAGGTCTTGTGCCCTCACTCTAGTAAGG
This sequence comes from Bos indicus, assembly GCF_029378745.1. Classification (NCBI taxonomy): domain Eukaryota; kingdom Metazoa; phylum Chordata; class Mammalia; order Artiodactyla; family Bovidae; genus Bos; species Bos indicus. The sequence continues at coordinate 84,421,718 of NC_091762.1, read as the reverse complement.
GAGGAGGTGGTGGAGAGAGGGAATGGTTCCTGTTAAGGCTTCCACTAAAATCCCAGGAAGGCAGACAGGTAGGGGGACTCTGACCCTTGGTCATGATTCACTTCCCTTGGCTCACTGAGATGTTTCCACCTCTCTGTGATCTTATGGGCTTCCCTGGTGGCTCAGAGGTAAAGAATCCACCTGCCAATGCAGAAGACAAGGGTTCCATCCTTGGGTTGGAAAGATCTCCTGGAGGAAGGCATGGCAACTCACTCCAATATTCTTGTCTGGAGAATCCCTTGGGCAGAGGAGCCTGGTGGGCTATAGTCCATGGGGGTGCAAAGAGTTGGACATGACTGAAGCTACTTAGCACTCATGTGATCTTGTGTCATGAGCCCTTGCTGGTCACCATGAAATCCACTTCCTCGCATCAGCAAGGGCCCACCCCCCTACCATGCTGTGCTGTGGGAAAGTCTGCAGGTCCGTGGTAGAGTTGTATCCCTAGATATTTCACAGGGTTATTTCTACACTGGTGTATCTCCCCTCTTCATAGATGCTCCTCACAGGAGAGGAGCCTCTTGACCTTCTGAAACCTGTCTGGAATTTCTGCTGTCTTCTCTCACTCAGAGCTTGACCTAAAGTTGGTGTGGGAGGGATGCAGGCACCCCACTATGTCTAAGCTCTCTGTGTTTCTTCTGTGACTTTCTTACCTTCTCCAGTCTGGAGAATCTTTTTGTTGTTGATGATGCTATTTGCTCTGAAAGTAGGATAGTCTTTCTTTATATCTAAATCCCTAAATCTGTTACTTATGTCCTGATTTTCCTTTATTCTCTGCTTGGCCATTCCTCTTCCAGGGTAGAGTACATAGAACATACAAGCTGTTTGCCAAATCAGAGGAAGGTTTATAAAATAACAGGAAATACTGAGAAGAAAAAAAGTTAAAATATAATAAAAAGTCAAAAGAATACAAAATATTATCCTGTAAACTTACTGGTTATGCTTATCTGTATTTTTAATTTTTCATTAATTAAATCAGAGTACAGTGTAATTTAACACCAAACTGGCTACCTTATGAGATAGTGAGCTCTCCATCAATGGGGGTATTCAAATAAGGGTAGGATGACCACCTGTTAGGAATGTGGTAAAACGAAATTCTTCAATAGTGGGAAGTAGGGTAAAATGATGTCTAAGGTCTAATTGAAAGTTAATATTTTATGCTTTATTTTTTATTACATTTCTTATTTTTGTTCCACAGATTTTGACATCTTAATGAAAATCTTTTGAGGTCCCAACTAATTATTTGAAAAAATAGCCTCCCTGGTTTCTAACAAATCAGTCAACATTTATTTTAGAACTTGTTCTCAACGCCCAAGATTGGCCATTCCCAATTCTGTTGGTTCTGTTGGCTTTAGTACAGCTCTTTCTGTTACAATGGACTTACTGTTCTTTTCAATGTCTTCTGGCCTTTTCTCTATAAATCTTTTATGGAGTGGTTGTCTGCTTATTTTTCCCGGGTAAAGAAGAAAAACTATGGTTTGACCCAAGTTGGGGAAAAGCATCTTTTAAAACATTGAAGAAGTCATAGATTTGAGGTAAAGGAACATTGTTTCCATCCTTTCTAACTGTGGGGACCTGATAAGTTATTCAGCCTTTCTGAGCCTCAGTTTCTCAAATGCAAAGTGAAGATGCTGCTGCTGCTAAGTCGCTTCAGTTGCGTCCGACTCTGTGTGACCCCAAAGACAGGAGCCCACCAGGCTCCCCCGTCCCTGGGATTCTCCAGGCAAGAACACTGGAGTGGGTTGCCATTTCCTTCTCCAATGCATGAAAGTGAAAAGTGAAAGTCAAGTCACTCAGTCATGTCCAACTCTTTGCGATCCCAGATAAACCCCACTATATCAACTCAATCAAAATTAAGCAAAAGTGGTATGTTTAGGTGTGAGATGGTCTAGAGATGACACTCTCGTAGCTTCATCTCCATTTCTCTGCATTCCCTCTACTCTGCCCTTTTCTGTGGGTCAGCTCCCTTTCTCTTCCCCTCTTTCCCGAGCTGCCTCCTCATGGTAGCAAGAATAACAGTGTTCTCAGGCCTCCCTTCATACAGTATATGCTCCAAAGGAGGAAGACTGGTCTGTTCCAGTTGTTACTGTGGATGAAAAAAGAAACTTAAATTCTTTCCTGGAAGTCCCCACAGCTGTCTCCTCACATCTCACCAGGCAGACTGGGTCCCATGCCCGTCCTGAAGATCCTTGTGGATCAGAGTGAGATGGGCTGAACTACTGAAGTCAATCAGAGACCCCTCTGGAGATGAGGAGGAAGTGACCTCCCCTCCAAGAGAGGGGGTCTCAGCCCAGGAAGGAGCTGCTCTCCGCACCAAGATCTGGGTGATATTTCTGGGAGAAGATGGAGAAGTGGAGGCTGGGGAATCATCTGCCAAGATGGTTTCTATTCCTGTACAATTCTCTTATTGTTCAGCTTCTCAGTCATGTCCAACTCTTTGCAACCCCATGGACTGCAGCATGCCAGGCTTCCCTGTCCTTAACCATCTCCTGGAGTCTGCCAAAATTCATGTCCATTGAGTTGGTGATGCCATCCAGCCATCTCATCCTCCATTGCCCCCTTCTCCTCCTGCTTTCAATCTTTCCCAGCATCAGGGTCTTTTCCAAGGTTGATTTCCTTTAGGATTCACTGGTTTGATCTCCTTGCTGTCCAGGGGACCCTCAAGAGTCATCTCCAGTACCACGACTGGAAAGCATCAATTCTTTGATGTTCAGCCTTCTTTATGGTCTAACTCTCACAACTCAATACAATTCTCTAGGTTAAGACAAAAGTCACAATGGCAGTGCCTTATATCTGTGAAAATGCCAGGCTCCAATAAGCCAAGTGGCATCAGGGAACTGATTTGATTTCTGACCCTCACCTACCACTTTAGAAAATTTATGCCATTTCTTTCAGACTTAGTTTCCCCATCTGTAGAATGGGGGTGCCACCTAATAATGGGATATGCTCACGAATATTCATTCATTATCAATTGTTTTTAATTGTGTCCACACAGGAATTGAGTCAGCTGTTCTAAAACCACTTTGGGCTGGTAAATGTGGAGGTCCTGTTTGCAACCTCGAGAAAACCACCCCTGAGCAGATCAATAAGTTTCAAGAAACTATGGCACTGAGATTTCAGAGAGAAGGAATGCTTTGTGAACCAAAATTTTAGTAACATATAGAAAATCATATTCATGTGTACATAAGTCATCATGCCCTGAACCCTTGATCTCCATATCTCTGATGCAGAAAGATTAATCTTAGGAAGAATAACTGACAACCCATTGCTTCAGGCTGCAGAGAAAAATGAAAATGTCCTCTGCCAATGTGATTCATATTACAATATTTATGCACGTCCTGCATTATCTGGTCTTGTTTGAATGAAAGAAACTTGGTCAACTATCCTGTTGGAAGATATACATGTTTTTTCCTTTTTGTATCACTCTCAGAATTGTTAGATGCTAAAAAAAGAGGCCTGTTTCTTGCTCACACAATCTCATCTATGAGTTAGGCATTCCTAGGGAAGCAATATGGCTTGGTGGGATTTTGTGAGATTGTCCTGTTACCAAATTCTGACTCGACTATTTTCTTAACCTTTGCAAGCTCCAGTGTTCTCATTAGGAAAGTTGGGGTGAAAACGGCATCCACCTCATTGTAAGAAATAAATGAGGGGAACTCCCTGGCTGCCCAGTGGTTAAGAGTTCACCTTCCAATGTAAGAGGTGCAGGTTCAATCTCTGGTCGGGAAGCTGGGATCCCACATGCCTCAGGGCCAAAAAAAAAAAACCCAAAACAATGGCAAAACACAAAATAGAAGCAATATTGTAACAAATTCATTAAGGCTTTACAAATGGTCCACATCAAAAAATATTAAAAAAAAGAAATGAGATAGTGCTGGTTAAATATATTAGAGAAAGACCCTAACATTTAATGCACGTTAGCCATCACTGTTTGGGGATTTCTGAGAAAGAAGAAGTGTACTTACATTGGGAAAAGTCTGGTAGGCTGATACTTATTCTGATTTTGGGACTGTTCCTCATTGCTGGTATGTTCCAACGTATGAGGATATGGGAATAAGAGTAGAAATAAGGGCCCTTGAATCAAGGCTAACCCCCTTCCTTTCCTACCTCTACTTTAGCCCTGCAATGTGAGGAATCTTATGCACATGCCCGGAAAGCCCAACCTCAATGTTCAAGCTCTGTCTACATGCCCACCCAAATGCAAAGAGTAGTCCCTAGATTATGCCCTCAAAATTATGAGTATGCACACCTGTGACAAAGCCTGTTCTCATTATTGGGAGATGGACAGGTGAAGAGACTCTACAAGTCATAAAAGCAAATTGGGGCCATTTGTGTAGGAATTTCAGGGTGCCAAGTAGCAACAGAATGGCCTACAAGGGACAGTGAAGGATCTTGGTGGACTTGTTCCCTTAGCCTGATGGACATTCACCCTGTGGGGAGGGCACAGTTATAGGAGAGCCAAAGCCAGGGATCTCTAAAGCGCGGGGCCCAGGAGAAGAGCCTGGGGCTGGAAGTGGTACTGAATTCATCTCTTGGAGGGTATGGCAACCCATTCTAGTATTCTTCCCTGGAGAATCCCTATGGACAGGAGAGCCTGGCAGGCTATAGTCCATGGGGTCACTTTATTGAGACATAATTTATATACTATGCAATTGACTCATTTAAAGTAAACAATTCAATTGTTTTACATATAGATGTAGAGTTAGGCAACCACCACGCCACTCAGTTGACTTCTGCTTCGGTAGTTGGTGGAGAGGGTGCAGAATCTACTCTCGGTCCACTCAACACATCTGCCTGTGAGGAGCATGAGAAGGGGAGACTGGAATTGGCTCCTTCTCAGGGGATCTGTCTTCCCCATGGCCTCTTATAAAATGTGTTGCTGCCCTGACTTTGATTCTGATATTTAAAGATGTGAATTTCTGGTACCACATGGCCTCAAAGTGCAGTCCAATATCTTTATGAGGATTCAATCAAGAAATGGTGATTTATTTTTCCCCAAACTGAAAAACAAAACAACAACAAAAAATCCTGCCCATCATGGACTCACCAAAAGATGATTCATCAACCTTCAACATAGTATTTTTCTCAGGCATTTTTAAGGGAAATTTTGATGACATGAAATTTTCACTTTATACATGTATCAGAATCTAATTTTCAAGAAAGATGCAACTTCACTCTAGACAGGAACACAAAAGCAGCATTTTGCTTGGTCTGGAGCTCTTAGATGACCCAGGGTCTTGCAAGTGCAGCCTGTGACTCAACATCAGACCTGTCAATGTGGCCATTTCCTAAATTCCATTGACAGTGCATCTTAGTTAAAAAACAAAAACAGGGGCTTCCTTGGTGGTCCAGTGGTTAAGAATCCACACTTCCATTGCAGGGTGCACGGGTTCAATCCCTGGTCAGGGAACTAAAATCTTGTATGCTGCATGGTGCAGTTAAAAAATAAGTAAATAAAAACGTAGAGGGCTGTGATCGGGTGGGATGTGGGAGGGAGGTTCAAGAAGGAGGGAACATACATATACCTATGGCTGATTCATGTTGACATACGGCAGAAACCAACATGATATTGTAAAGTGATTACTCTCCAATTAAAAATAAATTTAAATTTAAAAAATTCAAAAACCATTAAAACAACAATAGCAACAAACCACCTTTGGCACCTCCATGATTACACACAACTATCCTTCACTATGGCAGCTCCTGAGTTGGGATAGTATATTTGAATAGTGAGTACCAGTTTATCCAAATCAATTTGGCCTCCCCCAAGATTCCAAGAGCAAGTAGTAAGAGTTTGGATAGCAAAAAAATGTATCTTGAAATTCATTTGAGTTGATTTGGCTCCAGCATTCTGACAGCAAGTGTTGGGTAGTGGAGATAGCTATATGTTTATTTAAGATTATATTTGTGTTGTTGTTGGTTAGTCGCTCAGTAGTGTCTGACTCTTTTGTGACCCCATGGACTGCAGCTCGCCAGGCTCCTCTCTTCACGGAGTTCTCAGGCAAGAATACTGGTATGGGTTACCATTTCCTCCTCCAGAGGATCTTCCCCACCCAGGGATCAAACCTGAGTCTCCTGCATTGGCAGGAGGGTTCTTTACCACTGAGCTACCAGGGAAGTTCTCTGTACTAATACATGGGTAATATTAAAGAATCACACAAAAATACTCATTTTAATAGATGAAATAAATGCAAATAGCAATTCCAATCACTGTGCTAGATCCCTGGAGTATGTGTCTTGTTTTGGAGATCATTCTAACTGGTCAAGAACCACGAGTGTCCTCGGGTCACCATGCAGAGCGGCCATAAAACACTGTGATCTGTATCACTGGTTTTCAGAATAATTCTCTGCTCTCTTCCATATTCACAGCTATTAGCCTGCCTCATGCTTGGGGTGACTGCCTTTTCTTCATGTCACTTCATTTTATCACTTTATAAGTTTTGATGGTATTAGCAAATTTGTAATAGCTTCTCCCTCTACTGTTTCACAGTAGATCAAACATTAGCATTAAATGGGCAGTTTCTGATTTCTCCTTAAAATAGAATCCTAATTGTGTTTAAAACTACCTTCTCCCTGGGTGGTTTCTCAATAATAGTTGCCAAAATGCTGAAAAGTTTCTGTCCTTCAAGAAGGAGCAAGTTACATCTGGCCTACTCTTGCCTCATCCTGAATTCCAGATAACCATCTGGCTTTTGCTGACCCTTAGAGAGGCAAGCAGGGCCTTTACTCATGAGCAACGGCTGCCAGTGCATGTGAGACTTTCAATTCAGTTTAATTAATATTTCTGAAACCTTACTATGTACATGGTTCAGTAGTCTGTTTGTTGTTCCAGTTTATGTTAGCATTGGGTTAATGAAAGGGATTATTTTTGTGAAAAATAGCTATCATATAAGAGCCATTCAGATTTTTCACTTCATCTTCATATCCAATCATCAGTAAAAAGAAGGTTAGTTTGTCTGTGATAGTAGTATTCAAAGGTATTTGAGAAGCCCAGAGTCTTTTCCCTAAGATTGTACTTGGAACTATAGTATGCAAAAGAGAGGAGAAGGTTCTGGTTAATTTAGACACAGGAGCCCCAGGTCCCACCTACATGGCCTTCTCTTGCCACTAACTCCTAATTCTCTTCTTTGTAGAAAACAAGAAAAGAGCTGGGTGGGGGAGAGATTGGAACATATGGACTAGAATCTCTGCTTTGTAAGAAATGATATGAATGTGTAACTTTGAGATGGGTATACTCAACCCCTCTGTGCCTCTGTTGGCTTGTTTTAAAGATAGAACTAATAATATTTACTTCCCGGAATGACTATGAGCCTCCAGTGAAAAGCCTGGCTCCTTGCTCTGCTACAGTCACTCTGCTCCAAGCAGGCCCAAATTTCCTGAGCAAGAAAAAGCACAGCCATTACAATTGCTCTCAACCCAAGCCAAGGTACACAGGTGAGGAGGAAATTCTGCCTGAGGCTCCATCTGGGCAGCAATACCAATGGGTAAAAAAACAGACCGAAAACTTGGATGTGTAGCCATAAGATTTATGATCCATACTGACTCCTTCCTGTCAGGGTGAGAAACCACAGTTCTGCAGTACCGCAGATGTTCTCCATAAGGTCTTCCTGACTAGCCCACTTTCTCCTAAATGTATTTATAAGTTACTTTGTTTCTAATAATTACATTTTAGGTCTTTCCCTCCTCCCATATCAGAGTCCATCTCCTTATTCTCCTTCGGATCAGTCCTGCCCCACTCCATGAAAATGATTGTGAATGTGCTTTGTAATGATCACAAACTGTTCACATGTGAGTTACCATTACTGTCTTTTATACAAGTTTCTTCTATTCAAACATATCGTGCTTTCTGATGTTTATTAATCATTGTCTTGGATCAGCTTTGTTTTTCCTTTGTCTTCTTTCAAAATAACTGACCTCTGCCCTTGAAACCTGAATCTGAGACAGACCTAGAACTGGGACCTCTGCAGGGAGAACTTGACTTTCATTGTTTTATCCTTTTGTGCCCCGTAAGCTAATTTTGTTTTCCCAGAGTAGAAGAAAGATGAGGCAAGATGCCACACCAGATATGCTGCTGACTGGGGTTCATTTCATTACCAGGCCATTTGCCGCTTGGAATCGTCTATGGCTGGTGCCACAGATGCCAATGCCCTTTTCAATCATGAGGGTGCTGGGTGTTCCAACCTGTATTTGATTCATTTCATGGCCCCTTTCTCCTCTCCATTCTCACTGATGTGTTTCAGTATCTGCATTGTTTTGAGAAGAGGAAAATAAGGTCCTAACTGGAATTGTTTTGAGGGGCAGACATAGGGAGGTAGAACCCGTGATCACGGAGAGTTGGCAGCTGGTGGCCAGAGTTGTGGATCTCTCTTCAACCTGGAGGGACCTTGGGCTACACAGGTGGGAGGTGTGGGCGAAAGGAGGTGAACGTGGCAGGCAACTCATTGTTCAGATGTGACACTTCAACCCCTACAGCATCAGAGGTACTTGCCAAGAGCCCCACCCTTCTTTGGAAAGGGTGAGTTATTGACTGTGAAGGAAACACAAATAATGGAGGTTATTTCCGTGCAGAGACAACATGAGCCAGGGTGCTCTTTTAGGTAGTAAGTCTTATCAACAATGGCTTCCCTAAGTGCCTCCAAAGTGTCTATCCATTAGGGCCCAAGGAGGCGCTTTGATTCTCCCTTGGAGGGGAGAGCAGTTTAATAAATCACCCAGTGAATGGAGCATCTAAATTCAATAATTGTGAAGTGCAGATAAATCACTGCTGTCAATGCTGACTTAGACTTTATTCATTCAAAACAGTTAAATTCAAACAGCATCCAGACATTCACGGCTCACAACCCCCGGCTACTGGGCTAGAATGTCTTCCCAGAGTTGGGCCTCCTTCCTGGTTGTCTGTTGGGAAGTGGGAAAGGAGGAAGTAGGTTGAATTACAGCCAGAGAGATGACCTGTTCAAGCAACAGAGAGATCGTGGAGGCTCAAAGTTAATAATTCATCGTACTGTCGGCTGTGTGTTAGGCTTCATCCTCAGAGTTGCTGATGGAAAGGCGATCAGGCTCTGGCATCTTACTCCAGATGCACAGCTGGGCCTTCTAACACATTATCTGTGGTTAATTTGCTTACCAGTGAGGTGAGGGCGTGACACAAGGGTACATGATAGTAGCTGGAAGTTTCATAAATTCAAGTTGAACCAAGACTGGGAGGCTAATTCCATCTCCTCCCCCAGATTCTTCCCCATAAAATATGGGGCATTTCTAGCCCCTCCATTCAACCCTAAGTACATTTCATGTAAAATGCAAGAAAGTGTAACTCTTATATTTATAAACATGCCAACTTGTAAATGGTTGAATAGGTATTTGAATTATTGTTTGTTAAATATTTAAGCTGAATCCCTCATCCATCAGTTCTCATGAGAAGGCAGGGGACAGATTTATGATGCTGGAGGTTTTCTGGTTAGTTGGCAGTTGGCATCTCCATTAATTATGGCTCACACAGTAGGGTCTGTAGTGATAATCACAGCACTGAAAATCAGGGTCTCTATTATTCCTTTTAAAGGGGACTAATGCAACAAGAGCTGCTGACATGAAAAGGAAGATGCCATCTCTGAATGGTTGCTGCCACTTTCTGAGGCTTTGGTGGGTCTGATTGTTTCTCTGACTACAGCATAGTTTAAAGATCAACTTTTAAGAGACAGACAGACCTAGATTTCAGTTCTAGGTCCCTTGCTTTCTGATTCTGTGAACCTGAACAACTTACTTTATTCCTCTGAAACAGCTTTTTATCTAAATAAAAGGGAATGGGGGAGAGATAAATTAGAAGTTTAGGATGAGCATATGCACACAACTATACTTAAAATAGATAATCAACAAGGACCTACTGTGTAGCACAGAGAACTGTACTTAATATTTAGTAATAACCTATAAGGGAAAAGAATCTGAAAAAGAATATACATATATAACTGAATCACTTTGCTGTACACCTGAAGCGGACACATTGTAAACCAATTATACTCCAATAAAATATTTTAATAAAATAAATAAAAGGAAATGACCATAACTAACTTGATATAAATATATTCATGTATATTCACACATGTGTAGAAAGATAAGTGGTTAAAGTGTAGTATGCTGCTGCTGCTGCAGCTGCTAAGTCACTTCAGTCATGTCTGACTCTGTGAGACCCCATAGACAGCAGCCCACCAGGCTCCCCTGTCTCTGGGATTCTCCAGGCAAGAACACTGGAGTGGGTTGCCATTGCCTTCTCCAATGCATGAAAGTGAAAAGTGAAAGTGAAGTCCCTCAGTTGTGTCCAACTCTTATCGACCCTGTGGACTGTAGCCTACCAGGCTCCTCTGTCCATGGGATTTTCCAAACAAGAGTACTGGAGTGGGGTGCCATTGCCTTCTCCGAAAGTGTAGTATAATACCTAACAAATGATAACAACTAACCATAATTCTTAAGCAATAAAACAAACTTCACAAGGGGAGAGGTTTTAGTCCTGTTTATTCACTGTTAATCCCCAGTGCCTAGAACAGTGCCTGATACAGAGAATAAATTCAGTAAACATTTGAACTTATTTCAAATGTTTATTGAATTAATCAGTGAGCACATACCAAGTTCCAGACACTGGCACAGGTGCTGTTTAATATTATGAGAACCCTGGAAGCCGGGTATTACAATTTTGGGGATAAAGTCTCTGAGACTCTGAGAGGTTAAGTAATTTTCCTGATGTCACCCAGCTAGTATACGCCCGATGAATGTCAGTTTCTAGCCCCTCTTCTCCTGCTCTCACTAAGAGTTGCAGTGGGTCCTGAGATCTGGCTCTTTTATGGTTTATAGGCCCTGTGACCATGGGGTCATATGTGGAAAGACAAGCACTCTCTTCCCACAGCAGGGAGAAGTCAGAGGTCTCTTTCCCGTTTGAATTTCACAGATGAGGGCTGAAAACTGAGAAAGTGCCTCCAAACCAGAAGAGGCTGCAGGAGAGAAGATGGGTGCCATTGTGATGCTCATGGGAGCTCTGAGGATGGGGCACAGGAAGGAAGGTTCACTGAGGTGCCCAGGGAAGGAAAGCCCTTCTTCCTTCTCTAGGCCAAGTCTGTGGCTCAAACACCAGCATTGTCCTCTCTTTCCTGAAGACAAGCTCTTAGCTGGCAGGGAGAGATGAGGGGCTGATTTTGGACAATCCTGTTTGCCAACTGGATCCATGAGAAGGGTTTTGGGGGGGTGGCTACTGTTTTTTCTGATAGATGTTAGGATGGGTATGTGTGTATGTGTGTGTTTGTGTGGTCCCTGCAGCGGAGAGTGTGGTGAGAGACAGATTGTGACCTGCTCCACAGGCCCTCCAGGCCCTCTGGCCTTGGGCTGGCAGGTGAGCTGGGGGTGCCCAGAAGAGACTGAGGGCTGTTTTTGTAGAGCTCCAGGGCCCTCCCTATGGCTGTCCCTGGCTGGGCCCAGGCCTTGAAGCAGCAGTGAACCTCTCCCCATGCCTGCCTGCATGACCCATGGAGGCCTCAGCGACTGGAGTATACGTATGCTACCATTAAGGAGAATGTTGGATATCACCAAAAAAAAGATACCCCATGTCCAAGGGCAAAGGAGAAACCCCAACAGGATGGTAGAAGGGCGAAATCACGTTTAGAATCAAACTCCATACCCACCAGAGATGCTCAGAGGACTCAAACAAAACCTTGTGTGCACCAGGACCCAGGGACCCCACAATAGACTGAGCCAGACCTGCCTTTGAGTGTTTGAGTGTCTCCTGGGGAGGTATGGGCCAGCAGTGCCTGCCACGGGGACAGGGGCTCTGGCTACAGCAGACCTGGGAGGCACAGCTTGTGAGACCCACCATAGAGCCACAGAGCAGACAACCCACAAATTGGAGAACAATTATACCAAAGAAGCTCTCACACTTTCGCAAAAGTTCTAGGGCCCACAACAGATTTCCCAACCTGAGGATCTGGCAAAGGGACTAAGAACCTCCAGTCTTTGAAGGCCAGTGGGATTTGATTATAGATCACAGGACTGGGGAAACAGACTCTTGAAGAGCACAAACAAAACCTTGTGCACACCAGGACCCAGGAAAATGGAGCAGTGACCCCATAAGAGACTGAGTCAGACACACCTGTGAGTGTCTAGGAGTCTCCCATGGAGGCCTGGGTCGACAGTGGCCTGCCATGGGATCAGGGGCACTGAATACAACAATCCTTTCAAAGGAAGTCACCATTATTCCTCCTGTGAGAGGGAACACATCCCCACCCATCAACAGAAAATTGGATTAAAGATTTACTGAGCATGGCTATGCCCATCAGAGCAAGACCCAGATTCCCCCAAAGCCAGTCCCTCCCATCAGGAAGCTTCCACAAGCCTCTGCCCTCCATCAGAGGGCAGGCAGAATGGAAACCACAATTGCAGAAAACTAACCAGACTGATCACTTGGAACCTGGAAACTAGTCAGAAGAGTGAACTCATCAGCTCCCTCCAGACCTACTGAGTCAAACCCTGGGGGTAGGAGCCAGCACTCTACTCTAAGAAGCCCTCCGGTGACACCTAGGCAACTGTTGGAAATCATTTACATGTATTTGTCTACTTTCATCCTTAGAACTGAAGAAAGAGAGGCCCAGGGAACTTAAATAACATGCTCAAAGTTACACATCTGGAAAATTACCAAACTGGAATGAGAACCCAGCTCTTGACTGGCAGACTGGAATCTGCCTTGAGGTCTTCCAGATATCCCAGGGGGAGTCCCAGTTGCTGCCTGGCCCTCCTCTCTGCACTTGCCCAGAAGTCAGAGGGCATGGTGGCCACGGGGTAGCAGGGCCAGCACCGTGCTGCCCTGCACTCTTTTCTCTCCACTTCCATCTCCTGCCTCACCTCCTGACCTGATCTGGTTTACAAGTACAGAGTCAGCAGCATTTCCATCTTCCTTTTCCTCCTCTGGCTCCTCATTCTCTCTCACTGAGGCTTTTTATACATCCCTAGTCTCTCATTGGAGGTAAATGAAATTTCATGGTTAGGAAATGTTGGATTAAACGAAGTAGATTTCTTTACCACAGGTCTTCTCAGAGCCTTTACTATGTACTATGTGAAGCTCCCAAAACAGGATATAGCAAGCAGCGTTCATCAACTTAGATGATCACAAAACCTTTTTTGTTTTTTAAAACTTGTGTTTAGTTATTTATTTGATTGTGCCAGGTCTTAGTTATAGCATGTGGGATCTTTAGTTGCTGCATGCAAACTCTTAGCTGTGGCATTAGATCGCTAGTTCCCTGACTACTGATCAAACCCAGGGCCCCTGCATTGGGAGCACAAAGTCTTAGCTACTAAACCATCAGGGAAGATCCCCAAACCTTTTTTATTCAGAAGACATTTTGGAAGACTAATGTTCTGCAGGTCCTTTTCCCATGGCGAGCAAAGCATGAGCCCTAAGTGGATAGGATATGATATAGTTAGATTTTGAGGGTTGTGGTAAAGGATGGAGAAAGTTCCAGAATACAGAATTTTCATTCTACCAGTCTTTGCCATCTCAGCACATCCTCAAGAGTAGCCCTATCAGAGGTCTTTCTAAAGTACCAAGTTTATTGAGTTGAAATGAGTAATGGTAGGGAAGTATCAATTCTTGGGGCGAGGCCCAATACTCGGTGCCCCACAGCATTGCTGGGGTTGGGTAATCGACACCCCATTGGGCCAGTTGCTTACCCTTTAATTTCTGGATCTTTGGAAGGTGGGGTACTGGGTCTCAGATGAGGGTACAGGAGGAGTTGAATCGGGGAGGTATATGTGGGTATTCTGAAGGCTCTAGATAAGTGTTCTGTCAACTATGGAATTATTTCAGTGTTTGACAATCAATATGGCTATTCTGGTTCATGCCAGCTAAATATTAGCCCTTAATTCAGGAGCAGGCTTCAGATAATCAGTGTCCCTTCAAGGCTATATATCCAAGATTTCCCAGTGCCTGGGACTCCATGTTCCCAATGAGGGGGTCTGGGTTCGATCTCTGGTCAGGGGACTGGATCCTACATGCCGCAACTTACAAGAGTTTGAATGTTAAAACTGGAGAATCCCACGTGCCTCAACTAAGACTTGGCATGGCCAAAAATATACATACCTAAATAAATTTTTTTAAAGGTTGTATTATCCAAATAAAACAATATATATAAAACACTTGGGAACATGATAAAATACAAAGCATAATTCTCCACAAAAGCAATGAAACTAATCAACTACCTTCATTATTAAACACCAGGTATGGTTTTATTGTCCTATAACACTGTTCTCTCTCGAATTTTTGATGATCAGTTCTGCTTCATTTGGGGTATGGGTTGCTTCCACTGATATTTAGTGGACTCAATAACCACATCTTTCTATGTGAGGGGTCACAGCCCAGCCAGAGGCCCCTGGCTTGGTTGGTTGCCCATAATAGGACAAAGAATATAAATATTAAACTTTGAAAACCTTAGGGCTGGTTCTGGCTCTGCTACTAGCTGTATGGCCTCGGGAAAGTTATATACCATCTCTCTGCCTTTGGAACGGGGAGATATGTAATCATAAGATAATGTGCATGAAGCAGCTGATTAACAAATGCATGGCACATAGTATGCTTTTAATAAAAGTTATAAGATCCAAAAAATTGTTAGCAAACCTGGAAAACTAAAAGAGTTGACTAATAACTAGTTAACTAATTAAGGAACCACACACACACACACATTACCAGCTCCTTCTGGGTCACAGGCCTCATCTGAAGAGTAAACTGCTGGTTTGAGTTTGAATGTGGCAAGGAATCTGAGACCTGCTGCCTCTCCAACTCTGCACCCTCACCTTCAGTTGAGGAAAAGCAGATGTACAGAAAAGGAGGTACCAGATCACGTGACCAAAATCTGAGCTGGAGGAAAGCACACCTAATCCCCATGGGCGAGGGCTTATGATCTGGCAAGTGAGTGATGGGCACATGGTATATCAGAAGCATGTATCAGTCAGCATCCCCCAAAACTTAGTGGCACTGGCCACATATTTAGCTCATTGTTCTGTGGGTCAGAATTTGGGGTTGGGGCTCCTGTGGTCTTGACTGGGCTCACTCACGAATGTGCGGTTAGAGGCAGTGTCAGCCAGGGACTAGGGGGCCTACGTTGGCTTTAAATTTGCGATGGCTCATCCTTGTTCTACATGAAGTGTCAGCCTCTGGCAAATTAGTCCAAGCCTATTCACATGGCAGCTGAGCAGAATTCTATGAGAAAGTGAAAGTCCTCAAGACCTGTTAGGTTCAGAATTGGTACGTCATCATCACTTCCACTCATCTTACTGGGCAAAGCAAGTGACAAAGTTAGCACAGATTCAAGGCGTAGAGAAACAGTTCCCATCTCCTGATGGGAGGAACTTGACAGAACTGTTGATCAGAGTCTCCACCCATCCTAGCCAACAGATGTTATGCAACCCGGTAGACCCGCCCACGTGCTCTTTGCCCAGAAACTGAACATTCAATGAAAGGAACCACTTAGGAGCTTCGATGCAAACTATATATATATATATACACACACACCCACATATATATATATGATGGATAAACAACAAGGTCTTATAGTATAGCACAGAGAATTATATTCAATATCCTCAGATAAACCATAATATAAAAGAAGATGAAAAAGAATATATATATATATATAACTGAATCACTTTGCTGTACAGCAGAAATTAACAAAAATTGTAAATCAACTATACCTCAATAAGATAAAACAAAAGGATATCTAGTAAAATTATTCAAGAAAGAAAGGAACAAGAGAGACATAGAGAACAAATGTATGGATACCAAGGGGGGAAGGGAGGGTGGGATGAACTGGGAGGTTGGGACTGACATATATATACTCCTGATACTACGTATAAAATAGATAACTAATGAGAATACTCTATAGCACAAGGAACTCTACTCAGTGCTCTGTGGTGACCTAAATGGGAAGGAAATCCAAAAAAAGAGGGGATAGGGACTGGTGTTTGATACCTGGGTTGGGAAGATCCCCTGGAGAAGGGAATGCTACCCACTCCAGTATTCTGGCCTAGGAAATTCCATAGACAGAGGAGCCTGGCAGGATACAGTCCATGGGATACAGTCCTAAGAGTCGGACATAACAGAACAATTTTCATAGTATGGCAGATTCATTTTGTACAGTAGAAACTAATACATTGTAAAGCAACTATACTCCAATAAAAATTAATTTTAAATAATGAAGGAAAGGAACCAGGAGAGTGACACTGTGACTTCCAAAAGGCTCTCCATTTGCTTGCTTGCCCAGTGCAGCTGAGCCACTTCCTTTCTCAAGCTCAATTTTGTTTCCTCCTATAGTGGGTGCGTTGGTGCACTGTCCCGACTGCCTCCCAGGACTGGGCGGTGTTGCATGCTGATGGCCACAGGTAAGCCTCATCCCAAGAACCTCATAACCTCACCAAGGTTATGCTCCCTCCTTGGAGTGGCCTCCCTTGGACTGATTCTGAAAGGCCATCCCTGTGGGATCACAGTTGGCTTCTCCCTCTGCCCACGCCTTCCTGCCTCCTGCCTCCCTCCCTCCCTCATGGGTTTTGCTACCAAGAACACTGTAGAAAAATCTCTAAGACACTACCCTTCAAGCTCAAGATAAGATATCCTATATCCCCCTGAAACTATACCAACATTGTTAATTGGCTATACTCCAGTACAAAATAAAAAGTTTTTTTTTTTTAAAGAAAAGATATTCTATACCCCTTCAATAAATTTCATGTTTGCCTAGGTGAGGCAGTCAGATTCTTGATACTTACAGTCCAAAACTGTTACAAGATATTTCACTCCCGGATTCTTATCACTATACTGCTTTTTAAAATATTTATTTATTTCTATTTATTTATTCATTTGGCTGTGCTGGGTCTTAGTTGGGACACACAGGATCTTCCAGTTCTCTGTGGCATGCAGGATCTTTAATTGAGGCATTCAAATTCTTAGGTGCAGTATGTGGGATCTAGTTTCCTGATCAGGGATTAATTAAACCCTGGTCCCCTGCACTGAGAGTGCAGAGTCTTAGCCACTGGACCACCGGGGAATTGTCTCACTACATTATTTCTAATTCTTATTTACTACTAATTGAGTGCATACTGTTCAACCTTTCAAAATCACCCTGCCATGTGAGTACCAGTATCCCTGTTCAACTGTGGAGATAAAATAAAGCAGAGAGAAAGTGAAAATGTTAGTTGCTCAGTTGTGTCCAACTCTTTCGACACCATGGACTGTAGCCCGCCAGTCTCCTTTGTCCATGGGATTCTCCAGGCGAGAATACTGGAGTGGGTAAGCCATTCCCTTCTCCAGGGGATCTTCCTGACCCAGGGATTGAACCTGGGTCTGAGCCATCGGGGAAGCTAGAGTAGTTAAGTAACTTTGCCTTGGAACCAGGTGCCTAGGTGTGATTCCCAGTTTTCTCACTTACTACCTATGTTGTCTTGGGTAAGTTTCTTATCTGTCTATGCCTCAGTTTCCCCCCTCTGTAAAATAAGGGCAATAAGCCATTTCATTGGGTTTCTGTGAGGATTAAATGAGTTAACATAGATAAAATGTTTAGAACAGTTCCTGACAAACAAGAAGCTTTGCATAAGTGTTTGCTATTATTATGGTTGATGTTAGTATCATCAGTAGTAATGGTATTAATGTTGATCTTTCTGATTCCGAAGGCTGTGGATGTTGGGCCTACTATCTTCCCCACTGGAGAACCCTCTTTTTTCCACTCCACCCCAGTCCATCTTGCTGCCAGAATACCAGAACTCAGCAGAGAGTCATGCATCTCTGATGAAAGGGAACAGCCACGGCAGCTCTGCTGACAGGGCTCCTCTTTGCTGGCCTTCACATTTTTCTTTCTTGCAGGTTTGAAATACTGTCTCCTCCCCACTCACTGGCTTTGCCATAAGTAACTGTCTTCCTGGAGCCACCTGAGAGATGCTCCTCTCTGGGGAGTCCTGACCTGACCAGGATGTAATTTGTTAAGGAGTATTTAAACACAACAGACTCCAAGAGTAAATGGGCACTGTGCTACCCAAGGAGGTGATTTAATTATTAGGATCATTCTTCAGGCCATTCTTAATCTCAGGCCTGCCTTTCTTATCTGCACATCTTGGGATGGGACACAGCATAAATATCAGAATCAATAAATTACAAGTTTGCAATGATGCAGGCCAAACAACAGTAACCTGGTTACTGGGCACCAAAGCCAGCTTCTCCTTAGAAACCTCAACCCTGGAATAAGAAGTCAGGGCAGTGGGATGTATTCTTGTTATAGGGCACAAGCTGTTCTGAAATTAAAAGAATGAGGTTGGTCTTAAAATCTGGGATCCAGTTATGGGGACAACCCCCCAGCCAAGAGGGGGGCTCCAAGGCCCAGAGCACGTGTAGCCCCGATGGGAGGCTGGGGGCCTCCACCTAGCATCAGACCAACAAGGAAGCTGTTCGAACTGATGGAGACGTTCCCAGTACAGAGCCAAGCAGAGCCGGTATGTCAAGGAGGCTCCACCTGGGGCCTCTCCGAGCAGCCTGTCCTCACTGTTTCTCATCAGATGCTGGGTAAGTGGCACCCAGCCCAGTGGCCTCTCCTGGTGCCATTCTCACCAGGGCTACCAGCCCCCACCTCCAAGTCCCTGGCAACCTTGGATCTCCTTGAACTTTACACTGGCCGCTGCTGGGAGCTCCCTGAGTCCTCTGCATGATTTTGCAGTCAACCTCCTGCCCAGACTCTGTTGTGAACATTGTGTTCTGGGGGCACACGGGCCAGCATCTCCCGTTCTCCCTTCACTTGGCTCTGATCTCTCCCTGTCCTCAGGGCTCCAGACTTCCTCTGCTGTGTCTGGCCTGGTGACTCTCAGGGTGCCTTTTACTTCAACCATTTTGCCTCATTCCTCCCAGTTTATCTTGCACACTAACCTGTCCCAGGGCCTGTCCCCTCCTTGCGCAGTGGTCGTTGATGATGCGTGTGCATCGGCCTACCCCCGTCACTCAGGCAGTCGCTCACTTGCCTCCCCTGCTCCCTTGCCCCCTGTTCCCCATCTCTGGCTTTGAGACCAACTGCAGCCTATTGCCTGCCTTTCATTGACTCCTGTTTGTCCCCTGGGCCGAGGGCTTCCTTAGTCTGACCCCCACCCTACCTACCACTCCTTGGGGAGGAGCAGACCCTCTGGCTTCTCTGTCCCCCCTCACCGCCTCACCTAGTACACCCTTCCCCTCCTTCTCCCAGACCCTCTGCTGTGAGGTGAGAGCTGCATGAAGGTTGCATCAGCAGCTGTGGCCAGAGGGAAGATGATGACCTTGTGGGACCTCATGCTCCGGACTGAAGGGAGAGGGAGTCACTGTGAATTCCACATCCTCTCTTGACCAGAGACACAGGGCTGGGCCTCTTCTCCAGAGGGAGTACACGCGGGAGTTCTAGGAAGAATCCAGCCCATCCACGCGTGGGTTGGAGGAGTGTCTTTGTGCCTGGGAATTAGGACCCTGGCCCCCAACCATTAGCTCTCCATCCTGGGCCTGCAGCTCTGGGCCTCAGTATAGGCTCCTGAGGAATTGCTGTTCTCCGCCAGCACTTTGGGTCCTTCCTGAGAACCCCTTCTTGAGGCCTGGGATGGGGGGCATCTGGAGCTAGCCTCCTCTTCTTGGAATACAATAAAGGCAGATACTGTGCAACCAGAAAAAAAAAAAAAATCCAGGACTTTGTAATTATAAGGGAAGACTTGATTCTTAATGATAACAGGAGCATTCCCAGGCTGAACCAACTTATGTTTGGAAATCACAAGGCCAGAGTGAATGTGAAAAACAAAGATTGACTGAACATCCCTAAGGGCTCTGGAGACACAAAGGAAAGGCGGTCAGAGTCCCTGCTGTCCTCCCAGGCAGGGAGGTGGGGAGCGACACACGACAACTGTCTCTCCAGGAGGATCAGAGAGCGTAAGAAAGGAGGGAGCGTAAGAAAGGGTGTTTGAAGCCAGCCTGGGGGCGAGGGGGTGGGGTGGGGCTTTCCTGAACTGAAGCGTCTCAAGTTGAAGGTTAGATAGCAGGTGTAGAAGCAGCAGAGCAATCTAGATGGAGGAGGAAGCTCTCTCAATGGCACCTATGTGTAAACAACTTTGGGAGCTTCCGGAATCTCTTGAATTCATTCCTCCTCCCTACCTCCACTTCTCTCTTCCACCCGTGAGCAAGGTCAGACTCTCACCATCACTCACCTGGGTTACTATAGCCGCCTTCTTACTGGTACTGCCATCTCCTGCCCTCTGATCATAGCCTTCTCCTGTGCCTCCTCCTTCCCAAGTCCGTCCTCTACTGAGTAATCTCATTCTCACTCCTTTCCCCAAAACCCTGTTAAGGGGCCTCCCCAGCAGGATGAAATCTACTCTATTTAGCATGGTAGCTGGTGTCTGTGTGAGTAATCCTGCTCCCAGCAAGGCTATGTCTCTCCCACCCAACCCCCCACCTTGTGTTTGAAGGACACAAAACAAAAATCTGAGTGTCATCTGAGTGTGAGGCTGCGCTGAATGCTTTTGCTTTGGATAGTATGTTATTTATTCTCATTTTACAGATAGGTTGAAAAGTGTAGCCAATTATGGGACTTCCCAGGTGGTTCTGTGGTTAAGAATCCACCTTGCAATGCAGGTGATGTGGGTTTGATCCCTGCTTGGGGAACTAAGATTCCACCTGCCTCCGGGCAACTAGAGAAAGCCCTCGTGCTGCAACAAAAAAAGGAAGAAATTTTAGAAAATAATAAAAACAAAATAAAAGTGTAGCCAGTTTGACCCTACACCCATGCTCTTTCTAGGGCTGTAGTTTGAATTAAATTTATGTTCAGACTTTTAAACTAAAAACTGTAGAGACAAACCTATATGTTAATTGTATAAGAAGAAAAAAATTGTTTACAATTATTGAATTTTATTACAATTAAATATCCTTAAAAGCCTGGAGTTGACACCTGACACTGTGTGTGTTTGGCTCCAGCTCCTCCCCCTGACCTCACCTCCTATCAGCCCTCCTCCTGCTCTGTGCTCCAGCCATTCAGCTGTTCCTCTGTCAGGAAGCAGTTGTCCATCAAGTTCTCTCTTGTCTCTCTCTCTCTTTTTTTTACTTCATTGACAGCTTTGTCAGGATCTCGCCTCTTCAGAGAGGACTCCCTGACCAGACTCTAAGATAGCCCCATCATATTTGGCTTCTATTTCCTGTTGCCCTTACCACTACCTGGCATAGCTGCTTATTTATTTGTTATTTGTCATCCTTATTCCATGGAGTTCTATAACTATAGAACCTTTATTTCCAGAACTTAGAACAGTGCCTGACATGTAATAAACACACAACTAGTATTTACTGAGTCATTTTGAAGACTGACTCCCAATACTCCAAGGCTTGATTATGACCTGACTGAGACTATAGTCACTAAAGCACGTGGGGGCATGCAGAAGGCAGACTTTGCAAGGACAGGAGAGGCATGGAGGCCAAGTGGGTGGCCTCCACCTAATGCACTTAGGAAACAGGCCCAATAAGTTGACCTCAGATGCTTTGATGGGAGTCTTATCAATTATGGGGACAAATACCTTATTTTTTTTATCCTGAGTGCCTGGTACAGAGTAGACACTCAACAAATGCTTAAAGTGTAAGTGAATTCTAGAATTTTATGGTTGCCTCAGCCTGCCTCCAGCTAACTCAACTCACATTCTGAGTGCAAAGGCTGGTCAATGATTTTACGAGTTGTTATTGCCTAAGTATGCATCTTTTCAATTCTGTGCTGAAACTGGCAGCATGAGCAATCTGATTCCTGGTTCCTTTATTGGGTAGAAACTTTCTTGTAACTCTCAAGGTTGGCTCAGATCCAGCCAAGGAGTCTGGGAAGCTGAACACTGAATGACTGTTCCAAAGGCCTCTCTGTAAAAGTGGTTAGTGTTTTGGCAAGCTTGTTGGAGATTCTTCACTATGGGAACCACTTCACTTCTCAAGATGGCTTGAAATAGCTGGATGGTCAGGGGGCACATTCTGCAGCAGAGTTTTTCCCTTTACAGGTTAGCGATGGTTTGTGGTGGCCTTCAAACCACTTCAATGCAGTGGTTTCTTAAAGGAATGTAATAAGTTACACACAGCTTTTTAAAATAAAATATATTAGGATAGAAACTATAATTGGCAATCTAGAATCAAAAATGTATTTCAAAAATGAAGGCAAAATAAAGACATTTTTAGACAGCAGATGCACACTAAAGAAAATGCTAAAGATGTTCTTAGCAGAAGGCAAATGAGCCCTCACAGAAGCACAGAGATACAGGAAGGAAAGAAAAGGGATAGAAAAGACGAATTTTAAAGAGACTAGTGTATAAAACACACAGACAGTTAAAATACATGACAACAAAGCACAAATTTGGGAGGATATTAAATGGAGTAAAGACGTTCTAAGTTCCTTGTATGTCTCATCTTACATATAATGTTAAATATTATATACGTAATGATGTGTAATATATAATTTTTTATCACAATATCACAGTTATGATGTTAGATTTTAAAAGTCAAGGGTGCATGTTGTGAGCTTCCCTGGTGGCGCTAGTAGAAAAGAATCTGCCTGCCAACGCAGGAGACATAAGAGAGATGGGTTTGATCCCTTGGTTGGAAAGATCCCCTGGAGGAGGGCATGACAGCTCACTCCAGTATTCTTGCCTGGAGAATCCCCATGAACAGAGCTTGGTGGGTGCCAGTCCATTGTGTCACAAAGAGTCAGACGTGACTGAAGCGACTTAGCAGGCACACATATCCTAGCGGTAGTCAACGTAGTATCTGAGAGTCAGAGAAGTCTTCATATCGGACAAGAGCTCTAAGTTAAAGGGTGAGCTGGAGTAATCCAGTTGATGGTGAGATGTATAGGGGATAAGATATGGCGTATTTCAATCAGGGCAAAGAATGTATTCAAAGGCTTAAAGGTAGGAGAAATTTATCTGTGCTCCAGGAATTGAAAGACTTTCAGTGTATCTCAAATAGAAGAGGGCAGAGTCCCAGAGAGAAGAGAAGCGCTAAGAAGGAAGGAGGCCATGTGTAGACTTGTTTGGTTGACTTTTCCATTTCTTGCTCACTTTCACTAACAGCTGTTGATACTGTGAGTGATGCTGAGGTAGTGCTAGTATATGGTTTATTCCTCCCTCTTCTGCTCTAAGTAGACCCTGGAGTCCTGCAGAGATGCCCTGGACCATGTCAGGAGGTAAGGTAGGTGGCAGAAGAAGCTCCTCTCCCTCATGATCTATTTTTAAACCACCATTGCTGCCAGAGCAGCCTTTTCACACTTACCTGATTTACAAAATTAATTTCTGGGTAACATTTCATCCAAAGACACAGTTTTACTGCTTAAAATGATATCTGTGTAATTTGTGTAAGAGAATTTCCAAGAAATGAACTATTATTTTCATGAACTAAGAAATCTGCCCCTGGCAAAGGGCGCCAACTCTGTCCTCCAAAAGGTGAGCAGGGGTGGGGGGTCACATTGATAGCAAGGCCAGATGTTTCCAGCGGGCTACAAGGGAAATGTGACTGCAATGTTCCTGGAGCTGAACTGCAAAAACTAAGAGAAGGGGGAGGAATAAGAGAAAGGGGAGAAGTCAAACACGTGAGTGTGAGTGTTTGCAGGGAGCTTGGAAAATGCTTACTCTGAAAGAAGGGAGGCTGCAGAAACTCAAATGGAATCCTTCTGAGAGGACTTTCTGAGCAAAAACAAGCTTCCCTCTTTTCCTTCTGCCTTTATCTCAGGGTCCAAAATGGTGAGCAAAACCCAGTATCTCTTCTTCCCACCCAGCTTGTCATCACTTTCCCCACACCCCCAACACTGACTGCGGGGGAGAGGATAATTTGAGTTTGGCAGAAAATGCAAAAGCAGTTCATTTTCCCATACTTTTTGAAAAACAGCAATTAAAACCATCCCAAACACCTTGAAAATTAATGAACTGTTTTCCAGTTAGGCTGATCGCCTTGTGAAGACAATGAACTAACCTTGTTAATATACATTGGAACATTTACTCATTATTTGCCCATATCTACCTGTCTTATCTATCTTTATTTAGACTTTTACAAAGCAGTTGTTAAATTGTATGCCCCAGTAGATATGTTACCTTGGTACAATTTCATGGAGATTTATGCACCTGCAAAGTCGGATATATTAAGTTCCCGCAAAAGCTTGGCTTTTGGGGTGTGTTCTTTCCAAAGACTCTGTGGGGGTACATTTTCAATGTGGAGAGCAATACGCAGGGACCAAAATCAATAGACTTAAATTATTAAAATTCTAAGGACTTGCTACAGATCGGGTCAGGTATTATAAAACTTATAGTCCATCAATTTACTTTCAATATTAATTTTAGCCCTGGGCCTGGCCATGAAAACCATGAGAATGCAAAGCATGTAACATCTCACTTAGAGCTGACGCAGAAGGGAAGTGACTCTGAAATATAGACCCTCTTGGCCTCTGGGGGAGATTTATGTGGCGAGGATCACGCTCCTCAGAGAAAGACTGCAGGTGAGTGGCAGGTCTGCATTATAAATGCCTGGGGTAACTATAAAAACATAAATGGTATCAGGTTATTGATTTTTTTTTCTTTCTGGATCCCACAAATTAGAAAAGTCACTGCTAAAAATCACCGGTCTCTCCACCAAATTTTAATTAAAGCATAAATAAATCATTTTGGTTGCTGCACTTGCATATAAACAAAGGGGGAGATGGCATCCTTACAAATGCTTGTCAACATTTGGTGACTAATGACTCACAGTGAAAATACAATCTGAAGCAACTGAATTGAAAGCAGATTCTGGAGCTAACTAATATCACATGCAAACCATCTAAAGCTATTATGTCTAGAGGCATTGAAACCACAGATCAGGTTTTTGGGGGCGGGTGGGGGATGAGGATAATTTTGTTAAGTAGAGCAATACTATTTTTTGTTATTAAATAAAGTGAAGCCCTGTAATGAGATATTACAGCTGCTGCACTTTCGCCACGTGATGAAGAAATGGATACCTCATCCCTCACAGCAAACACTAACCATATGCTGCAATGATTCCAAATGTTGATTTTATTCCTAAATAAATACATAGCAAAATAGATCTTTAGAAAATAGGGGTGAAAGAGGATGTTCTGGGCATTCCTAGATCTCATTACACCAAAAAAAGAAAGAAACCTTGAGATATTGAATATTAAAGGAATCCCCAGGGGATTTCCAACATTGGCGTGGGTGCAGGAAGCTCAGACCTGAAATCTGTGCTGTGCTCCAGCTCTTGGAGAATGGCATGGAATGGTCCTCTATGGACATCACTGGAGAGCACCTCCGGATTTCCCTCCAGAATCTGCTGTGAAGAGGAGGCATTGTGACACTGGGCTCTGCTGTGCTAGAGAAGGGGGGTTTGACAGAATGACCTGTGGCCAACACATCTTAAAGCAAAGTTCTTCCTGATAGGAAGGTGTACCTTATGCCTGCGGTCCCCACATTTTTGACACCAGGGACCAGTTTTGTGGAAAACAACTTTTCCATAGACTGGGGTGGAAGAGGATGGTTTGGGGATGGTTCAAGTGCATGACATTTATTGTGAACTTTATTTCTATTATTATTGCTTCAGCTCTACATCAGATCATCAAGCGTTAGATTCCGGAGGTTGGGGACCCCTGCCTTATGCAATTGCTCTTGCAGCTGCACCGGAAGAAGCTCAGAGAGAACAGGAAGTGTGTTGTCTACAGTAACACCTTGTTTGTCAAATAATAGTAAAGGAAGGACAATTTTTATTCCTTCATTCATTTATTCCTCCAATCGGGCAACATCCATTGTGTACTTAACTTTGTGCCTTGCATGATATTAGCCGTTTGAGAATATAGAAAAGCATAATGTGAAGTCTCTATCCTCAGGAACGGTTCAACTTGAAAATAAAAATAGGTTCAGCACAATGTGGTAAATAATAGCAGCATCTTGAGGATAACAGGGGTCCAGAGGAAGGCAAACTTAACTTTGGAGGACCAGTCATGGGGCCCGAGGAAAGTTTGATACAGTGATGTCTAGGCTGAATTTTATCATGTGTACGTACACTTGCCAAGGGGAAAGAAAAATTTCAAACAACTGGAACTTAACCTTGTGTGTGCTGAAACTTTTCTCTTTACCAATTGTGAAAAGAAGGGAAAACTTATTTAAAAACACAAACACTGTATCAAAGGCATAGAGAAGTCAGACTATCTAAATTTGAATCCCAGTTCTGCCACTTACTAGCACTGGAAACTTGCACTGATGGATTAGCCTTTCTGGGCCTCAATTTCCTAATCTTTAAAGCAGGGGTAACAATAATACATACTTTATGTAGTATTTTGGCTCCCATGTGGCTCAGTGGTAAAGAATCTGCCTGCCAATACAGGAGCCGCAGGTTAGATTCCTGGGTCAGGAAGATCCCCTGAGGGAAGAAATGGCAACCTACTCCAGTATTCTCACCAGGATAATCCTATGGACCAAGTAGCCTTGGGGGCTACAGTCCATGGGGTCGCAAAGAGTTAGATGCGACTTGAGCAGGCAGGCATGTACTATTTTAAGAAGTAAATGAGAGTTAATGCCTGTAAAGATCTTATAATAGGGCCTAACATGTAAAAACCATTGTAACCACATACACACACAGAAATAGACAGACCCACATTCACACACATTCTCATAGACACACATAGATTGTCATAATTATACTTAATAGCAAATGTTTATTGAACATTGTTTATGTGCCAGTTATCATGCTAAGCACTAAAAATAGAAAACAGAAAAACAGAGTCCCTGCCCCTAAGCAGCTCACTGTTTTTGCTTTTGTTTTTCAAGTATAGTTGATTTATGATGTTGTGTTAGCTTCAGGTATAGAGCAAAGTGATTCAGTTATACACACACACACACACACACACACACACATTCTTTTCAGATTCTTTTCCCTTATAGTTTATTACAAAGTCCTGAGTAGAGTTCCTTGTGCTTTGCTGGTTATCTATTTTATATACAGTAGTATGTATGTGTGTTTGTGTTTTAGTTGCTCAGTTGTGTCTGACTCTTTGTGACCCCATGGGCTGTAGCCTGCTAGGCTCCTCCATCCATGGAATTCTCCAGGCAAGAATACTGGAGTGGGTTGCCATTCCCTTCTCCAGGGGATCTTCCAGTATGCATGTATTAAATTCAAACTCCTAACTTATCCCCACTTCCCCTTTGGTAACCATGTTTATATTCTATCTTCATGGGTCTATTTCTGCTTTGTGGGCTTCATTGGAGCCCACAGTTTTAATTCACAATTTTATTGACTGCTAACTCTGTCTTCAGACCTGAACATTTCACCTGATCACAAATGTCACCTCTCACAGAATCCTCACACTCAACATGTATGTGATCACACACTTCATCCTTTCTCCCTAAACCTGTTCTTGTTCCTCAGTTTCCTGATGTATTCTGCTGCATCACCACCCAGTCAGTTGTCCAGGCCCAGAACCCAGAACTTATCCCTGACTCTTCTCTCTCCCTCACCTGCAAGTCCGATCACCAAGCCTTTCCAACTGTGTCTCTAAAAGTTCTTTCAACCCTTTCTCCTCTTCTGCCTCCTGACATTGACTCCTGGAATTCAAGCCTTTGACACCACCCTTCTGTATGACCACCAGAGCCCCTAAATCAGCCTCCAGGTTAAGCCATCAGGCACCCAACTCCCAGTGGAAATTTCCAAAATGGAATCTGGTGATGACCTGCTCACAGTCCCTCAAGTGATCGTCATTGCTTACAGTGTATTTCAGCAAGACTCTCAGGGACAGTCATGGTCCAGCTGAGTCATGCATCATTACACCAAATGGTGCTGAACACCTCAAACCTCATCTTAAACTACTGTCTGTCTCGTATTTTATTATCCATCAAATGCAGCCACATTTGTCCCCACCACACTCACCTCTTTCCCCACCACCTACATTGCACCCCTCTGGGAAGGCTTCCCTGACTCCTCCTCCTGGCAAGTGCCCTTTTGTATTCTCTCACTGCACACTTCACATTGCACTGTGAGTAATCACTAATTCTCTGAATCATTCTCTCTTACCACACTGAGTCTAGCACAGCTAGAGAAGGAGCAGTAGCAATATTTGTTGAAAGAATACAGTGCTTGATGAACTCTAACATGACTTTTTTGTGAGATGCATTTTTATGTTCCACTAAGGAAGAAAGAAAGGCTGCCAATTAAACAGGCTACATGTTCTTATCACATCCCAGTTGCAGAGATGTTAAAATGGGAAAGAGAGGCTTCTTAGAATCCATGAACTATAATAACTAAAATTGTCTTTGTGGGTTTACCAGAGGCTTGTAGAGATTAAGGCCTGGGCTCTGAAGTCAGACCGTTTCAATCTGAGCAAGTTACATCCTTTCTCTGTGCCTGGTATTTTTCATTTATAAAATAGAGTTGATAATAATACTGTTGCGATTTTGTCTGCTCACATCATTCCTGCATTTTGAACTTTGAATCCTAAAGCCTTTGCCTTTCTTGAGTAGCCTGTTATGTAGCTTGGTAGGAGAAGGCAATGGCACCCCACTCCAGTACTCTTGCCTGGCAAATCTCATGGATGGAGGAGCCTGGTAGGCTGCAGTCCATGGGGTCACTAAGAGTCGGACACGACTGAGTGCCTTCACTTTCACTTTTCACTTTCATGCATTGGAGAAGGAAATGGCAACCCACTCCAGTGTTCTTGCCTGGAGAATCCCAGGGACGGGGGAGCCTGGTGGGCTGTTGTCTATGGGGTCGCACAGAGTCAGACATGACTGAGCGACTCAGCAGGTAGATGCTTGTTTGTCTAGTGTCACTTCCTTTGGTGAACCAACCCTCACCTCATTCTTTGTTCTGCCCAATCCAGGTGACTCTGAGGGGCCCAGTGACATCTATCTCAGCCTGAAGGACGTGAAGAGGCTGAGGTAAAGGCAGGGAGAGAGTAGCACAGAGAAGCAGGCCTAACCAGTCAGAGCACACCATGCTACTCGACCGCAGTGACAGTCTCAAGGCAAAAAAAGATACGACTAGGGTCTCAATGAAGGTTGAAGAGGTTAAAGTACAGAAAGTACTCTAAAGGCACCCATGGATTTTATGCAGGAACTAGAAACTTACTGAATGTAAGCTTTTTGAGAACAGAGATCTTTAACTGATTTGTTCACTAATATTTCCAAGAGAAGGTCTTCCCTAGTGGTTCCGTGGTAAAGAATCTGCCTACAATGCAGGAGCCACGGGACATGCAGGTTTGATCCCTGGGCCTAGAAAATCCCCTGGAGGAGGAAATGGCCACCCACTCCAGTACTTTTGCCTGGAAAATCCCACAGACAGAGGAGCCTGACAGGCTAAGTTCTTGGGGTGACGAAAGAGTTGGACAAGACTTAGTGACTAAACAACAACAACAACAACATTTTCTAGAGACCCAGGGCAGAGGCTGGCACATAATAGGTACTCAAAAGCATTTGCTGAATTAATGGACTCTAGTGTTTCTAAGTCCTCTATCTAGATGTAAGATGTCATTGTGCTACTTTCAATGTGTTCATCTCTGTCTCCCACCTCTCTATTTCCTCCTTTCCTTTTCTCCCTCTTTTCCTTCCTTCTTCCCTCCCTCCTTCTGTCTTCTCTCTTTATTTTCTTTATTTTGTTTTTCACTTCTAGTCTGCTATTACCTGAAAAGCAAAAACAGCTATCGCATTAGAATTATTTTTTTCAGCCTAAATAATGCCCCCCATCCCTGCCCATTTCCACTTGTCAACCCCTATCCTTGTTCATCCCCTCCTGAGGCATGACCTCAGCCCACGGGGAACCCAGGTGTTTCTCCCTGAGCTCATCACGACACTGCCATTGGCACAATCTCACCAGTTTCCTCTATGGTTTGCTCCTGGTGGTCTGGCACTGACAACTCACTGCCCTCAATGCCCAAGAAGGGCCAGGCATCCTGTTGGCCCTGTTTTGCTGTGGCCTCTCTCCTGACTTGCTTCCATGCCCACTACCCATTCTTGGTTGATGCCAGCACAGCCCCCGGCACCTCGAAGAGGAGCTCCCTTTCTGTTGTCACATGGAAGCGCATCTTGGTGAGGAGGAGGGGTTTCCCACATGCAGGTCTCCCTGGAGACCTACCACCACCAGTAGGAGGTCACTGTCTGAGACCTCAAGGAGATTGGGACTGGACCATCATTTACTGAGTACGAAGCCTAGGGAGACCCCAAGGACAGTGTCCAAGGGAAAAAAAATCCCAGTAAAACCTCAGTCTACAGGAGTTGACCAGACAGGTGACAACAGGGAACAAGGCACTGGTCTTATTATTGGGGAGGGGGCATAAATTCACTGAAGAGGGTGTGCCAGGCAGTCTGGGGAAGGAAGGAACAGACTTGGAAGGTGAGGAGGGGAGGGTGTGCTGAGATGGAAAAAGACACAAAAGATCAGCAAGTCCCCGGCTGTCTGACCATGGCCAGAGAGGGGATGAGGGCTGCTGTGTGGAGCTTCTCAGGAACCTGGATATGGGAGCAGTGACCCCATCTCACCTGGATGTCCTCTGTCCCAAGCAGAGCACTTGGACCTGGGCCCCCTGAAGGGGACAGTGGCCATCTCAGCAATGACCAGAGGGGATCTCTGGCCCCACAGAAAGGCCTCCAAGAACTTTTCCTGGAAGGTCCATGACTGAGGCTGAATTTCCTTCCAACATAAAAGTGATGGGAGTTCAGAGTTGTATTTAAGTTGACTGAACAAAAGAAAGACTTTGCCTTGTGTGTGATGTGCCTGGCTTCCTTAGTCTGTAGCCTGAGATTCAACCTGCTATGAGTGTCTACTATGTGCTAGAAAATATAATAGCATTATCAAACATTTTATCATTTAAACTTCAAAACAACGATTCTGTGGCAGTCAGGATTCACACCAAATTTGTCTAACTGCAAAGTCTGTGGGTGTCTTAGTAAATAAAATCAAGATAAAGAAAGGAAAGAAATAAGTTGTTGTAAGAGTGTTCCAGCATTTATGTTATATATGTGACTTTTAATCCTCACAATAAACATCATATATTTTAAGTAGAAGAACATTTTCTGGGGTATTTTCTCTGGCTATGACATCAATTCCTTGTCTGTTATGAAAAGCCCTTTTTCTATAGCAGGACCTCAGCTTCTCACAGCCCTGAGTTATTCATCTTGTTCGAAGTGAACAGCAGAGAGCACAGAGACTGAAGTCTGAGTTCTAGATTTCCAGAAAAGAGATTCTCCCTGGTCCAGTACGAGCCAGTTGTTAATTCCTGTTCCAGTCAGCTATGGGAGCAGCTGCCCTCAAGCCGCGTAGCCAATCTAGTTCTCTCTTCCAGGGATTTGTAATTGGGCCTTAGAAATTCTAATCAGTCTGTACTGGCCATTTGAACTGAGGGCGTGTAACTGTAATACTGGAAAGAAACTGTAGTTGGCTGCATGTGCCCACAGAAGTGCTGGTGGTGGTTTAGTTGCTAAATCATGTCCAACTCTTGTGACCCCATGGACTGTAGCCTGCTATGTTCCTCTGTCCATGGGATTTTCCCAGAAAAGAATACTGGAATGGGTTTCCATATCCTCCTCTAAGAGATCTTCCCGACCCAGGCATCAAACCTGCATCTGTTGAGTCTCCTGCATTGGCAGGCAGATTCTTTACCGCTGAGCCACCTGGGAAGCACGTATTTATTTATTTACTTGGCTGCACCAGCCTTAGTTGTGGCAGGTGGGTTCTTTGATTTTCACTGTGGCATGTGGGATCTTTAATTATGGCATACAAATTCTTAGTTGCAGCATGCGGGATCTAGTTCCTTGACCAGGGATCGAACCCCAGGCCCCCCGCATTGGGAGTGCAGATTCTTAACCACTGAACATCCAGGGAAGTCCACTGTTACAGTAACTTACCTACGCTTTTCTTCTGATCATTAAGTGCTGGCTTTGGCCATGTTCATTTTTGAATTCTGTCATCTCTGCTGAGACTCAGCAGCCCAGTTCTATGGTAAAATTTCCCCACCCACCTGTGTCGACCCTGAACTGCAAATTCTCAAGGATGCCAGAGCCCCTTCTCCAGTGCATGTCTTATAAACTTATGGGAGGGAATGCCCTCCAGGCCTCTTGAGGATCATGGAGAGGTGGTAGGTTCTCAATTCTTATGGATTATATCCAGTCTAACATTCCTTCTCTCTGACTCTCTGGATTTTATTCTGGAAAAACTCTATCTTCTGCATTACTAATTTTCTCTTCAGTTGTATCGAATCTGTTTAATCCATGAGCTCTTAATTTTAATTATATTTTTCATTCCAGAAGTTCTATTTCATTGTTTTCCAAGTATAATAAGTCATTTTTACAGTTGCTCTTTCTTATAGACATTTGAAAGTTTACCTTTTATTCTTTTAAACAGAAGAATACTTCTTCCACATCTGAGAGTGTGGCAATTTAAAGGGTCCAGTGTTATGGGGAAGTATGTCTTGTTATGATCCTCACCTAGGGAAACCCATGAACTTTGTCTTCTTTTCTCTGTACTCTGAAGGCAGGGAAAAATCAAAGCTCAAGAGCGAAAAACAGCAAACACTCCCAGGACAAAAGCTTTCTCTGAGCCTTGCTTTCATTTCTGGGATCCTTTCAAAATGTGACTGGATAATTTCTTCCTACTTTACCAGCTCTTAGATGCCATCCAGCAATCTTAAAAGATTTTGTAAAACCTAGCATTTTTAGCATTTTCATCAAGAAAACAAACCTAGATATCTAGCCTGTAAATATGACTGAAAATGGAAATCTCATGATTTTTTTCTGAGGTCAGGGAATTGAAAACTCCAAAGGTCATGACAGTCTATGACCAAAAACAAATCCAATATAATTTTTAAAAATACTGTTTTTTTTGTGTGGTTCATTTTATGGTTCACAAAGTATTAGTACTTTACCTCCTGTCCATTTTTTTCTCTCCATTCCAACATCAACCAGCCTAGTTCAGACTTCACTACCTTTAGCAGCCTCCTATCTGATCTGTGACTCTCAGCTTCTCTCTCTAATTCATCTTGCCGGCATAACATTCCTAAAAACAATTCCACTACCTCATTTCCTTCTTTACAAATATCCTATAGCTGCCCATTGCTTATTAGATAAAAATCACTTTTCATCCTAAGAGGTAACATGGTACTACATGAAGATTGATATTTATCTAACTTGAATCCTCAGTGCAAAAAACATATGCATCTGAAAGACCTAACTCAACACTGATTTCTTCCCTGAATTATTCCCTACTAACCTTGCTCTCTATTATTTTTCTTCCTGAGCCATGAAGAAATTTATATAGTAACACAAGGTCTATTATTCTTTTTTTTTTTTAGGTCTATTATTCTTTAACAGCTTTATTGAGATACAATTAACATATCACATGATTCACCTATTAAAAGTGTACAATTCAATGGTTTTAGTATGTTCACAAGATTGTGTAACTATCACCACAATCAGTTTTAGAATATTTTCATCAATCCAAAAGAAACCACCCACACATTGGCAATCACTCCCAGTTTCCCGTCAGTCCTCCAGTTCCTAGGAAACTACCAATCTACTTTTACCTCTATGGATTTGCCTATTCTGAACATTTTGTATAAATGAAATCACATGTTATCTTTTGGGAGTGGATTTCTTTAGTTAGCATAATATTTTCAAAGTTCGTCCGTGTTGTAGTATATATCAGTACTTCATTTCTTGTTGTAATTAAGCAACATTCCATTGTATGAATACACAGCATTTTATTTATTCATTCATTAATTGATGGATATTTAGTTTTTTTCCATTTTCTATTATGGATAATGCTGCTGTGAACATTCGTTATTACGGACAATGCTGTTATGAACATTATTACAGACAGACATCTAACCTGGTGTGATGTGGTATATAGCACTATGATTTTCGTTTGCTGTTCTCTAATGAAACAGTGTCAGACTTTACTTTTTTGGGCTCCAAAATCACTGCAGATGGTGATTGCAGCCATGAAATTAAAAGACGCTTACTCCTTGGAAGGAAAGTTATGACCAACCTAGGTAGCATATTGAAAAGCAGAGATATTATTTTGCCAACAAAGGTCCGTCTAGTCAAGGCTATGGTTTTTCCAGTGGTCATGTATGGATGTGAGAGTTGGACTGTGAAGAAAGCTGAGTGCCAAAGAATTGATGCTTTTGAACTGTGGTGTTGGAGAAGACTCTTGAGAGTCCCTTGGACTGCAAGGAGATCCAACCAGTCCATTCTAAAGGAGATCATCCTTGGGATTTCTTTGGAAGGAATGATGCTAAAGCTGAAACTCCAGTACTTTGGCCACCTCATGAGAAGAGCTGACTCATTGGAAAAGACTCTGATGCTGGGAGGGATTGGGGGCAGGAGGAGAAGGGGACGACAGAGGATGAGATGGCTAGATGGCATCACTGACTCGATGGATGTGAGTTTGAGTGAACTCCAGGAGTTGGTGATGGATAGGGAGGCCTGTGATTCATGGGGTCACAGTCGGAAACAACTGAGCGACTGAACTGAACTGAACTGAACTGAATGACTAACGATGCTAAACGCATTCTCATCTACTTGGTGGCCATTTATGTATCTTCTTTGAATAAATGTCCATTCAAATTCCTTGTCCATTTGAAAATGGGTTGTTTGTCTTTTTATTACTGTGTTGAAAGAGTTCTTTGTTGTTTCTGGTTATAGGTTTCCTGTATCTGATAATTTATAAATATTTTCTCCCATTTTGAGCACTGTATTTTCACTTTTGTGATAGTGTCGTTTGTAACCAAAAGTTTTAAAGTTTTATGTAATCCAGCTTATCTATTTATGCTTTTGCTGCTTTGCTTTTAAGAAACTAATACCTAATCCAAAGTCATAAAGATTTGTAATAGCTGCTTTGAAGGCAAGTGCTAGGTAGGTCTGCTAGGCTTATCATGGGAGTTCCTAGAAAGGCAGCTTCTAGTGACTGGTTTTGCCCTCTGTTACTTTGCATGTTATACAGCTTTTATTGAAGACTAGACATCTTAAATATTAGATTGTAACAACTCTGAATATTAATCCCCCCACCCAGTTGTTGCTGTTTGCTTGTTTATTTTGTAACTTGGCTGAACAAACTTGACAGAGTCTAATTCTAGTGCAATCTACAGCCTCTGACACCCCTGGTCAGACCTTTCTCCATTTGTTCCTATCTTTCATCCTGGCTTCCTCGGGGTCACCTTTGAGTTGGCATCAACCACTCATCAGTGAAAAGTTGTGCTTAACCCCTATAGGTAGGTCAGGGTTTACCCTTTAACAGTGTGTGTATGAGGTTTGGAGATTACAATTGGAGGAGGAAATGGCAAACCACTCCAGTATTCTTGCCTGGAGAATCCCATGGACAGGGGAGCCTGGCAGGCTACAGTCCATGGGGTCACAAAGAGTCAGCCACGACTTAGCAACTACGCAGATTACAACCCAGGGAGCTCTCTCTCTTCTTTCTTCTCGTCCCATGTCCTGTGAGGCACTGTAGTATGGAGGCTCCCGCTCTGACCCCTTCTGAGAGGTGCAGCCTTGGGCATTCACACAGGCTTCCAGATGGCCAAGGGTATGTGTGATTTTTGTTTTTAAACCTGGTTTTCTAGGAGTCACCGCTGGGTTAGAGTAGCTTATTGCTCAGTCAGTGCTGAGTCAGAGGCTGTGTTTAAGCCCTTTGTGCTGGTGTGGCTTCTGCCCGAGGTTAATAGCTCCGCGTACAGCTTGAGAGGCACTTTCAAGTCCGCCCCACATCCCGCTCTGATTGTTCCTGGCCGGCACAGCCTAGCACATACATACGTCCTTCCTGACTCCTCTCTTGACTGTGTTCCCAGGAGCTCTCCTGGTAGCTGTCTTTCTTTTCTTGCTCTCTATGACACTCCTGCTCTGTCACTGTTCCTGTACAGTGGAGCTACCAGCTTTTTAATCACTATCCATCAAGACCCCTGGGCTTCCCAGGAGGCTCAGACCGTAAAGAATCCACCTGCCAATGCAAGAGACCTGGGTTCGATCCCTAGGTTGGGAAGATCCCCCAGACAAGGGAATGGCATCCCACTCCAGTATTCTTGCCTGGATAATCCCATGGGCAGAGGAGCCAGGCGGGCTACATTGCATAGGGTCACAGAAGAGTTGGATATGACTGAGCAACTGATACACACACACACACACTCCCCATTGTTTTGAGCACTCCACAGTATGGAGTTCCCCACACTGTTCCAAATAAAATCAATCCCTCAGGCAGAGCTATGGGGTTCTTCAGTCCTCCTGACCTGGCTTTTGTCTGGGCGGAAACCCTGTACCCCTGAAGCAGAACTAGGGACAGAGACTTGTTTTTACCAGAGTGAACCCTTGGTCTGTGAGTGGGCACTGGATGAGGTGGCGGCCCCTGATCTCCTTGACTTTCCCCTCCTGACACAGAACCGCCACCCTCCAAGCAAGTTGGGATGGGGGTGATAGGCCTCCAGTGTTCTCATCCTCTGCACTTGGAGGGAAGCAGCCATCTTATGAGCCTGAGCTGGGTGAGGAAGGGGAAACTCCATCCTTTTAGCCATGCCTGCCCAGAATACAGCTTCTGGAATGTGGGCCTGGGGAAGATACGAAATGGCAGCCTGCCCCTCCCCATGTATAATTTTCGCTGTACACTGGAGGCCGGAGGGACAGGGGACCCTGTCTTTTTGACTGCATGTGGTTGGAGGAGAGCCTCTATAACATGAAGCTGTAGAGAGGGGTAAAAGAGTGGGTTCTGGCTCAGATGTCATGGACTTTCACTGATCTTACCAAGATTTAGTAGATTTTCTTGAATGAATCTTTCTCCCTTTGCTGTATGCCCTCAGGAAAATTTTCAGAGACTTTAAGTGATTGTCTTTTAAATTTTCACCAGTGATTTGTTTTTCTTATTCCTCTTTTTGAAAGTTTTGAAGCCACACAATCTATTACTTGCTTAGAGAGATAGACTCTATACATTCACTTGACAAATATTTATGGAGTTTCAACTATGTGTCAGGCAATGATTCTGGTACTGGTTGACCTCTATTAACTTACTGTTTCAGAGGTTTACATGTATCTAACACTCATATCTCTAACGGGAGAGAGTAAGCCTCAAGGAAAGGGCCATGTCTCTTTGGTCTTTGTAAATCACTATGGGCACACAGCACAAAGTGAAATGTATATGCTTTCGTTCAACTCATTCCTTCCTGATGTCCCTACTTGATTAACAGTGCATTTTCAAAGCTATGCATTTTTTCCTGAAATGCTCATTTCCTCTTGTCTTTATTTAGCAAATCATTCTAGATTTTCTATTATTTATCTCTGATTCCAAAGTCATTGGGTCATCAGATTTGATTGCCTAACATGGATTTGTTGTAGTAGTTTAGTTGTAAAGTTATGTTTCACTCTTTTGTGACACCATGGACTGGAGCCCACCAAGCTCCTCTGTCCATGGGATTTCCTAGGGAAGAATACTGGAGTGAGTTGCTATTTTCTTCTCCAGGGGATCTTCCTGACCCAGGGATCGAACTCTGCTTTGATCTCCTGCATTGGAAGGTGGATTCTTTACCCCGAGCCACGAGGGAAGCCCCTAATGTGGATTAGGACTTTATATACGCAATGTCACTAAGACTAGAATTTTTCTCATGGTCAAAGTATTCCTATCCCATTTTGCAGATGGAAAAGCTGAGATTCAGAAAGCTTAAGGAGGGACTTCCCTGGTCCAGTGACTAAGACTGTCTGTTCCCAATCAGAGGGCCCAGGTTTGAGCCCTGATCAGGGAACTAGACACATGCCACAACAAATAGGGGAGATCCCATGAATGCACCTGAGACAAAGGGCAGCCAAAGAAAGAAATATTATAAAAAAAAAGTCTTAAGGAACTCACCTAATGTTATAGGAAGTATGTGCAGAACATAGAGCTGCCTGCCTCCAAAGGCTGCTGTCTTTACTCTAAGCCAGCGTACTCTGCCCCTCGACTTCTGAGAGAAGAGAACTACAACAAGTTTAAAAACAATGATTTTCAACACCTTGAGTCATCTACAGCAGCACATGCTTTGGAAGTCTGCTGATTTTCCCAAAGCAAATACACGATCTGGCCTCTTCATGCTTGTTGCACACAAAGTGACTAATGAAGAACCACAGGAGTGAAAAGGAGTGACCTCGTTACGCCACCCCAAAACCCCCAAATGACCCCAATTAAGG
Source organism: Bos indicus (assembly GCF_029378745.1). Classification (NCBI taxonomy): domain Eukaryota; kingdom Metazoa; phylum Chordata; class Mammalia; order Artiodactyla; family Bovidae; genus Bos; species Bos indicus. Next base: position 84,383,498 of record NC_091762.1, on the reverse strand, counting down.
CAATGATCTGGCTGATTTACAAACATGCAGCCCACAAAATGGCAAACGTAACTCAACCACAACCAATCTGGCCCTTGTTAGCTGTGTTATAACAAGAACTTGTATGAATATCATTATGAAACACTAATTTAGGACCAGAATTTTGCTGAATTCAGAATTTTCTTCTGCAACAACAAAAATAAAAATCAGGAATGGTGAAGTACATGTTTTTTTTTGATTGTTTTGATCTGAGCATCTTCAAAACCCTGCATTCTAAAGATCTTAGTCCTTCCACAAGATTTGAGAGGTTTAGTTGGATCTTATTGGTTGGTTCCTTCAAACTAACCTAATCTCACACCCTCCCCACCAAGCTGCAGAATCAATAAAACAAGGAAGGGTAAAACTGGAAAGAATTTGAGTGGAAGCCTCTGAGGAAAATGTGGGTTTGTTTCCTTCCGTGGCAGGAAGAAAAGTTGACATTTCAGTAATCGTATTAGACCATAAACTTATTAGGTGTTAGACTGCTTCTCCCCTAAGTTCTACAGAACACCTGGAATAGTATCATAAAGTATTAGTTGATTATTGCAGCCTAAATCTCCCCTTCATTGCCATAGCTGTTGGAACCAGAGTTAAGTCACTTTAAGGGTTTTTCCTAAATCTGCTCTATTATCAGTCTTCACCTGCCATATGGCTTATTCATACCTTTTTTTTTCCCTTTCGCATCTCTCTGGGAGTCCCAACATGGGATTGGAATGTCTCACATATAACTTGAGCTGATTTCTGGTTGTCTCTCCTTCCTCTGGCTGCTGTTTCTGTTGCCTAGAGTGTGCTGCTTTTCCGCTTAACCATATTGATGTCCTCTGGGTTGGACTGAGAGGGCCCAAGTGTTGATTCTTTCCCCACAGGGGCTAAGTTCCCTGTGCTATTCATCGCATGGAGAGGTAGAATAGAATTATGACCCATGGGGCATCTTACTCTTAGAAGGTGTAAAGGAAGAGTCCATCTGACTAGGCCAGTTTTTACTTACTAATCAAGTAAGCTTTTCCAACTGTCCTGGGGGATAGTGAATAAAGTGTAGTGACAGGCTGAGAGTGTGACTTTCAATGAGTTCATTTCACAAAGAAGGAAACTTCAGGCGTGATGGAGAAGCACTCTAAGGCCTTCAACATGCTAATCCTGATCTGCCCTTGGCCTCTAATGCCACTGGAGCCCCTAGGTCTAGATCCAGGCTTTCATCTTTCCCTCTGACACTTTACTCCTCTCTCCTTCCCCCTTTTATATACTATTCTTTTAATAAGGAAGAGAGCCACAGCCAAATCAGGGCTGGATAGCCATATGACCACCTGAAATTCTGGAGGGTTTTCAATTTTTTAATTACAAAAAGGGAAAACAAGGAGAATGGATGTCAGAGCAGAGTTCAGCAGTCTTTGCCTCAGGCAATATAAGTAGATCTTCACCCTGTGCTTCAAACCACTCTGCCTTCAGGTTCTGTTGCCAACTGTGGATCACAGCCCCAGACTTCTCCCTCATTTCCTCTAGACTCCCAACGCCCCTCTCTGCAGTGTCTTCCTGCTCCCAAAGATATCTGTCGATAACAGAATCCCAATGGTAGACAAATTTCCACATTCTTTCTTACTGTGACATATGCAGTTCAAAAACACTGTGATGAGTGACAGAGGTATAACCATAGAATGCTCTGGAAACTGGCAGGGACACTGCATCTGACCCCCATGGAGAGGCCAGAGACTGGAGAAGGCTGACAGTGATGTCTGGGAAGAGTTCTTCTTTTCTCAATACTTATATTTATTTATTTATTTATTTTTCTCAATAGTTATTATTTATTTATTTGACTGTGTCAGATCTTATGACACAGGGCATATGGGATCTTTGATCTTTGTTGAGGTATGTAAGCTCTAGTTCCCTGACCAGGGATCAAACTCCGCATTGGGAATGTGGAGTCTTAGCCACTGGACTGCCAGGGAAGTCCTGGGGAAGAGTTCATAAAGAGCAAGAGTTTATCAATGAAAAGGCATTATGAACAAAGAGTTTGTGCAAGAACCAGAGAGATGAGGGATAGCGCATTTGCAGAATAGCAAGTAGGACCTACTGCATGAGCCAAGTTTGGGTTGGAATGGGGATGTTTATAGAAGATGAGGCTATGGAGGTAGATAGAAGCAAATGATGAAGGATCTTGTAGACTTTATCCTGGGGATAAATGAGATCTACTGGTGAGCTTTAAGGGGTGACCCAAATGGATCTGCATTTGCAAAAGACAACTGTGATGGTTAGGTGAAGGATGCATTGAAGAAGCAAGACTGGGTGCTGCTACAACAGTTAGGAGGTGATTAGAGAAAACCAAGGGAAAAAATTAACAGCCTGAAGTAGAGTAATGACATCTGTCTCCAAAGCTCACATTTTTTCTACAAGAATGATGGTTTTCTTCTCTATTTGTTTGTGCATCTGAGCGTGCTCAGTCACTTCAGTCTTGTCCAACTCTTTGTGACCCTTTGGACCATAGCTGCCAGGCTCCTCTGTCCATGGGATTCTCCAGTCAAGAATGCTGGAGTGGGTTGCCATGCCCTCCTCCAGGGGATCTTTCTGACCAAGGATTTGAACGCATCTCCTGTGTCTCCTGAATTGCAGGAGGATTCTTTACCCACTGAGTCACCTGGGAAGTCTCATTCCATAATGGGTTTGAGATGACTTTCACAAATTCACTAAGTCCAGTTAGCAAATATGAATCCCAGTCTGCAAAGTCAGGTACATAAAAAGCATTTCTTTTGTTTTTCAGATGTCAAGCTTAAAATCTAATCCAAGCCAGCTCTTACTGGGCAAGTGGACTGGCCACCCTTCCCACCTGGCGTTGTGCCACTTTTGTGAGCTCTGCTTCCCTCTGCTCTCTCTAAGGGCACAGATTCAAAAACTCTGGGAATCTCTTTGTCATTTTTGGGGAAATTCTCCTCTTTCCAAGTTCCCCCCAGAAGCCATTTTCTCTCCATACAGGACACTTAATTCATCCCCCTTTAAGACTTTAGACTTCTAAACAAATCCAGAAAGGGAAGTCAGCCATAATTTTACTGCCTGTAAAGCAAGAAGGCACAGATCTTGCATGATACTTCTGTCAGAGAAGAAGGAAGTCGTGAATTCACATGTCAAAAATTGTCCTGTCATGATACCATGTGATTATTTCACGTATAAATAACTCATGGCAAAGGGAAGATAAAATAAATTAAAACTAGTGAGAGAATTCATGCCTTGAAAACTGGAAACACTTTTCAAAGTAAGAGCCAGATTTCGCTCTGAGCTATTTAGTCATCAAAGCACAAATGAACACAGATTAATATTGCAACTGTTCATGGCATCCATTAAAGAAAACACATCTGTTTTTCAGGAGCAACATGGTTTTTACCTGCCCCTGGGATGAGAGGAAAGTTCCTCCACTGCATCCTTGTAGAGTGCACACTGGATGATACAGGCAACCCCACGTTCCACATCATCTTTCCAATAATTACTTCTATCAGATCATTTCTTGTAATGATACAGGCACCAGACACCTGCTCCAGTCAGGAACACAAGAAATAGAAAATTGCTGCATGTGATTAAAGTAGTGGAAGTGCTGTACAAAGAGCAAAGGGAGCGTTTTTTCAAGTTCCCAGAAGAAGGAAGGATAGAGGGAGCCGAGCACCCAAAGATCCTGGGGCTGGAATGAGGATGGAAAATGCTCAGGTCATAATAAATGGACAAAACACAGTCTCACACTCAAACTTATACAAAATATTGACAGGAAGTACATTAATTATTATTAGTTGTTTTTAGGTGATCATATTGTGGATGATTTTCTATATTTTGTTTTCATCTTATCTACATTTTCAAATTTTTATGATGAGAAAGTTATTAATATTTAGAGGCTAGTTTTAGTTGTAACAGAAGACCCCATAAAAGTAGCTCTTAGTTTTTGTCATGCATGATGTAACCCAGAATGAAATGATATGAGATCTGGGATTTGCTTCAGAATAATGTGGGGCAGAGGAAAAGTGGACAGGGCCACAGATGAGTCAAGACTGGTCGTGAGTTGCTAATTGTTTAAACTAGATGATGGATGGGTACCTGGGGATTCATTACATTGTTCTCTACTTTACTCTTTAAATTTTCTATAATAAAAAGCTGAAAAAGCAAACAAATAGATAAGGAAAGTGACCTTGGCACATTAACCCCTCCATGGTTCTGTTTCCTCAATTGTAAAATGGAAATAATAAAAACATCCACTGCATAAGGCAGTTAGAGGATTAACAGTGAATGTGTGTAAATTGTTCATAACAGTGCCTGAGATTTAAGTGATAATTACGATTGCCTTATGATTATGATTATATTATGATTGCCTAACTGGAGGCACAGTGACCTCTTAAGAGTCCAGGTTCCTTCTGCCTTTCTACTTTGCCATCTCATGTGGGTTACTCATGCTCATGGTTATATGATGCTGAAGCTGTTCTAAGCCTCACCTCCTCTGTTGCCCTGTCTAGAAGCAGAAAAGAGGTGAGGCTCTGTCCTTTTGGTGTCCTTTTTTAAGACTCAGGAAACTTTCCAAGAAATCCCTTAGCAGGCTTCCCTGTACTTCTCATTTGCCAGGATTGCATCACATACCCATGCATAAAGCAGTCACTGACCAAGGGGATAGATCTACCAGTTGACGGTAAACTAATCAAAACTTACACCCTGGAGCTTTCTGAGGGCCCCTGCAGTAGGTGGTACACAAATGTCAGAAGGAAGAAAATCATGGTTTCTGTTCAGAAGGAAGGCAGTAAAAAGTGGCTAACAGTCAACAGATAGTAATTAATTTCCCGTGGTGTGTTAGAAAATCATGAGTAGTTCTGTGGGCCTGGAGTCGAAGGTAATGTAGGAAACAAGAAAAGAGATGGCAGATGATGGCAGGTGAAGGATAGGGTGCCATTCAGGAAACACTGCCTTTTTTTCCTGGGGAGCCAGGAAGACTGAGGCACAGAAACTAAGGAAAGCACAATAAGGAGAAATAGTGCTAATTTTATTTTAACTTGGAGTTTTCCTGAAAATAGTGTATAATTCTATGCAAATTCTATGTATATCATATGCAAATATACTTATTACTACCTCAAATTTTTTACACAACTGGATGTGGTCTTTGAAAAAAAAAACTTGGTGGAAATAATAGACTCAGCAGTAATATCCCTAAGTGGGGAAGCAAGCTAGCCTTGGATTTGTTATTTACATCTTAACTTCATTTTCTACTAAGACTTTTTTTTTTTTTTTTTTTTTTAGATTCTCTACTAAGGTCCTCTATGATTTGCTTTCAAGGACCTGGTGAATAGCCACAGCCCTCACCACAGTATCTACCCTCAGTGCTGAGTGTAATTAACCCTATGTGAAAATGAATTCCACATGGGTCATTTGAGGAAGGCAGAGCCTTTTAAGGTATTATTTAATTGCAAATGAGAAATGCATTATTTGATTCATTAAAGTATACTGTGATGCACAGAGGCTAACCTCAAGCTGATGAGCACTTTTCAAATTAAGATGCTGGGCACTTCATTATTGGCATAAGGGTTGCTTACTGGAGGGCCTGCACATGTGATGAAATGCAAATGGGCCAGGAAGGAGAAATTAGGAAGTGTGCTTGTCACTTATGAGACTTCCTTGTATTTCTGAACAGGAAACCTTAACATCAGCCAGAGCTTCACTGAAAAAAAGGAAGCTTACGACTTTGTTAACAAGAAAGTCAAGCTGCTCCTTCTACTCCATCGGCAGAAACAGAGTACAATAAGAAGCTCCCTTTGTGGATCCAGTATGTATGAGGGTATTCTCCTTGATGCACAGAGTCTGGCATAAGTTAAGTGTATATGCAAATTTGTTGAATAAATAAACAATACCAACCCTGGTTTCAGTCAAATTCCAAACCTGAGCAACTGAAAAATCAAAGTCTATTTTACATGGATCACTAATTGTATACTACTTGTCAGGTATAGTGGCTTTTAATCTGTATATGCAGTTTCTATTCTAGACACTGGGAACACACAGAATAAAACAAGACTCTCTTTTTCCTTGGAGCTTACATGCTGATGGAGGATGATATAAAACAAACAAGATAAACACGTAATATACATCATATACAAAGGTAGTGATGGGTGCTGAAGACATTAAGTAATTAAGGGGGCTGGGGAGATTGGGAAGTGGTTGGGATGACTTGTAACTTTTCATATGTGGCCAGGAAAGGTCTCAGTTAAATGATGACTGATAATCATTGATATTACAGTACTGTTCAGACTTCCCTGGTGGTACAGAAGATGGGAATCCACCTACCAATTCAGAGGACACAGGCTCAGTCCCTGGCCTGGGAAGGTCCCACATGCCATGGAGCAGCTAAGACCATGTGCCACAAATTACTGAAGCCATAAGTAAATGGAGAGCTAGGGCTGCTGTTTCCTGAAATGAAGAAGACAAGGAAGTTTGTTGGGAAAAGCACAGGACCTCAATTTTGGACAATAATAAGTTTGGGATGCTCATTAGACTCCCAAGTGGAGATGCTGAGTAGATGGGTCAGTGATAGAAACAAAAATTTGGCCTCTTCTGGTATATAGATAGCATTTAAAATCATGAGATTCAATGATAGCACCAAGGAGCAAAAAGTGGAGAGAAAGGCACAGAGGTCTAGAGGACTGAGAAGCTCGATGAGGATTGAGCTTCTTAATGCTGAAAGGTCAGAGGAAAAACAGCAAAGTAGGCTGAGAAGGAGCTGCTAACAGGTAAGACAAACAACAAGAAAGGTTGTTGAAGAAAGACCTTCAGAGTGTTAAATTCTGCAGATAAATCAAATGAGATGAGGTCTGAGAACTGAGCATTGGGTTTAGAAAACGGAGGTCATTTGTAATCTTGATAAAAACTATTTCCCTGGAGTGATATGGCAACAGCCTGATTGGACTATGCTCAAGAGATAATGGGAGAAAAGAAATGGAGACAACTCATTGAAGGAGTTTTGAAAAGGAAATTTAAAAAAATGGAGCTTTACTGGGCAAGAAAAGAAGTCAAGAGAAGATTGGAAAAGAGATGGGAGGACTAATAGCAATTGTGTAAGCAAATGGACAAGATCTATTAGAAAGGAAAAGATTGATCATGCTTGAGAGAGGGAGGAGATTGCAAAAGCAGTGTTCTCATACAGACAGGAGGTGAGATCTAGTACACAAAGAGAGGGGTTGGTTTTTGCTAGGAGGTCATCTGAGAGAATTATGCATAGATGCAGGGAGGTGGTTGGATATGGGGATGGGAGTATGTGAATGTTACCATTTGAGTGCTTGTGTTTCCTTAGCGACATTGGAAGCAAGCTCACAGACTCAGAGTAAGTGTGGCAATTTAAGAAGAAAGGTTGGTGGTTTGCCATAGAAGTCTGATGAGGAAAGAAAGGAGAAAGACAACTGAGAATTTTTTTAAACATTTTTTTCTTATTCTCTTTTAAAATGTATTTTTGGTTGCATCAGGTCTTAGCTGCAGCATGTGGAGTCTTCACTGTGGCATGCAGAGCGCATGGGATCAGTAGTTGCAGCACGTAGGCTTAGCTGTGTCATGGCATGTGGGATCTTAGCTTCCTGACCAGGGATGGAACCCATATCTCCTGTATTGGAAGGCAGATTCTTAACCACTGGTTCATCAAGGAAGTTCCGACAACTGAGGATTTATGTAGGGCTGCAATGATGTCATAATTAATGATAAGACTTAAGCTGGCCAATGAGGAAATGAGCAGTGTTAGTAACTAGAAAATGCATTAGGATCAATGAGTTGTGAAAACAGTAGTAGTGGCCAAGGCTGACTGAGTGCCTACAATGTACCATTACCAGGGCAGGTGCTTAACATTCATTAATGCTAATTTACAACGACCCTGCAAGGTGGGTAGTATAACTCCAAAAGCATAGATTGTTAATAGACTGATCTCACATATTGTGACCATAAGTGAAGTCATAGAGATATTTGAAACCCAATCAATTGTCATTTCAATATCCAATACCCAATGCATATATGCAGTATCAATAACCAAGGATATGTAACTCTAGAATCCTGGAAGAAGTGGAGAGGCACTTACAGATTTAAGGTTTTGTGGAGGAAATGCAAAACCCAACCGAGAGACTGACTCAGGCTTCCTAGTCACAGGCTTCCTAGAGCACACCCATAGAAATAGGTGTAAATTAACTCTGAGGACAAGAGCAACATAAATAGCCTCATTTTGAAATTGATCTGCAACTATGAATAAAGTTCAGCACATCCAAGCAGAATCAACAGGAGTCCAGTCGGCATCCTGGCTAAGTCTGGAATCTTCAGTGACAGACAAACTCAGAAGGGCACCCCCATAGTACAAGGGGAGATACGCTGGTTTTCTAAGTGAGATGTGAGAGGAGTCAGTGCAGGTAGCTGAAGACAGGTCTCTTGGTTGAAAGTAACCTCAGTGACTTTCAGCAATATTTGTCTGAACAGAGAGAGACTTGTTAAATATTAATCTTTCAGGCTGAGGGAATCTATGCAAGTGTTACATATTTCTAATGTTTACAATGAATTTGGCCAAACAGAGTGACAGTCTTGTAACTCCAACTTAAATTATGTAATCAAATAGCTGATTAAACTTGTGATTTTCATTTGAAGTCTCACTAAGTTTATGTACTGTATTAGGATATCTAAGAGAGCTACAGTTTCCCATATTTCTAAGTCTAATTTATTAGACTTAGGTTTTTTTTTTTAATTAAGGAAACTCTGTTGTCAGACCATTGAAATCATTAAGAAAGGAATCAAATACATTAAATGCACTTTGAAATATGTAAAGATGTTTAATTAACCAGGTGTGTAAATGAAAGCAAACATTAGTCATAGACTTTCTCAAAAGTAATTGTTCAAATTCACTAGCCTTATAAATGAATTAAAAAGATTTGAAGCCAAACTTAAAATGTTAAAGAAGAGCTCAAGTTTCTATTTGTAACTTTAATTTAAAAATTAGTTAAAAGACACAAAAAAGCCTATGATTAACCTTTAATCAATCTCTGATTAATCTAAAACTGACCTTGAGGATACAAAAAAAAACCAACAACCCACCTGCAGAGATGGGGAAACTGAGGCAGGCAGTTAGTAAGTGATAGTTCTGGGATCCGAAGCCTGGAGCTTCAGAAACCCGTGTTTTTCTCATCACTCTTCATTGCCTTCCCCTGACAAATAATTAGACAACAGTAACATACAATTAACATAAAAACTTGAAGAGCCCATTCTTTCTCTCATGTCCTGCAATGCCTCAGGGTTATAATTATGTCATTATCTCACAGTGCAGAGTGAGGCAGAGTAGGTGTTTGGATTGGGCTGAATTAGTATGACTTTAATTATAACATACCCTGGAAATGGCTTTTCTTACTAAATCCCTATCATTGGCGTATGAATATATACTTTGCCAGTTTCTCATAAAAGTAGAGTATAAATAGAATAAGTCCGATAACCAATGGCTGATTATTTAAACTATAAGTATGTTTGCTTTATAGATAAACTGGAGTTTGCTATCCTCGAGGTTTTTCCTGAGATTGGTTCTGTGTGGCCCTGGGAAGAGGAATTGGATGGAGGGACATTCCCTTTAAGTATTATAATGAAAGACAAAATCCAAACCTCCAAATAGGTAAGATATGATAATTCTCATTAGCAGCCAATACTATTGATGCTCATTCAGAGAACTCAGACTATGATCAGGGACTGCACTCTAAAGAGCCCCCTGATTTCTTGCAGAATTGTGTGAGGTTCTCTATCAGATAGCTTCTTCAGGATCAAGTCTCCCATTGTCTCTGCATTTTCAGTTAACGAGGAGGAAGGTCCGTCGTGGTTGTCCAGAGACACGGTTGGTGGCCTTCCTAATAACCACCAAAGCCCTTCCTCCCTGCTAACAGATGCCCAGCCAGATACCTGGTTCAGGTGTCAGACAGGCAACCCAGGAAGGGTTGTAGTGACCTGTCCTCTTTGCCAGTGACAGATCTAGAGGTGCATGTGGGACCTATGGCAGGAGTGGACAGGAGGCTTCTGGGAGTTATTTCTTCCCTGATATGAGAGGCAGTGCTGTGAGCAAGAGCTCCTCTGACCGTGCCCTTCCTCTTGAAGTGATACTGACCTTTAAACAAGTCATGCTTAGAATTTTAGCAGCTATCTGGGAACGGGCTGTAAAAGGTAAAACTTCCACTAGAAGCAACACTTGCTAGGAGAAATCAGAACTGACTTGTATTTTTATCACAGCTGGTTCTAAACAGTAGAATCTGATGGAACCTGATGAAGGGCAGTGAACTTTGAAGGACTCCAGGAATCAGGTACCCATAGGACTGAAATGAAGACCCTTTGCTAACCAAAGAACATTCATACTGACAAATCCTGGATAGACTAGCCAGTTTACTCTACTCTATCCAGAGTACTAGTTTCTATCCTTGGTTAGCCTAACCACTATGAACCACTCCTTCTCATTTAGCTCTTAAAACCCCTGACGGGAGCAAATGGGATGAATTGAGAGGGTGGTATTGAAACATATAATTATCACGTGTAAACCAGATAGCTAGTGGGAAATTGCTGTTTAACACAGGGAGCTCCGCTAGGTGACATGATGACCTAGAGGGGTGGGGAGCGGCAGGGGAGAGATGCTCGAGCAGGAGGAGATATATGTATACTTGTGACTGATTCACGTTATTGTACGACAGAAACCAACACAGTATTGTAAAGCAATTATGTTGTTGTTCAGTCGCTAAGTCATGTCCTACTCTTTGCAACCCCATTGACTGAAGTACACCAGGCTTCCCTATCCCTCATTATCTCTCAGAGTTGGCCCGAGTTGATGTCCATTGAGCTGATGATGCTATCTAACAATCTCATCCTCTGATGCCCTCTTCCTTTACCTTCAATCTTTTCCAGCATCAGGATCTTTTCCAATGAGTCGGCTGTTAATATCAGGTGGCCAAAGTATTGGAGCTTCAGCTTCAGCATCAGTCCTTTCAATGAGTATTCAGGGTTGATTTCCTTTGGGATTAACTGGTTGGATCTCCTATACTCCAGTTAAAAATAAACTAAAAAAAAAAAAACAACAAAAAACCCTGAGTTGTCCCCCTTAAGAAACTTCTCAGTGAATTTCTTCAAGGATCTGTCCCCTCAACTATTAATTTGATGAACTTGCCTTTAAAAGTAAAGGCAAAAACTCAGGGAGGATCTGGTTTTATATGCTCAGAAGACCATAGAAAAGCATGTGATTCTCCAGTTGGTTGCCTCGTTCTGTTGCTGTGAAGTGAAAGTCGCTCAGTTGTGTCCAACTCTTTGTGACCCCATGGACTATACAGTCCATGGAATTCTCCAGGCCAGAATACTGGAATGGGTAGCTTTGCCTTCTCCAAACTGTTGCTGAACTAACCCTAAAACCACTCACCGCTATATACCTCTTGCTAAGTGAACCTTAAATATGTTATTTTATGCTGAGGATCAACAAACTGCAGCCCATAGGCAATAAATAAAGCTTTATTGGGACACAGCTGTGCTCCTGTATTCACATACTGTCTCTGACTACTTTTGTGCTATACCTGCAGAGCTGAAAGGTTGCCACAGAGACAGCTGGGCCTCTAAGCCTATTTACTAGCTGGCCCTTAACAGAAAAAGTTTGCTCACCTCAGTTTTAAGTACTATTAGGTGAATTGTCTGTCATATCACATTGAAATGTGGAAATGATACAGTTCTATTTGGGCTAGTTCTTCCTTTTCCTGTGTCTTCCCAGGAAACGCCCAGTCTGATTCTTCCTGCACGCACTGCCTTGTGGACCATGGACAGAATCTAATATCTACTCAATCTATAATCTCATACAACTGATCTTACCACTGTGCAGTCACCCCAGCTCTTTTTTTAAGTCTGTGCTCGAGCCCTGCCCTGTCTCAATAGGACTAGCTCAGGTAATCTAGAACATTCTTATAGCACTACCCTTCCCCTTGGCTAGCTTCCATTCATCTTTTCTAGCTTAGCTCAAAGGCCATTCCCTCAAGAAAAGAAAAGATTCTCTGACTCACCAAATAGACCTGTCCTATTTTATGGTCTCATAGGGTGCTAAATTTCTCTATCAGAGCACTTACCAAAAAATGCAATAGGGCATTCATTGCACAATTAGTTTTCATTCTCTCCACACACACCCCCCCTTTTTTTTTTACATGAAAAAGGGTTTTATTTGCAGGGGAGCAGGACTCTAGTTGGGCTTCCCAGGTGGCACTAGTGATAAAGAATCCGCCTGCCAATGCAGGAGATGTAAGAGACTTGGGTTCCATCCCTGGCTTGGGAAGATCCCCCGGAGGAGGGCATGGCAACCCACTCCAGTATTCTTGCCTAGAGAATCCCCATGGACAGAGGAGCCTAGCAGGCTACAGTCCATAAGGTCACAGAGTTGGACACGACTGAAGTGACTGAGCACACACACAGGACTCTAGTCAAATAAATCGTCAACTGAGTGCTCTGACTCTGCCTTCTTCTCTGCTCTGCCCTGGGGCCAAACATGCAGCAGGAGCTGCAGATCCTGGGCAGTGAAGACAGCCACAGCCCTGCCAGTGGGCACGTTGGCCAGCTTGCTGACGCCCTGGGAAATGATGTCCTCAATATTTTTTTCTGTTCAGCTCACTGATGATCTTGTTGAGCCATCAGTGCCCATGCTATCAAGGATCTTCTTGATGTCCTTCCTTAGTGGTGGGAGAGGAATTGCCAGCGAGGACAGCCAGCAGGTAGGAGGTGACATGGCGCATCGTGGCGGCAGCAGAGAAGCCCCTCATATGGGACCTCTCCCTTCCTTTTTAGAATAAAAGCTCAATAAGAACAGGGACCATCTGCGTTGTTTTTCTTTATCCTTAGTACCTAGAATTTTACCTTATATGTAAAACACATGAAATAGATACTAATAGTTGAATGAGGAATACGCTAGCAGAACAAATAGTACCAATTTTATATTGAAGCATGTGAAGTCCTATGTCCTTTACTGGACCATGTCTGTTTTCCAGAAAGATAGAAATGACCCCAGTGTGTTAGGCTGGTGTGTGTTATGTGAATCTGAGAGTATCCTGATAAGTGTGCCAAGATCTGGCACCCTGCCATCCAAACCCAGCCAGCGTGCTCTTCATTTTTCTGCTGTGACATGTCAATTGCCCAAACCATCCACCAGATTCGCTTACACTTGTATATGTCAACCTCTGCTCACCACGGAGGCAGCTGTTCACCCCACCAGCTAGGTGCCCTCAACAGGCTACTCCACCTTCCCTTTCTTATCTGTAAAATGAGGACACAGTGCGTAGATTAGAGACGTCCCTTCCCATTGTGAAGAGGATGTGTAAACTGCTGCCTAAACCCAGATGTCATCGCAGAAATAGGGAGGAAAAGGGGAAATACCTTGAGAAGGAAAAAGTGGTCCCAAAAATTCGACTAGCAGAATCCACAGAATATTTACCTGGAAGAATTTCAAACCTAGAGACTGCATTACATCCTTTTATCTTTTTTTTTTTTTTTTTTTTAAGAATCTCTTTACTGCTAATCTTATCTCTGGTTTCTGTGTAAGAGCCTAGGGAAGAGCAGCTTAGGACCACCAAGTGGTTGTTCCTACCCATTCAGTCACCTGAGCATTGGGACCTGTAGACCAGTAGACCAGTCCACAGTGGTGGCTGAGGACTCCCGTCTTCTACAGGACCCGCTGGGCAGGCACAGAGGTGCCTGTGCCTGCAGACCCATCTGTGACCTCAGGTGGAGTAGTCATGAACTTGGGAGCTGGAGTGGTCCGTGCACCCTGATGTTCTTCCCTGTGGCCTTCTCAGCATGTACTACTCATTCTTTTCCATCTCTCCAGCCCCCTATAGAAGCAGAGATGAGGCGTGACCTCCCATAGGTGTGCAGCCAGGATGGTGGTACCACGTGCATGCAGAACTTTCTGGGCCAGCATCAATCTCCTCAGACCCACTGAGTAAGCTTCCTTCTTGCTTTAAGGATGTCAGTGATCACAGGGCACAGATGGAGAGTCTGTATACAGGGCGCAGTGGTCCGTGGATTAACACACAACACCTTCATGGGAGGCTGCTTGTCAGCTCTGGGATCAGTGACCACCAGAAGACACGGCCCCAGAAGGCTGCCTGGGTCTGATTAGTGAAGGTTCTGGGAGTGAAGTGGGCAGCAGGAGGAGCGGCTGCAGTGGCAGCAGCAAACTTCGGCACAGCCCTCTGGCCTGTGTTCCTGAAGGATGTGACACTGGTCAGCTGGTTTTTAAATGGTAACAATGGCACAAGCCATCTGCAGAAGCTCCTCCCAGGCCCCCTTCAGATCTAGAATGTAGACGTCATCCCTTTTCCTCTAGTAGATATACTATTCCATTTGGGAGTCACAGTTGGTGCCACCTAAGTGGGTTCCTGCTGCTTGGAATTTGAGGACATCCTCCCACTTCATCTGAAGGACATGAAGAGCTCTGGACATTGTGAACATTTCCCTTTAAGTTATACCAAGAACCCAGGACAATTCTGTATGGACTGCTCTCTGGATAAGTGAGCAAAGACTGCATTAGCTTTCATTGCTTGTGTGCTAAGTTGCTTCAGTCTTGTCCAACTCTGCGACCCCATGGACTGTAGCCCGCCAGGCTCCTCTGTCCATGGGATTCTCCAGGCAAGAAAACTGGAATGGGTTGCCATGCCCTCCTTCAGGGGATCTTCCCAACCTAGAACCTGTGTCTCTTACGTCTCCTGCATTGGCAGACAGGTTCTTTACCACTAAGGCCACCTTGGAAGCCCTATCTTTCATTAGCAAGTCTGAAGTTTTTTTCATCTATCAACAGGAATGTGCTCTTGAAAGCAACATGGATCTAGAAGAAAAAAAGTCACTTTCAGTTATTACATCATTTCATTTAGCCTAAGGCAAAGTTTCTATTTCACTCCCAATTTAAAATTTCTGCTCTTCCCAACATCCCTGGATTTGCAAATCTCGATACAGTTCTGAGTCACTGGCAGGAATCTTCAGTGGGGAGTGAGAAGTGTAACGCCTGGGTGTGTTCTCCTTGCTTCTACTAGATCTCCAGATGTGGGGTAAAGAGAAGGGAAGAGGAAGAGAGAAACATCCTTCCTTAGTGCTGCGGCTGCTGTTTCACGTCTCCCAGGCTCCTCCTGCTTGTCTCTGGAGGCTTCCACACCCTGGTCTTTGACTGGTTGTGTGGATTACTAGGAGGCACCCGGACAACTACATACTGCGCAGCCCCTGATATTTGTGTGACACACAACACAGCTGATGTCCTGCCTTCCTCCACTCTCAGCTTTTGCAGTCACTCTACCGCCATTTTCTGCTAGGGTGACCTTCAAGGAGCTTTAGGTCCAGTTACCTTCAAAATGTCTTTTTGGCCTGTGGAAAACTGAGGTCTCCCTTCCATCCTAAATAGCATCATTGGTCCTTGGCATCATTGGCATCATTGATCCTCTGCTGCTTTTTCTCCTTACCCTGCTGTGGCCTGCTGCTCCTCTGACTCCCACCTTCAGGGTGCCCAGACAGGGCTCGCTGGGTTCACATGTGCCCCCTACCGCCTCTAGGGAAGGGATCATGTGTCAACCTCCTAAGAGCTTTCTTACTCTTTTCTGCTTGGGAGGCAGCACCTTGGTGGGCCTGAGAGTGTCTGTAACTCAGTCAGCATCCTGAGAAAGGGAGAAGCCAGGCTCCCCTTCTTGCAGGCAGCCTCAGTTTCCTGGAGTGGTTCTCCAGGAACCACTTGGCCTGAGAAGTAAGCAACTCATGGGGAATGGAAGAGATGACACAACACTTTCTATTCAGCCAACAACTCATTAGTAAGAAATTCATACTTAAGCAAATTGAATTTGAGTTTCTTATCGTTTCTTATGTAGGTAGTGGAGGGCTTCTCTTGTAGTTCAGACAGTAAAGAAATCTGCCTGAAATGTAGGAAACCCAGGTTTGATCTCTGGGTTGGGAAGAACCCCTGGAGAAGGAAATGGCAACCCACTCTAATATTCTTGCCTGGGAAATTCCATGGACAGAGGAGCCTGGCAGGCTATGATCCATGGGGTTGCAAAGAGCTAGACATAACTGAGCAACTAACACTTTCAAGTGTGTATGTGTGAGTGTCTGTGTGTGTGTGTGTGGGTGTTGCGAGGCTATCTGGTCAATTTTTTAATAACATCTGCGTATGTCCCTAGCATCTCCTCTTTACAATATGAAGGTTCTTTCAGTTTTGTAGCTGTAGCCCAAAGTCCACAACAAGAGAAGCCCCATTTACCATCTTGTTAAATAAATTTAAATATATATATAATATTGGGATGACCAAAAAGAATGTTCTAGTTTTTCTGTAAGATGTTATGGAAAAACCCAAATGACCTTTTTAGCTAACTCAATACAATACATAATTTGGATCATATATTCTATAACTTGCTTTTTCTTACTTAAAGATGTATTTCAAAATTTTCCCTGTTACTAAATGTCCCCTGAACTATTATTTTTAATACCTGTGAGAGAGAGACAAAGAATCTCTCACTGCATCAGTAATATTCGGCTAGGTCTGAAAGAGTGAGTCATAGTTTTCTAGGGAGGGAAAAAGAGAAACCTCATATTAAAAGATATAGAAGCAAGAAAGAACATCAAGTATTCTGGGAACTGGGAGGAGGAGGAAGAGACTTGATCTACACAATCTTATGAAATTGGAGGGTTAGTACTTATTATTGCTATGACTGCTATTACTATTACTACTATGAGTAATTTTATTTTCAAAAGAGGAAACTGAGGCTTAGACCGAGTAAGAGATCCATCAGTGGTAAAGCCAGAATCAAGTCAGGACTTCCAGAACCTTCGAAGAAACTGAATGTAAGAAAGAAAGTTAGAAAGCAAGGAACTCGGAGTCATGCAAGGAGAAGGTGTGCCCTGGAAGTGAGAGGATGGAAAGGGAAGAGAAAACCTCTCTGGGTTTCCAATTCTATCCCTTTTGTTCTCAGAGAGGCCTGGGAAGATGACCACCAACTTCCCTCACTGGATGAGTGAAGTGTAATAAATATGTGCTTTTCCTTTTTGTACAAATGTGAAGTTGTTTCCAAAATTAGCCCTGTCCGACTGTTAAAATCCCCAAGTTCCCAAACTCTCTCAACAGGAAGCAAGCAGTGGACATCCAGATGTTTCTCCTCCCAGTGTTTGTCTGTATAATGTTTACATTTATCTTTTTCTTGTCAAATCATGACTTTATGAAATGCGTTATTGTGAGGATTGGTCATATGCACAAAAGTCCTAGGAAGGGGAAGTGAGGGCAGCAGAGCTACAGGGTGCTTTAGCCAAGGATCCAGCTCAGAAAGCCGTTTCAGAGAGCCATACTTCAGCAAATGCTCAGACTGAAGGAATTCACCAAGTTCTTTTTCTTAATGAAGAAAATTAGCACAGGGAACAATCCTGATGAACTGCCCTTTGTGTGAAGGAAGGAAAAGAATCTGCCTGCCAATAATGCAATCTACTGAAGGCTGTGAATACCAAAAAGACATCTTTGTACAGGAGAAGTGGTGAATGGAAGATGGGGTGGTGAATAGTCAGTGGCTGTCACCTTGGGTGTCATTAGTTATCTCTTACCCTGTGCCAGGACTGGGCTATGAAAAGTCAGTGCTTTGCATTCACTGCCTTTGCTAATCCTCAGAATAATCCTAGGAAGGAAGTTCTCTCCACTCCCTATTCCCCCATCCCCCAGTGCTCTGTTTATAGATAAGGAAACTGAAACTCAAGAGGGGTTAAGATGTTACACATTGAGTGAGTGGCTGGCTGAGCTGGGAATCCAACCTAGGCCTCAGTTCAGAGACTATACATTTGACTTACCAATATATTGTGAATGCAATGGACATAATTCTATTTTTTTTTTTAAAGGGTTCACTGAATATACTATGGTAATTATTTCATGATGTATGTAAGTCAAATGATCATGCTGTTCACCTTAAACTTATACTGTGCTGTATGTCAATTGTATCTTAATAAAACCGGGGAAAAAATGGTGAGGGGGAAACCATTTTGTTCGGATTCTCCAAGGAGATATGGGATTTTGCCTCAGATCAGAGGCAACACCAGAACTCTCTAACACCAGAACTGCCTGTTTTTCCTCTCTTAAAACTAAAAACTGAAAAAACTCTGAGTTTTAATGAATTTTAATGAGTTTTATTTCTCTTCCATCCTCCATGGCAGTTATTTTGCCTAGGTAGTGGGGTCACTGATGCAGGTAAATATTGAAGGCAGGAGGAGATAGGGATGACAGAGATGAGATGGTTGGATGGCATCACCATGTCAATGGACGTGAGTTGGGCATGAGTTGGTGATGGACAGGGAAGCCTGGTGTGCTGCAGTCCATGGGGTCACAAAGAGTCAGACACTACTGAGTGACTGAACTGAGTGGGGTCAATTTTTAAAAAAATATTTTAATTATTTGCTTGCACCAGGTCTTAGTTGGCATGGAGACTCTTCTAACTTCATTGTAGCATGCGAGATCTTTCGGTTTGCAGCATGTGGGGTCTAGTACCCCAACCAGGGAATGAACCCAGGCCCCCTGCATTGGGTAGCTTGGGATCTTAGCCCCTGGGCCACCAAGGAAGTCCCTGGGGCGCATGTGATCACTTTTCATGTCTTGCTTTTTAGCTGGTATTATTTCATTCTTTCTTTGAATCCCAGAGAAAGATATGAAAGACAAACAGTGCGTACCTGACAGGTCGCAGTGATTAACAATGAAAAAAACAAACAAAATAAAACAAAAAAACAGCTATAGGATTGGATCCTAGAAAACTTTCTCCTTCCAGGTAACTGGTGACCAAAGAGATAACTTATCAGACTTTCAAATGATACCACACTTGATTATTTGATCTTCTTTCCTCCCCCGTAATTATTTGTTGTTGTTGTTCAGTCGCTCACTCATGTCCAACCCCTTGTGACCCCATGGACTGCAGCATACCAGGCTTCCCTGTCCTTCACTATCTCCCAGAGTTTGCCCAGACTCATGTCCACTGAGTTGATCATGCCATCCAACTATCTCATCCTCTGTCTCCCCCTGGCCCTCATGCCCTCAATGTTTCCCAGCATCAGGATCTTTTCCAGTGAGTCAGCTCTTCACATCAGGTGGTCAAAGTATTGGAGCTTCAGCTTCACCATCAGCATTCATAAGTATGATCTTAGACAAACCTTCTTGTTCTTTGTCCCACTGTTAAAGAGAGGGAAGGAAAAAAAAACAAAGATAAGTAAGGCCAAGTTTATTTGGATCTGCTATGTCTCAACCTAGATAGCATATTCAAAAGCAGAGACATTACTTTGCCAACAAAGGTTTGTCTAGTCGAAGCTATGGTTTTTCCTGCGGTCATGTATGGATGTGAGAGTTGGACTGTGAAGAAGGCTGAGCGCCAAAGAATTGATGCTTTTGAACTGTGGTGTTGGAAAAGACTCTTGAGAGTCCCTTGGACTGCATGGAGATCCAACCAGTCCATTCTGAAGGAGATCAGCCCTGGGATTTCTTTGGAAGGAATGATGCTAAAGCTGCAACTCCAGTACTTTGGCCACCTCATGCGAAGAGTTGACTCATTGGAAAAGACTCTGATGCTGGGAGGGATTAGGGGCAGGAGGAGAAGGGGACGAGAGAGGATGACATGGCTGGATGGCATCACTGACTCAATGGACGTGAGTCTGGGTGAACTCCGGGAGTTGGTGATGGACAGGGAGGCCTGGCGTGCTGCGATTCATGGGGTCGCAAAGAGTCGGACACGACTGAGCGACTGATCTGATCTGATCTGATCTGATATCTCATCAGCAACTGTAT
Source organism: Bos indicus (assembly GCF_029378745.1). Lineage (NCBI taxonomy): Eukaryota > Metazoa > Chordata > Mammalia > Artiodactyla > Bovidae > Bos > Bos indicus. The sequence goes on along the minus strand of NC_091762.1, from coordinate 84,363,694 downwards.
GGTTTGGGTCTAGAGTAGTATGTAGTACGGATAAGGCATTTGCCCCCCTTTTTTTTTTTTTAAACTGAATGTTTAATTGCTTTGTCCTCTTTGTCCTCATTAGAGAAAGGCCTATATCCTCTATAAATGTACTATGTGTAAGAATGGGCATCAACAAAAGTGAAACATCTGCTCTCCAGATCTGCCCCCAAGTCTTCTCTTAAGCACCAGGGGAAGCATCTCAAGTCAGTCTTCAGTTTGAGTTTGCAGGAATGCTGCAGAGTCCTCTGCAGTGTCTTTGCCTCTCACCTTTCCTGGGATTTTATAGGGGACTTTGAAGTCCCTCTGAACAAATAGGGTCTCTGTGTTTCACTTATTGCTGAGCCAACCCTGGGGCCTTGGTTCCATCAGCTCCTTATTAAGTGTTTAGAAATTTCAGTTTCCACCTTTTGGTCTTGCTTGCTTTGCAAACATCTGGAGACAATTAGCTCCCAGGCCTTTGTAACATACCCATTTTGTGGTCCTAGGGAGAGCTGTGGGCTAGGGGATGTTGTTGCCCTTAACAAGTTTTCTTTACCATGTTTCACTGTAAAAGGTACCCTCATTAACATTAACAGACAAAGAGAAAGTGAGGCTGTTCCACCTCTCTTTAGCTCTTGCCTTCCTGACTCTGTGTGAGCCCTTCATGTTGAAAAGGAAAGAATAAGTATGAAAACAGGAATGAAATACAAGATAATAGAGTACACCATAAGAACAATAATAGCAACAATAATGTCCAGTCACTTGCAATAAGTAGAACTCTATCCTTGCATGACTCAATATGATACTGCTGGCTACATGAGCCTTTTGAGCCCTTGAAATGTGGCTGGCATATATGTATTAAGATTTATTACAAGTATAAAACACACTCTAGATTTGGAAGACTTAGTATGAAAAAGGTAAACTATCCCAATAATTTTATATAGGTTATATACTGAAATGATAACCATTCAGAGTTAAAATTAATTTTACTTGTTTATCAGACTTCCCTGGTAGTCCATTGGCAAAGAATCTGCATGCCAGTGCAGGAGACACAGGTTCAAATCTTGGTCCAGGAAGATCCCACATGCAACTAAGCCCGTGGGCCACAACTGCTGAAGCCTGTGCACTCTAGAGCCCATGCTCTGAAACAAGAGAAGCTGCCACAATGAAAAATCTGTGCACTTAACTAAAGAAAGCCTGCACAGAGCAACAAATACTCAGCACGGCCAAAATATAAAGTAAATAAAGAATTTTTTTTTTTAATTTGCCTGTTTCTTTTTAGCTATTTAATGTGGCTATTAGAAATTTTAAAATTATGTCAACAGTTCATTTTTATGGTTTTCTCGTGTTTCTATTGGATAGAAGTGCACTAAAGGACAGATCAAGTATTAAGAAAATGTCATTCTGAATTACAACAAACAGGAAAAGGTGGCTATCAGAAACTACTGACTGGTAAGTTTTTCTCAGTATGAAATTCTAGAATCAATTATTAAATATAGCACTTACAAGCAAACTAGAAAACAAATAAATGAATACAAGAAACTGGCTGAGTTCACTAAAAACAAGGCTTACCATATCAATGTCATTACTGTTTTGGATGAAATTGTTACACTGACAAATCTAGGGAATTATATAAACATGCCTGATTTCAACAAACTAATGGACAAAACTTCTCATGATATCCTTGAAGACAAATTTCAGAAAGTTGTGTTGGATAATAGTCATGGGATAAATCACAATGGGCTGAATATTTGCATTAATCTTGAAAATTTATCTATGGAAAGGTCTATAGGGGAGGTCACAAAACTTAAAAATTATTTGGATGAATATGATGGCTACCAAAATCAGTACTCAATAAAAATGCATCAGTAATGAGAACATTACATATAAGTATCATTACATATAAGTATAATGTAAAGTGCTAAGTTCATGAAATGAATTATGTAGATCCCTAGTGCCTCAGACGATAAAGAATCTGCCTGCAATCCAGGAGATCCGGGTTTGATCCCTGGGTTGGGAAGATCCCCTGGAGAAGGAATGGTAACCCACTGCAGGATTCTTGCCTGGACAATTCCATGGACAGAAGAGCCTGGCGGGCTACATATAGTCCATGGGGTCACAAAGAGTGGGACATGTAGCCTGACTTGAAAATAATACGCATGAAAAAGAATTCTTTTTTTTTAACTAAATATGAAATACACTTGTGGAAAAATATCATATAAAGCAGCAGTCTCGCTTTTTGGTACTAAACTGGCCAAATCTAGAGTATTTTGTTCAGTTTTGGATAACTACAACGCTGCCACTGCTGCTCAGTTGCAAGGTCATGTCCGACTCTTTGTGGCCCCGTGGACTACATGTAGCCCACCAGTGTCCTCTGTCTATGGAATTTTCCAGGCAATACAGGAATGGGTTGACATTTCCTACTCCAGGGGATCTTCTTGACCCAGGGACAGAACCCATGTCTCTTTCGTTTCCTGCCCTGGCAGTCGGGTTCTTTACTAAGAAAGGGGTCTTAATGATGAGAAAACGAAGGCCACACAGGCTGACAAAAGAAGTCATGACAGCTATGACATGATAGCTGTGCTCAACTCTATCGCTTGGAGAGTAAAGACATTATACTTTGCTACAGTTCAGTTCAGTCGCTCAGTCGTGTCTGACTCTTTGCGACTCCATGAATCGCAGCACGCCAGGCCTCCCTGTCCATCACCAACTCCCAGAGTTAACCCAGACCCACGTCCATCGAGTCAGTGATGCCATCCAACCATCTCATTATCTGTCGTCCCCTTCTCAATCCCTCCCAGCATCAGAGCCTTTTCCAATGAGTCAACTCTTCTCATGAGGTGGACAAAGTACTGGAGTTTCAGCTTTACCATCATTCCCTCCAAAGAAATCCTAGGGCTGATCTCCTTCAGAATGGACTGGTTGGATCTCCATGCAGTCCAAGGGACTCTCAAGAGTCTTCTCCAACACCACAGTTCAAAAGCATCAATTCTTCGGCACTAGCCTTCTTCACAGTCCAACTCTCACATCCATACATGACCACTGGAAAAACCATAGCCTTGACTAGACGAACCTTTGTTGGCAAAGTAATGTCTTTGCTTTTGAATATGCTATCTAGGTTGGTCATAACTTTCCTTCCAAAGAGTAAGCGTCTTTTAATTTCATGGCTGCAGTCACCATCTTCAGTGATTTTGGAGCCCAAAAAAATAAAGTCTGACACTGTTTCCACTGTTTCCCCATCTATTTCTACAAAATACCAGCAAATCCAAGAACAATGAGTGCAAGTTACAGGAAAGATCGGACCAGACCATCATGAAGCAGAATTTTTGGAGCTATCCATGAGATAGACTGCCATACCCGTGGCATCCATCAAGATTGTTTAAAGAAGATTCTTCTACACTGGAGGCAGATTGAAGTAAGTGAGATCTTTAAATTTCCAATTTTAAAATTGGAAATCTTATTAGTATAAGGAGTCTTCAAACACTCTACAAGTTTCTGCTTTCATAAAATCAAGCTAAGCATCATCTGGGAGTTTCTTTAAAATGATGAAGCGTGAGAAATTACACTATCAGGAGACCTGGTACATGCTGGCTCTGTATGTGTGTTTGGGTGTGGGGGTGAAGTGAATCCCTTCTTTGTAGGGTTTGGCAGTTTCTGTGGTATAAATGCTCCTACTACAGCAAATTTTAAGCCACCCATCATTTAATGACTGGATCACAAATTTCCTAAAAATTTAACAGGACTTTCACAGCCAGTCATTGGATAAACTGGCTGGCTCCATTTCTCTCGTGTTAGCCCATCACCTAGCAGTGAGAACGCGCTGTCAACAAATCAATCAATCAATCAATCAAATATTTGGGTTTAAGTATTTGATTTTTCATGTTTGCTATGGGTCACACACTACGAAAGATGTTAATATGTAACATGTTTTTTTTTCCCCTCAAAGAATTTACAGCCAGATAGGGAAGGGAATGGTTTTCAGGGGACAAAGATAAACACAGAAAAAATAGAGAGTATTTTAGGACATGGCACAGTGCTGACCATATAGGTCTATGCTGGTGAAGCAGTGAAGGCACAAGAGCTAACGTTTATTGAGTGTTGAAATGCTCCATGTGCAGTATGAGCCACTTATAACTCAAGATGCGTAATCTTAACCCTACACGGCAGACATTGCACCAGTGTACGGAGGAGGAACCAGAGCTCAGAAATATCAAGACGTGAACTTGAAGTCACATCACTAGTAGGAACACAAGACCCTCTAAGTGTACACATCCCATTCATGCCACCATTTCTTCCTTCGCATCATCAGGAAAGGAGGATGAAGACTGGGGTGGTATGGCTGTTGGACCCTGGCTGACGCAGTAAGCAAGGCAAGGCAGACGACAAGGAGGTCAAACTCCCAAACCCTGCCCATCCACACTGAAATGCTGCTCCAGAAAACTGACTGCGATGTGAGTTTTGAGTTTTTGTTAAAAATTCCAGCTGGAGTTAGGGAAGTAAATAACTTTCTGAGCCTCAGTTTCTTATTCTACAAAATGAAAAGAAATATTCTCTAACTGACACTTTGTTGAGATTAAACGTGTTAATTTTACAAAACACCTACCACATCACCCAGCACAGAGGGAGCATTCCATAAATATTAAAATCCTTTCCGTCCGCACAGGTGCATGGGTCCCTCCCTAACTGGACTGTCACATGTGTCTTTACGCCTTCAGCAATTAGCACAGGGCCTCCTAGAGTGTAAGCCTTGTTTAGTTACAGCAGTGATTCATTCCTCTGGACCCAGAAATAATTTCTACCTTAAGTAAAACAAATATATATACACATGTAAAGATCCATTCCAGTGTTGAGAAGTCAGTGTATGCTTTTTCTCGGGCCTGGTCATTCCACACAGATGAGGACATCCTGATGGTCCCCTGTAATCAGCCTGAAAGCTGCATATATCTGCTTATTGACTTCAGCAAGCCATCATGTTTCTGCCATGATCTTTCCATTCTGAGAAGTTGTTTGTCTCATTACAGTAAGTAACAAGTGATGATGCTAGGGTTGCCACTAAGGGCCCAAGGAAGAGTGTCATACTGTCAACTAAAGTTCAAATATGACAGCTCAAGGCCAGTTCAGTCAAGGAAACCAGTGGTGAAGGTCATGAGACTGCTGGAGAGGCCCTCAGATTTTTTAGGAAGAAGTTCCTGTCCATCACTACATCCTGAGAGGGTTGATCAGTAATTGCATGAATGGGAACCGGAAGCCTGAGGCTTGTCATGGCTCCAGGGGATTTGAAGAGAACAGAACAGTGATTGGCAACAGAGAAAGCTCCATAAGATCAAGCAAAGGCACCCAGCGGTGCTAATTCACCCTTTCTGTTAATGCATCTCCCCCTCCCCAGATCTGCCAGAATTGCCTGTAGGTAGATGCTTCCTACCTGTGTGCACAGGAACCAACTATGAAATCCACCTATATATTTTCTGTGGAATCTGGCTCTGATTTTAGCTGACAGCATGTGCTGTTGACTGGTTTTTATTTAAGTCCATAAATCAGAGAGTAATTCATACCCAAAACGTTACAGACATTGTTTGCATAGTGAAACTCTGAAAACTGTTTTGTTGTTTTCTGCTTTTCTCTACTTTTCAATTTTTCTTAATGGATATGGAGTTCTTTCATATTTAAAAGATAAACATTTTTTAAAAAGAGTAAGAGTTTCATGTCAGAGACAGAAGTGTAGGGAAAGAAACTTCTATTGCTAAAGGCTTTGAGAATGATATTCTTACACCCTTGATGATCAGAAATTTGTCTACTGGGGCATTTTCCTCTACTTCCTGTAAATCTGAGTGACCTTTGTTCTGAGATCACCAACTTGAAGACTGAGAAATATGCATTACAATAGAGCGATGAGTAGTTGGTCAAATTCCCTAGTACCTGCTGCCATTTGAGTTCTAGGCGAAGTGCTTGGAAAATGATGGCTTTTCAAAAGCTGGACTTTCTCAGACCAGAATGACAGGATACATGACAGGTGGTGGTTCAGTGGTTTACTGAGCATCAGCTGTGTGCACTGAAGATGCAGAGATCATTTGAGAGATCATTTGTGTCTTCACTATGACTAGGAAGGTAGATATGAAAGGAATATTGCAATACGAGGAGGTGACTTACGTACAGAGGTTGTGGTGAGTGGTCAGGGTGGGTTTCACAGAGCTGAGGACATTTCAAAAGGCTTTCCTTTAGAGTAGGAATTTGCTAAGCAGACCAGATGTGGTTGGGTGGTAAAGAAGTGGGTAAAGATACAGGAAATCTGGCAGAGGAAAAAAAAATCAGGACCTCAGCACTGACTCAAATAAAGTTCTCAAAGATACGATAGCTCTTGACCCAAATAAGGATCGAGGCTAGTGGGCCACTTTGAGCCCTTATTGCATCTAACACCTATCAGTCCCGCCATATACTCAGTAAAAGGACAGAGATGATTCAAGAAAACCACATGACATCATCGTCCAAAAGCACTTGATGATCAGAGAGATGTCTTACTGTGTTGCTTCCTGTGCTTTCTGTGAAATTGTGAGAGCAGAATTTAAACTCTGAGGCTGCCCATTCAAGAATGAGAAACTGCGTATTAGGATTAGCATAATAAATACTTCTGTTTTGTAGAACCTACTGGAGATCCCAAAATGGCTTTTCCTGAAAAAATTTACAATCTGGACACTGTCCTACTACCTAGACAGGCAGGACGGGAAGGGGGTGTTGCCACCGAAGTTGCTTGCTATGTCAGTGGGGGCTTTCCAGCCCAAGAAAAAAAATAATCGCCAGGCAATTGTAATCTTTACTGAGCTCTGTTGAAACATATCAAAGAGATTCCCAAATGTACAGCAAAACATCTTAAAATGGCCTTTCCCATCTCTCTCTGGTCGTATATATCACACATTTATAGCTCCCTCCTCCTAATTCTTTTCCTCCTTCTCCCAGCTTCCCTCCAAACTCTCTTAAACCCAGCGACAAGAGCACTTGTCTTCTCTCCCCCAGCTCCCTTCCTGCCTTTCTGAATTTATTCCTCCTGAGGCTGGTAGCTCTTTCTCCCTTTTCTAAAGTAAATCAATTTCGCCTTTTCAGCCCACTATTCCAATCAACACCACAGTATTTTTATATTTGTGGCAGAAGTTTAATAGGCAGAATGGGGGGATGTTTTGCAGAGGCTAGAATACCCAGGGGAATGATTTTTTTCCCTTGTCATCTAAACTGCAAGCACTTTTGGCCCCTGCTGGCAAAGTTTCTTTCCAGTGGCTCCAATATTTTAGGCCTGTTGTTCAGTCACTAAGTCATGTCCGATTCTTTGCGACCTCGTAGACTGCAGCATACCAGGCTTCCCTGTCCTTCACAATCTCCAGGAGTTTGCTCAAATTCATGTCCATTGAGTTGGTGATACCATCCAACCATCTTATCCTCTGCCACTTTCTTCTCCTTCTGCCTTCAATTTTAGGCCTTGCTCACCCTAAAAACATAAGGCTTCTCAGAATAAAGGAGCTTGGTGTAAAATGATCTTCCTGAGCCTATTTTCCTTAACTTTCTTGTCTTTCCCTTTATTCATAGCAAAATTTCCTTTATTCCTCGAAGGTGGTTAACTACAGGAATACTATCTATGATATAAAAAAAAAAGAAAGAAAGAAACAGACTCTTTCTTTAGAAAGAGAGAACAACTAGTGGTTACCAGTAGGGAGAGAGAAGGGGGAAGGGGCCATTTGGGGTAGAGGACTAAGAAGTACAAACTATTAGGTATAAAACAAGCTACAAACACAGGGAGCATAGCCAGTTTTTATAATAACTATAAATGGGGTATAATCTTAAAATAACCTTTAAAATTGTGAATCACTAGGTTGTACACCTGAAACTTACAGTGTATGTCAACTGTTGTTGTTCAGTCGCTCAGTCATCTGACTCTCTGTGACCCCATGGACTGCAGCACACCAGACATCCCCATCCTTCGCTATCTCCCAGAGTTTGCTCAAACCCATGTCCATTGCATTGATGATGCCATCCAATCATCTCATTCTCTGCCACCCACTTCTCTTCTTGCCCTCAATCTTTCCCAGCATCAGGGTCTTTTCCAATGAGTCTTCTTTGCATCAGATGGCCAAAATATTGGAGCTTCAGCTTCAACATCAGTCCTTGCGATGACTATTCAGGGTTCACTTCCTTTAGGATTGACTGGTTTGATCTCCTTGCTGTCCAAGGGACTCTCAAGAGTCTTCTCCAACACCGCAATTCAAAAGCATCAATTCTTCAGTGCTCAATGTTCTTTATGGTCCAGCTGTCACATCTGTACATGACTACTGGAAAACCATAGCTTTGACTATATGGACCATTGCCAGTAAGGTGATGTCTCTGCTTTTTAGTATGTTGTCTAGGTTCGTCATAGCTTTTCTAGGACAGGGGCCCCGTCCATTAGCACTGTCCCTGGAAAACACTATGCACTCTTAATGCAGCTAGTACTTATTGAAGTGGATCAAAAGTGAGCATAAGTTTCTCAAAGGATTTTTTAGTCCCTCGAACCAAGTGTCACTGACATAAGACCTGGAGCACACACAATTGTGTCTTACCCTGTTTCAAGCCACCACGTGAATGAGTGACCAGGAAGTAGCCTTGCCCTCATAGGATTTCCTCCAGTATTGACACTGCAAGCCAAGGATCTTTAAGGACAGAAACAGCCATTTGTTTTTCTTTTCCTCTGAGAAGTGTCCTGATGCAAAGTTTTCCACCCAACTCCTGACTTCTCTGAGCTCACTCTGGCATTTGAAGAGTTAATCTGCTGACACCTAGTGGCTCTCGGCCAACCTGCGGGACCCCCACTCACAGGGGAGGAGTGGGCCAGGGTGCTGGGGTGGCGTTGCCTTGGTGACCAGCTTTGTCTTTCCACCCCTGGGTACTAGTTAGAGGGGTTGACTTTCTGAAAGCATATTCTCTTTCTCCTCTCCCTCTCCTCCCTCCCCGCCCTCCCCTTCAACTGGGGCCTGTTTCCTCTAGACCCAAGGCAAAGCAGTAGTGCAGGCTAGGATTTCTTGCAAGTTTTCCGCTGTGGGGTGCCGCAACAGCTGTGACCCTGGCTTGATTTTGATGTCGACTTCAAGGGCGCCGTCCCCAGCAGGGGGAACATTTTTACCTCAGGAGTCTATTCACATTGGTAGCCTTGGCAGGGAAAGTTCCAGAAGCTTTGATTACACAAATACCTCTGCTAGGTACAGGCCCCCGTCTTGGCAACCTGGGGAGAGAGAATGTGCACGTGGGCTGATTAAACCAAACGACCGTTTCCTTGGCTGGGGTCGGGGCTGTGGGAGGGGGTGGTCTTCAGCTTGGAAATGATTTTTTCCTTGGCTGTGTTGCCTGGAAACTTGGAGGGTTTAATTAGGACTAGGGAGGTTTTGGGCTTCTGCAGCTGCCTCTGTTCTCCCCCAGGGTTACTGATCGAGTGTGTGTGTGTGTGTGTGTGTGCACGCGTGCATGCGCGCACGCCCCCCGTGTCCCTGGCAGACCAAAACCAGCTGGAGAACTGTAACAGGGAAAATGGGACTCTTTTCATTTCAGTCGATTTTAGTTAATAATTTTTAAACTTGTAAACCACAGAGAGGCTACGAGTGGCTTGCATGTCATGTACTGGAGCTGGACAACTGGGTGGAAGTGGTAATTGATGCTGCTAACCTACATCTATCAAGGGCCAATCTTTGGAAAGTTTTTTGAGTGTTCCCAAGTTCGTTCAGGAAGGACTGCCCTAGGTCCATGGCTCCCTGGCTCTGTGAGTTTCAAGGGAGAACTGAGGCAGAGACCAGTCTGCCCCAATGCAGTCATCTTACTTTGTTAGGAAAAACGAACAAACAAATTAAAATGCAATCTATTAATCCTTTATTGGTCTCAATATCTTTATTCATCTCAACGTGAGCAATTAGTTATTCTGCTATTTGGAGATTTTGAGGACTTGAAAAACATTTTCTTTTCCATTTTTCTTTTGCGTGTGTGTACATTTGTATTTGTTTATTTTTCAACTACAAATATTATACATATGTATGCTCTGGTTATAAAAGAATTAGAGACAAAACTATAACCTCTCTCGTTCAAAAGGAGATTTTCCAACTGGAGTTAAGGTTGATGAAGGCACATTTTGGCCCATCTCTCCTTCTTCCTTCCCTCCCTTCCTTTTCCCCTCCCTTCAGAGGAACATTCAGAGACACAGTCCCTTCCTTCACAAAGTCCACGGAGTTGAGCTGCAACATCTCATGCGCCTTAGTTCCCAGGACTGCCATAACAAAGTACCACAGAGTGGATGGCTTAGACAGCAGAGCTGTGTTGTCTCACAGTTTTGGAGGCTAGAAGTCCACGATCAAGGTGTCAGGGGACCTCCCTGGTAGTCTAGTGGTTAAGAATCCACCTTCCAATGCAGGGAAAGCGGGTTTGATGTAGAGTAGCAGTCGGACACGACTGAAGCGTCTTAGCAGCAGCAGCAGCAGCAGCAGCTAAGGTGTGTAGGACATCTTATGTAGGTAGATAGGTAGCTAAGATGTAAGATGTGATGTAGGTAGCTAAGATGTGTAGGACATTAAAAGTACTTTTTCTTTCCTGCACATTTTTGCCACAGAGAGTGAGTAATTGGCTTATTTTTTCACTTGCTTGGGTTTTAATGTCCTTTCTTGTTGTTTAGTCGCTCAGTTGTGTCTGACTCTTTTTGCAAACCCACGGACTATAGCCCACCAGGCTCCTCTGTCCATGGGATTCTCCAGGCAAGAATACTGGAGTGGGTCGCTATGCCCTTCCCCAGGGGATCTTCCCGACCCAGGGATCAAAGCCAGGTCTCCTGCATTGGCAGGTGGATTCTTTACCACTGAGCCACCAGGGAAGCCCCTTTAATGTCCTTATCCCTAATCAAATTCAAATTCTGCCCCAGTTGTGTAAAAGTTTCTCAATACATTCAAACATGTTAGTAATTATTGATCTCATTTTCTTGAGCTCTCTCTTTTGAGCTGATACAACTTGGCACTCATGGTTAGATGACTAGATTGTTTCCCAGGGGACCCTCCATGTGGGCCTTTCCTGTTAGACTGGTCAGATGTCCAGAGAAGACTCTTCCATCTTCTTCTTGTAGAATATATATCTGACAGCTGCGTTCTGGAAGCCGAGTGTGGGAAGAGGCTGGAGTCCAAATATTTAATCCATCAATATTCCTTGAATCCCTGCCATTTCCTTCTCCAGGGGATCTTCCCAACCCAGGAATCGAACCTGTGTCTCCTGCATTGCAGACAGACACTTTACCGTCTGAGCCACCAGGGAAACCCATTTTTAGCACAGTGATCTCCAATACCTTGACTCTCCCTGCATCTCAAGTTCAAAAACCCTTGTTTACTCTCTCTGGAAACTAAATCTCTTTTGTCATTTACTACAAGAAGAAGGAGTTAAGTGGCTATGTGGCACAGGGAATGTGGGAATGGAGGCAAAGGAAATCTACCTGCTTCTATACCTTTTTCCGCCTACCCTCCTGCTTCAGCCCCCCCTTTACTCTCACTTCCAGAGGCACCAGGAGCACCAGTTCCTGCCCTGGTCCTCTGCCTCCAAGTCACTCTGGGGGTCTCCCCACAGCATGCTTGCAGGTGGCTTTGTCCATCTTGTCTGCTAGCTCGGTCATCAGTCCTTCACAGGTTTTGCTGTTTTCATCTTTCCATCCTCACTGCTTTTGTGTTAGTGGGTTTCAGGAAGAAAAGGAGCCAAGTATATGTGTCCAATTTGCCAGCTTTAACTCTAAAGCCTTTCCTGTCCTTTCTCCAGCATGTTCTGGAGGCATTTTCAACCCCTAAATGAATGATCCAATTCCTGAGCTAAGTAGCACTGTGGGTCAATTTGGGCAGAAGAGAGGACCTTCAACCTCACCATGTGATCTAGAAACGTGTGCACATACACACACCAGCACACACTCAGCTCAGTTCTCCACTCTGTATCACTCACAGCTGACCTCAGCAGAATATTTGGAATCAGCTTCAGATTCTTATTTTGTTCTCCAGGCAATTTTTTTTTTACATTCCCCAATTCTCTATTTTCCTCCTCTCCAGTTTATTCTTGACACTATAGCCACAAAGTAATCTTTTTGAAAATGAAAATTCCATTATTGTATGTCATTCCCAGGCCCAACTCTCACATCCATACATGACCACTGGAAAAACCATAGCCTTGACTAGATGGACTTTGTTGGCAAAGTAATATCTCTGCTTTTTAATATGCTATCTAGGTTGGTCATAACTTTCCTTCCTAGGAGTAAGTGTCTTTTAATTTCATGCCTGCAGTCACCATCTGCAGTGATTTTGGAGCCCAAAAAACAAAGTCTGACACTGTTTCCACTGTTTCCCCATCTATTTGCCATGAAGTGATGGGACCAGATGCCATGATCTTCGTTTTCTGAATGTTGAGCTTTAAGCCAACTTCTTCACTCTCCTCTTTTACTTTCATCAACAGGCTTTTTAGTTCCTCTTCACTTTCTGCCATAAGGGTGGTGTCATCTGCATATCTGAGGTTATTGACATTTCTCCCGGCAATCTTGATTCCAGCTTGTGCTTCTTCCAGCCCAGCGTTTCTCATGATGTACTCTGCATAGAAGTTAAATAAGCAGGGTGACAATATACAGCCTTGTCGTACTCCTTTTCCTATTTGGAACCAGTCTATTGTTCCATGTCCAGTTCTAACTGTTGCTTCCTGACCTGCATGGATATTTCTCCAGAAGCAGGTCAGGTGGTCTGGTATTCCCATCTCTTTCAGAATTTTCCACAGTTTATTGTGATCCTCACAGTCAAAGGCTTTGGCATAGTCAGTAAAGCAGAAATAGATGTTTTATGGAACTCTCTTGCTTTTTCCATGATCCCGCTATGGTTTAGGGGGGTTATATTAGTCTCCCCTCCTCAGCCAAACTTTGGTTTCCCTAGCTATTTTGCAGTTCTCTTAGGCCTTTGCATATGTTCTATCAGTTCAGTTCAGTCACTCAGTCATGTCCGACTCTTTGCGATCCCATGGACTGCAGCACACCAGGTCTCCCTGTCCATCACCAACTCCCGGAGCCTACTCAAACTCTTATCTATTGCGTTGGTGATGCCATCTAACCATCTCATCCTCTGTCGTCCCCTTCTCCTCCTGCCTTCAATCTTTCCCAGCATCAGGGTCTTTTTCAGTGAGTCAGTTCTTCACATCAGGTGGCCAAAGTATTGGAGTTTCAGCTTCAGCCTCAATCCTTCCAATGAATATTCAGGACTGATTTCCTTTAGGATGGACTGGTTGGATCTCCTTGCAGTCCAAGAGACTCTTAAGAGTCTTCTCCAACACCACAGTTCAAAAGCTTCAATTCTTCTGCGCTCAGCTTTCTTTATAGACCAACTCTCACATCCATACACGACTACCGGAAAAACCAAGCTTTGACTGTCAGACGGACCTTTGTTGGTAAAGTAATGTCTCTGCTTCTTAGTATGCTGTCTAGGTTGGTCATAGCTTTTCTTCCAAGGAGCAAGCGTCTTTTAATTTCATGGCTTCAGTCACTATCTCAGTGATTTCAGAGCCCCCAAAGATAAAGTCTCTCACTGTTTCCATTGTTTCCCCATCTATTTGCCATGAAGTGATGGGACTGGATGCCATGATCTTAGTTTTCTGAATGTTGAGTCTTAAGTCAACTTTTTCACTCTCCTCTTTCAATTTCAACAAGAGGCTCTTTAGTTCTTCTTTGCTTCCTCTATACCCTGCCTGGAAAGCTCTTGACCTCAGTTCCCTAAAGGCTGTATTGGAAAAACACTTTATACCCAGGGAGACCTTCTCCAACTGTGTTTCAGCCCCTCCCCACACATAGTCAGTTAAATCCTGCATTATACACTCTCATATAATTTTGTGATAGTGCTTTAGTTGCATGTCCAGGCTAGAATGGAAGCATCATGAGCACAGGATGTTTTTCTGTCTTGTTCCCACTATCACCCTGGTATGCAGCACCAGACTTGGCCCATAGAAGGCAATCCATAGATAGTTATTTAATCATCTGTACTTTGCACCTTAGGGTTTCCTAATCTTTGCTTTCACCCCAGCATACTCTCCCTTCTAAATGTACTGCTCTAATAGCAGAGAATATTAGTTAAATATTGAAAATTTTGGCCTGGAAAGATATTCACAACTCCCTTCCTGGAAAATTGGGCTTTGCCTTTCTCTCTTTCCTTTGTGAGAAATAGCCCTCACTGTCTTCAGGACACAAGATTAGGTAACCAGGTGTCTCTCAACTTACTCTGCTGGCTCTCAAGGCAGAAGATCCCCAAAATTATAAATAGAAAGGGAAAGACTTAATTTTTTCATAGGCAATCAGGGAAGTTGGATGTAGTGATAAACCAAGCAAAGTCATAGGATGTTTCTCATAAACTGAACAGAGGGCCCTGTTACAGAATTGCAATTGCAATATGATGTGTAAAGGTTGCCCTGGATTTTTTTCTCATTGCTTTTCTTACAAGAGGAAAAATAAATCCAGCCCACAGTATGCAGTAATTGGAAGTTTGAAACTGAAACTGTTTGTTTCCTCATCTGTAAAATGAGAAAACTGAACTAAGTGCCCTCTAAGGCTGCTCTGAAACTCTGACCTTATTCTACGAGTCTTTATAAAAATTGTTCACAAGAACTTTTAGGTTTCTGAAAATACATTGCTCTTGAGGAAATCAAAGTTTTATTGCAAGATTTAAAAAAAATGTAAACACTTCTATGAACTTGGCAAAAAAATCAGGTGGAGAGTAGTGTGGGTTTTCAATCTGCCAACAATGATCCCATTCTAAAAAGTTCAACTGTCAGTAATTTTAGGACTCAGCACACAACTCTATAAGGGCTAGAAGGGCTGAAACCTCCTAGCAGGTTTGGAATTCTGTGTCTTTGTCTAGAGGCAAAAACGAAATACCTGCTTAACGGCAAAAGATTAGTATCTGAGACTTTTAAAAAAATAAAGGTACCATGTGCTACTTGGTATTATTAGTAGTAAATATCTACTTCTTTTGACAGTCCATCATGGGGCTTCACTTTCCTTCCCCACTGATGTTGGATTGCTTTGGCCTCTGAAATGTTTGTGGACATGAAAAACATTGTGCTTTCCTCAGTTTAACTTCAATCTTGTGGTGACTTGCCATGAGAGGGCAAGTAATTACTGTCTGGAGTCCAAAATAAAAAACATGGTGCAAATATAAGCTTAACTCACAGACCCTCCTAGCTGAGCTTAGCAAAACTCAGCTAAATCACAGTTGATCTGCTGACCTTTGAGCATGAGAATAAATGCTTGTTATTTTAAGCTACTAAGTTTTGAGGTGGTTGTTACATAGCATTATCATGAAAAAGTTGATTAATACAAGACGCAATGTGGGTTCTTGTGAGATATGATGTTTAAGATATGGCTTCTGAAATTTGGCACACCTTGTTTTGAGTCTCACTTCCTTTATTTATTAGATGTGAAATGTTATGCAATAGACTTAGCCTCTTGAAGACTCTGTTTCCTCATCTGCAAAATGGAGATAATTATGGTAACAAGCTAATAGCACTGTGGTGTAGACCAAATGAGTTAATATATATCAAGAAGCTAAGACAGTGCCTGATACATAGTGAGGAGCCAGTAAATGCTTATTATCATTAACAATAATGATTATCATAATTTCTATAACATAAATATTACTTTCCTGTTAAATTATAAAACTGAATATAAAGACTTATTTGGAATATTTGGTGAAAAAGAATGAAGAAGATAAGTATTCTACCACATGGCTAATAAGTTCATATGATATTAAAAAGGTCCCCCTAGTAGCTCAGATGGTAAAGAATACAGCTGCAAAGCAGGAGACCCAGGTCCAATTCCTCGGTCAGGAAGATCCTCTAGGGAAGGGCATGGCAACTCACTCCAGTATCCTTGCCTGGAGAATCCCATGGACAAAGGAGCCTGGCAGGCTACAGTCTATAGAGTCACACAGAGTTGGACATGACTAAAGTGACTTCATATGCATGCATGCATTTTCTACCAAGCAAGCTTATCTATATGTTTAAAGAAATTTTGAGTTACTTTGCAATGGTTTCCCAAATCTGAGCTCTTTTTACTATTAGAATTTACATTTCCATGTCCCAGAGTCTAGGATATGAAGTTTGGTGTCAAGTATTAATAGTCTAGGTCCAATCTACATCCTCAGCACCCAGAATCATTCATTAGAGTTCATATGTAATAGTTCACTGCTGTGGTACTTTGCCTTCATGTATTTAACAAGCATTTATTAAGTATTGCATTCTGAACGACAAACACTCCATCTCTGGCATTTTGGGGGCTTCCTTGATGGCTCATATGGTAAAGAATCTGCCTACAATGTGAGAGACCCAGGTTCAATCCCTGGGTCAGAGATCTCCTGGAGAAGGGAATGGCTATGTACTCCTGTATCCTTGCCTGGAGAATCCCATGGAAAGAAGGAGCCTGAGGGGCTACAGTCTATGTGGTTGCAAAGAGTCAGACATGACTGAGCAACTAACACTTCATTGCACTAGGTATTAGAGATAGATAAACAGACATCGTCCTGAACTGATGGCAGTCATAGGTTAGCTACAGATTACAAATATGTTTCACTCTGGTGTCAACTCATGGATTTAGAGTGGCTGCCCAGAAGGCTGTCTAAAAACAATTCTAGGAGGAAGGGGACACATGTACACTTATAGGTGATTCATGATGATGTATGGCAAAAACCATCACAATATTGTAAAGTAATTGCCTGCCAATTAATTAAAAAAAAATTTTAGGCAGCATTTGGTCTTAGTGGGGAAAGAGTCATGGGTTTGGAAGGAAGGAATGGTTTTGAATACTTGCTAATCCAGCTTTAGCTAGAGGTCAGACACATATACAACCAAATATAATTGAATGCAGTAAGTGCTATTTGTGAGACAAGAACAAAGGAGCACGGAACACAGAGCAGGGAGTAATTAATTTAGCCAAGAGGAGAGTTTAGTAAGGAAAGCCTTCATTGAAAGGATGAAATTTTATCTGGGTCTTGACTGGTGACCAGGAATTCAGTAGGTGATGAAGTGGGGAAAGATGATTTCAGGCCAAGAACACAGAATGAGCAAAGACGCAGAGGTGTATTAGTACATGGGGTGTTCGGGCATAGAGGGCACAGCGAATAGTCTTGTTTGGTTCGAACATGAGATGTGGGATTATGCTAGTAGGAATGAGTTATCATAGGGGGTTGGGGCCAGTCTGTAGTGCTTTGTTATATAAGCCATACAAATCCCTGAAGGCTTTTACACTAGAGCATCATACAGCCAAACGTGTGCCTTTAAAAAGTTACTCATGAAGAACTAGATAGGAGACAGGAAAAAAAGAGAGAGAGAAAAAGAGGCAGGCAGCAGAAAGAAGGGTCCTGCAGTTATGCAGATAAGGGACAATGGACATCCAAACTGGGGAGATGCGGCAGAGAGAAAGGAAACAGCATCATCAAACAGAATAAGGATGCTCTTCTCTCGAAGTGAATGTGTTAGTCATGCAGTCATGTCCAGCTCTTTGTGACCCCATGGACTGTAGCCCACCAGGCTCTCAAAAATGACCTATTATTACGGCTTCAGTATAAAGCAAATTCAACAGTCTAATTTTTTCATTGCTTTTGTTTTAGTATTATTGTTTGAATGTGTATACTGTATGTGTGTGTGTTAGTTGTATCTGACTCAATGCAACCCTATGGACTATAGCCCACCAGGCTCCTCTATCCACGGAATCCTCCAGGCAAAAATACTGGAGTGGGTTGCCATTTCCTTCTCCAGGGCATCTTCCCTACCCAGGGATTGAACCCAGGTCTTCTGCATTGCAGGTGGACTCTTTACCATTTGAGCCATCAGGGAAGCCCTGAATATGTATATACATCATTAAATTACACATAAAGGGGAACTTGAAGGGTAACTTCAGATTTTTAAATTTATTCTTGAGTCAATCCTGTGCAGTATGTACTAAAATTTCCATTTTACAGAGGAGAAAACAGGCTCAAGGATTAAAAGAGCCCGGGATCAGTGACCTTAGATTATACATCTTCTAAAAATCAAAATAGCATTTGCTCCCAAGACAACTTGACTCCAGAGTCAATGTTCTTAATCACTACTCTGCACCATGGAAACAGTTCCCTCTCCAATGTTACTGTCCATTTCCACTAACTGTTATATCTCTTATATACCTCCTCTTTGCAGTTTCATGTATCCTGACCTAGGAGACAAGCCAGTGAGTATCAGAGGAGTATTGAAAGTAGGAGAAAAGTTCTTCTGGAAGAATCCAATAATTTGGGCTTGAAGTCAAAGAAAAACTACTGATTTTTTTCCTGAGTACTTGACAGATTTGTCAAGTAATCTTGAATCTCTTACTCTTTGGGAATCAATGCATTAATTAATCCACGGGCAATGTACCTAGCACTGTGCTGGGGAAATAAATCATCCTAGAATTAGCCTTCAACAGAGACACAGGGACAAGAGCCCAAGACTATGAGACAGGAGACGGACTTGGGAGCCCTGGCTCTGCCTTGAACCTGCCCTTGGCCTCAGACAAGTCTCTTCACCTTTCCTCGCCTTCTTTCCACCATTGGAAATAGCCCCGGTGATGGCAAAGGTCCTTACCATTCCTATATTTTTACACTTGCCTTACAGGATTAATTGAAGGAAAAATAAAGAGCAGTTAGTATTGGACAGAAAACCGTGGTAATAAAACACGCTGAATTGCACGACTGGTTTAGCAATCACTTGGCGTCTGAAACTGCCTCCTAAATATGCAGGAAGAGTGTCTATCATTCCAGCTCCTACGGAACCTGACATTTCACTGAGAGAATAGGCTTTACAATGTCGCATTTTCTCAAAAATTGCTGCATTTGAAATCTTGCGGGATATTTAAAACTCATTTTTAGAGCACCAGAGGCACTTTTCAGCTGAGTTACTCAATGTTTTATCCCTCCATCCTTTTCATCTTGCCTGGAGAGTCCCCACTGGTAATTTTTAAACATGGCTAGGTACTTTGTCGAGGTCTTTGGAGTTCAGGGCAGCGCAGAGTTTACTCTGAGGCAAAATATTTTGAACAGTGGCAGCATGTGCTCACTGTTTCCTGGAGCTAACAGCTGCAAATCGATCTTTGCATCCCACTTCTTCCAAGAGGAGACGGTGGGGTGGGTGGGAACGCAAACTTGCTTTGTCCACCTGAACAGCACGATCAGGTTTCTCGCAGTCGTCCTCTTGGCTTCACAGGAATCGCAGAAGCAACTGCCAAGCCTTGCAACAGTGCGATCCTGCTGCCTTCCAGCTCCAGAGTCGAGTCTCCAGAGAGCAAGGGCTCCAAGCAGTTAGTTATTAGAGATGATGGCATTCCCGGAGCTCTGGGGCTGCCTGCTCTGCCCTCCAAAATAAACGGTCCTCTTAAGGCTTCACACTATGGGTTCCTCCCTATATTAACACAGGAGCTGACAAATTGGGTGCGAAGCTGCGACTCATATTTTGGAGGGTATAAGAGATGATTGTGCTGGTTCTAATTCCAAAGCTGATCTTTTTAGCAGGTTATGATGGATGACTCGCCATGGTGGTCAGTGCCTCCTGTATATTTTAGGTGGAATGCTTTCTTTTGACACATACTTTACAGAGACATATGTGTATCCTATTTTAATTAATGGAAGAAATGATTCATTCACAAGTGAAAGATTTAATTAAAGAAAGGGTCAGTAGGGGTCAGCCATGAATTGCAAAATACCTCTGATGTTTATTATACTCTCCACCAACTCTGCATGCTGTCTGGAGTGGTACATGGCAGTAAAGACAGGCGTTGGAAAGAAAGAAAGTGAAATTTAATTCATTCATTCATTCAACAAATATTACTGAGCCCCTACTGTGTTTTAGGCACTGTGCTAGCCTCTGCAGATAAAATGGTGAGCAGTCAGACATGATTTTTTGCCCTTATTGAAGTAGGGGGGCACAGGAAAAAGTGAAGAACAAATAAAACACTATTATTACTGATGTTAACATGTTTTCTGAAGGAAAAAGTCATTTGGGACTCTCCTCCTTGTGGTGTTTTGGTATGTTTTTTAAGGATCTTAATACCCAACTTTATAGTAAGGTGCTTATTTAACTTTGGAATATATATCTGAAGCCAATCTGACCCAAGTCCACTAGATAGAGCATCAATATATTATTCCTAGAAGCAGAAGCTATACATACTGAGTTATAGTATATGTCCCTTGTCACAGGGGCTCCTTCCTCTGAGTAGATAAACCTTGTGCTTTAAAATCGGGGAAACCTGGATTCAAATCCTGGCTTCTCAGCTTAATTGCTTTCTGGTCTATAATATTACTTTATTTTTATGATCTCAATTTTTTTCTTTTAAAAGGAAGAATAAGAATATATAAGGTATTGAGTCAATGTGGAAAAAACAAATGAATAGTACCTAGCACATAGCTTTTATATTAATTAATCAGCATTAATATATGTAATTTGTTTTCTTATACTTTTAGTAGGAGGAGTATTCTCCTTCTCTCTGGAACTTTCTTCATTCTATGTTTGTTCTGATTGTTCATGTTAGTTTCTTAACCCCTCATTTGATGACAGAGGTCACAATTTTTAAAGCACTGAACCCAGTCTGTTATATGCTTAGTGATCGATAAATGACTATCAAATGAATGGATGAAATTTTCTTGATCTCTTTTTGGAACTGGGTAGAGAATAAGTTGACAGCAAACAAAGTCCTCAAAGGCTTCCCATAACACTTGGAGTAAAGATCTATATTCCTTATCATGGCAAATGGGAACCTACATGCCCTGACCTCTGCTTACCTTTCAGATCTCAACCACTGCTATTTTCCATTTTATACTGAGTTTGAGCAATCAGCCTTGCCTGGAATGCCCTTTCTCTAGAACTGTGTGTGGCTCACACCTTCAGCTCTTTGTTCAAAATGGTTCCTAGACACCTTCCCTGACCACCGTGCCTATTCATTTTCCATCTCCTTATCCTGCTTTATTTTTTCTCAAAGCATTATCTCTGTCAGAAATTACACAATATATTTCAGAGTGTACCAATCTGTTGTCTATCTCTCCAAATTATCACATGTGAGCTCTTGAGGGCAGGAACTAGTCTGTTCCTGTCCAGCCCTGAATCACCCTGCCATCAAATGAATCAAACAAATGAAGTATCTCTTTTCATTTTCCTAGGGAAATATTAAAACTTTCCAAATAGTTTCAGTAGCCTCTAAAATATAAGAAATCTTCCCCCCACCCCTGCTCCAAATTTTTGCTTTCAACACTGAATTTAACATTTCACTACAGAATGGCAGGAAGAGGGAAGGTCTATTTCTAAAATCTAGTCATATGGAAAATGAAGACACAGCCAACACGAGGTCTTCCAAAGCCCCGATTTTAATAGGATTCCTACACATTTTCCTTTCTCACCATGAGTCTGGCCCTTGTAAGCTGCTTCCTTTGTGCTTAAAAAGTAGTTTGTTACTCCTGCTCTCCAAGCCAGCAAACACGAATTTTCTTTAGTTTTCACATGATCTGGCTTAAAACAGCAGGAAACTTGAATGTTTCGTTTGGCGTCCTTCACTGACTGAGAACAGAACTGCAAATAAGAGAGCCTCGCTTAGCGCAGGCGGTCCTAGCGCTGGAGAGCACAGACCAGAACCTCGTCCTCCACGATGCAGTCCGCAGACAACGATGGCTCACGACTCTCCTGGAATGGGAGGGACGAGTGGGGACCCCAGAGCCGTCCCTCCACGCCTAAGGCCTGAGCCTAGGTGTGCGTACGCGACGCTGCCTGGTGTGGGGGGCTCTGCTGGCTTCGCCTGGAGCGTTTTGACCAAGTCTCTCCAAAGAGCCAAACAATGCCGGCTGTTCCTGGCAAGGCCGGGCCTGGCTTACTCAGATTTGTGTTTTAGGAGAGGTGCTTTGGGGTAACAGAACTGGCTCCATTTCCACCATGACCACATCAGCCCCAGTTTCCGCTGTGCAAAAACAAAATTCTCAAAAATGTTACCATACCAAATCGTATGTGGCTTTTGTTTTATAAACAACTTTTTCTTTTTTTTTTTGGTCTGTGGAATCTGTAATAAAGACCAACATCATATCCAGTTGTTTTCCAGAGAGCCAATCCCACTTGGGAGATTTTCTCTCAGCATGAGGTCCTGCTCGTTTTTTCCCTAGCAGATATTCCTAAAATTTGACTCTGTGTGGTCAAGGGCCTAGCAGTGGATCCTCAGCATCTCATCTTGGAACCATGGGCTTCTTCCTGCCTCTGAAAGAGAAGGTTTCAGAACCACTGATGGAGCACTGGTGGGAGATAGCCATGAAGGAAGTGGTCTCACAGACGATCTCAGTTTTGCTGGAGACAGGAAAGGCTCCCTGGCAAAAGAGGTCATGCATTTGGGGCCCACAAAACCCACAGGCCATGAGAATACACTAGACCGGAGGTTTTGATATTCTCAGATGCTTGGGCATTGCCTGAAGTGCATTGCACCGAATGCCTTCCTTCTTTCAGTATGATTTCATTTAAGACAAGTAAGATGAAAGCTTACAACAGGACATCACTGGTTTTCCAACATAAAACAGGCAAGGGTGATAATATTAATGGAACAAGTATGTTCTGGCAAAAAATTCTTACTATTTGCACACATTCCCTGGTCCAATGGTTAAGAATTCGCCTTCCAATGCAGGGGATGCAGGTTCAATCTCTGGTCAAGATCCCACATGCCTCTGAGTAGCTGCAACAAAGAGCCCACATGCTGCAACTAAGATGCAATGCGGCCAAATAAACAAATAAATATTTTTAAAAAAGAACGAAAGAAGTTATCTTCAAGGTACAGTACATGAAAAAATATGTAAATAAAAGACACAAAATAGAGTTGAGCACCAGAAATTTTTCCCTTGTGACCAAAAAAACATGGGTTATCAACAATAATCTCTTGAGAACTAATCCCATTCACAACTGGCTCTAGTGGAGAATCAACTGTTGAATTACCAAGGGAATGTGTCTAGTACATTTTCATTCCCAGATTTCAGGAAGTGGGTAAGACTCAGATGGCCATTTTCAAATTTTGTTCTGTCACCAACTAGCTATGCCTCAAATTCTATATCTATAAAATGGAGATAATAATATATTAGCTATATATTATATACAATATTACACACATTATATTAAACTAATACTTACCAAAAATTTCTGTTGTCAAAATTAAATGACATAATTCATGAAAGTCCTTGGCATAAGGTCTTGCATGTGGTCAAGTGCTCAATAAATGTTACTTTTAAAAGTAACTATTATAACAATTTTAATTTATGGCATTGTTATTAAATTTAACATGTGTTACTCACGATTCCTATCCATTTCATCCTTTTTTTTTTCATTTTTTTTAACTGCCTTTGAATTCAGAATGTCTGGTAGCCTGCATATTAAGTGGTAAAATACAATATGCCCATTCCTCAACACGAATTTCTCTGAAAAATACTGTCGGTCATGCTACAGATTCCTGTAAGTATTTTGCTAATTCAAATAGCAAGCTAATACTAAAATCAGCACGATTTTCTATCTAGACTATAAGCCCATTTTTAGCACCTTCTTTACTATTCTCTCTTCAGCTCCTAGCACATGGGCTGCTCCAAATTTGTTTGTTGAGTTCTTTAATCATACAATTGTTCTTTAATCATACAAAGGAAACAACTGCTTGAGTAGCCTCTACTTCTCTTCCATCTATCATTTTTCTAAAAAAGAAACCGCCCTGGTGAGTATGGAAGTTCTGAGATAGGTGTGATCATGAGTGAGGGGCCCTCTGTTCTTGCATTTCACTCTTCCTGGTGATTAAAAAGTCATTCTTAGGAATAAAAGCTATCTGATTGCCCAGTACCCTCTTTTGTATGTCATTCAAAATACTGACTTATTATTTTAATACCTCCTTTCTTAGAGTCAGAATTATTTTCCCAACATCATTCTTTTCATTCATTCTAATAAAAAGCTATCATTGCCTCATGTCCCCAGTAATTAGAGAAATGGTTCTTCCTACCTTGAAACAACTAAGTAGAAGGTATACTGAGGAAACTTAAATGCACAGCCCTCTTCTTTTCTAATTGGCATGTGCACCCTAGAAATTTTTTTTAAGTTAAAAAATTTATTTATTTGGCTTCACTGGCTCTTAGTTGCAGCAACTTTGCTGCAGGGACCTTTAGTTGGGGCATGCAAACTCTTACTTGTGGCATGTGGAATCTAGTTCCCTGACCAGGAATCAAACCTGGGTCCCCTGCATTGGGGGCATGGAGTCTTAGCCACTGGACCACCAGAGAAATTCTCTAGAACTTTTTGAACAATGCTTTGAGTTCCTACTGCTACTGCTACTGCTGCTGCTAAGTCACTTCAGTCGTGTCCAACTCTGTGCAACCCAATAGATGGCAGCCCACCAGGCTCCTCTGTCCCTGGGATTCTCCAGGCAAGAACACTGGAGTGGGTTGCCATTTCCTTCTCCAATGCATGAAAGTGAAAAGTAAAAGTGAAGTCGCTCAGTCGTGCCCGACTCTTAGCGACCTCATGGACTGCAGCCCACCAGGCTCCTCTGTCCATGGGATTTTCCAGGCAAGAATACTGGAGTGGAGTGCCAAGGCCTTCTCCTTGAGTTCCTACACCTTCCTATAAAAGGGTGTGTGTGTGAGTTGGTGAAAGATGGGGAGTTGGTGATACAGGAATCCTCCTCCTTCATTTTTAGCCAAGTGAAGGGGCTTCCATTTGGCCACATGGAGAGAGCAACATGTTGGCACATACACCCATGGCCTGTATGCTGACTTCCTCTGGGGAAACTAGAAGCTTAGCCATGGGTTGATGGCCACTTTGATGGTGGAGTCAGGAGAGGGCTGCTGAGTTGGGGAAGTCTTGCACAACCTTAGTTTGATTGGACAAGGGGTGAGTATGTCCCATGGATCAGATGTGAGCAATGCTGAAGAGAAAGTGAAGCTGCAGACCTTTTAAGATCTGTCCATTTGGACATCCTGGGAGAAGGGACTCCAGCAATGTGAGTGCATGGAGAGTGGCCCCTCTTGAGCTAGGGTCTGCAGAAAGGAGAAACATCAAGCAAGGAAAATGTGCATTGAAGTTGCAGTTGGAGGGCCCAACTGGGAACCTCCAGAAGAACCCTGGAAAGCATCTACTGGGGAAGGGACAGGTTGGAACATTTGTCAGGCTCAAGAGCATGAGGCCGGTCAATGATAGAACCAACTCAAATAAGGGTTTTCTTGACCATTATCTCCTCTTCCCTTTTTTGTTCGCATACCTTAGGAGTCAGAAAGTAGATAACAAGCTGAGGGTAGGGAAGCGGAGGCCAAGAGGAAGAAATATGCAAGATCTCAAAACTATATCCCTTCTTGCTCACTATGACATAGTTCATTTTTTGTTGGCACATAATCTAATTTACATTTCAAAAAGTTATTCTGGATACCTTGTGGAGAAATGTCACAGAAGTAATAGAGAAAACACAAAGACCAGATATAGGACAATTTCACTGATACACAGGAGGCATTAGGGTGCTTTGGACTGGGGTAACCAAACGGAAGTGTTGAGAAGTAATTGGATTCAGAATATATTCTGAAGCTGGAAAGTGTGATGCCTGTGAGGAAAAGAGAAGAATCTTCTTTGACTACAAAGGTTTTGACCTGTGCAATTTTTTGAGTGAATTAATTAATTATTGAGTGAATGAATGAATTGGGAGTCTTGGTGGCTCAGACAGTAAAGAATCTGCCTGCAATGAAGGAGATCTGGGTTTGATCCTTGGGTAGGGAAGATCCCCTGGAGAAGGGAATGGCAACCCATTCCAGTATTCTTGACTGGGGAATTCCATGGACAGAGGAGCCTGGTAGGCTACAGTCCATAGAGTTGCAAAGAGTCAGGCACAACTGAGCAACTAACACTTACTTATTAAAGAGTTTTCTTGATAAAGTCTCTTGATGAGGGTAAAAGAGGAGAGTAAAAAAACTGGCTTAAAACTCAACATTCAAAAAATTAAGATCACGGCATCTGGTCTCATCACTTCATGGCAAATAGAAGGGGAAAAAGTGGAAACAGAGACAGATTTTCTTTTCTGGGGCTCCAAAATCACTGCAGATGGTAACTGTAGCCATGAAATTAAAAGACACTTGTTCCTTGGAAGGAAAGCTATGACAAATCTAGACAGCATATTAAAAAGCAGAGACATCATTTTGCTGACAAAGGTCGGTATAGTCAAAGCTATGGTTTTTCCAGTAGTCATGTGTGGATGTGAGAACTGGACCATAAAGAAGACTGACACTGAAGAATTGATACTTTCATTTGAACTGTGGTGCTAGAGAAGACTCTTAAGAGTCTCTTGGACTGCAAGGAGATCAAACCAGTCAATCTTAAAGGAAATCAACCCTGAATACTCATTGGAGGACTTATCCTGAAGCTGAAGCTCCAATACTTTGGCTACCTGGTAAGAGCTGACTCACTGGAAAAGACCTTGATGCTGGGAAAGATTGAGGGCAGGAGGAGAAGGAAGCAACATAGAAAGAAATAGTTGGATAGCATCACCAACTGAATGAACATGAGTTTGAGCACACTCTGGGAGATAGTGAAGGACAGGAAAGCTTTGTGTGCTGCAGTTCATGGGATTGCAAAATGTTGGACATGACTTAGCAACTGAATAACAATAGTGAAAGAGTTTTCAAGTAATCAGGTGGATTTATATTTCAGAAACCTCACTCTGGAAGTTTAGTGAAGGATGGATTGGGGACTGACAGCCAGGAGACAAATTGGAAGGCTATTGAAATAGTCCAAGGGGAAAACCTTGGGGCTCAGAGCTCCAGTAGTAGGTATGAAAAGGAAGGGATAGACTAGAGAAATATTCAGGATATTAAATTATTAAAGTGTGGTGAAATAATACTTGTGAAGGATGAGAAACATAATGGCTTCCAGGTGCCTGGGTTAGTAGTAGTTCCACACTAATGATGAAGAACATGGAAGAAAAAGGTGTAAAGAAAGAAAAACGAGGATAAATGTTGTGACAGTTAATTTTACTTGTCAACTTAATTGGACTAAAGGGTGCCCAGATAGCTGGTAAAACATTATTTCTGGATGTGTCTGAGGGTGTTTCAGAAGAGGTTATCATTTGAATCCACAGACTGAGTAAAGAAAGATTGCCCTCACCCAAGAACGTGGGCACCACCCAATCTTTTGAAGGTTTGAGTAGAACAGAAAAGTGGAGGATGGATGAATTTTCTCTGTGCTTGAGCTGGGACATCCATCTTCTGCCTTCAGACTTCAATGCTTCTGGTTCTCTGGCCTTTGGACTCAGACTGGGACTTATGTCATTGGCTCCCCTGGTCCTTAAGCCTTTGGGTTTGGACTAGAACTCCACCGCTGGCTTTTCTGGGCCTCAAGCTTGCAGTCAGTAGATCATGGGACTTAGCTTTCATAATCATGTAAGTCAATCCTTCATAATAAATCTCTTTCTGTATTTACATATGTGTGTATATATATGTATATATAATGTATATATATTACATATAATGTATATATCTCCTATTCATTCAGTTTCTCTAGTAACTGTGACTAATACAGATGCTGAATTAATTGTTGGATGTCATGGTGAACATGAAAATATATCATCCAGTGCTTGCTTCAAGGGAGGACTTTTTGCCCCAGTGGCTGGGAGTACTGTCAACAGACAGTTTTCAGATGTCAGTCCCTTTGCCTCAGCTGCAGAGATCCCTTTTATCCAAGGTCATGCCCTTCCTAGGACACCATATTCAATATATGATCTCATGGGGATATAAAGGCTCAGCTACTCTGTCCCATGGTGGAATAACAATAATATATCATATATGCTCTAGAGTTCCCTGTGGAGGTGTGATCAGGTCTGCCATCACAGTTGGACTTCTATCTCTGCCCAATCCTACTTCTTCCCCTGCCTACCAGAGGTGTTGATCCTAATAAACATCCTGCATGTCAGTCTCCATCTTAGTGTCTGCTTCCAGAGACTCCAAACAGTGACAGTTGACAGAAGTGGTTCCAAAGAGATTATGCAGTCAGGGTCTGGGAGCTGAATCACTCACTGGCTGGCTGGCAAGAAAGATTCCATTACTGAAAAGTATGAAGTAATTACTAATTATAAGGAAAATGGAATTGGATACTTGTTGCTGTGTCACTGATATCCTGGAAAAAGATAATGAAAAGTAATGAGAGATCAACAAGCAATTGAAAAACCAACTGTGAAAGCTGGAGGGGTTCCCTGGTAACTTATGATAAGACTCTCATTCGCTACAGTGGGAGAGCAGAAAAATATGAGGCCTAGGCCCAGGACATAGTCAAAGCTGTGGTTTTTCCAGTAGTCATGTATAGACATGAGAGTTGGATCATAGCGAAGGCTGAACACTGAAGAACTGATGCTTTCAAACTGTGGTGTTGGAGAAGTCTCTTGAGAGTCCCTTGGACAGCAAGGAGATCAAACCAGTCAATCTTAAAGGAAATCAGCCCTGAATGTTCATTGGAAGGACTGATGCTGAAGCGGAAGCTCCAATATTTTGGCAACCTGATGTGAAGAGCCCACTCATTGGAAAAGATCCTGATGCTGGGAAAGATAGAAGGCAGGAGGAGAAGGGGATGACAGAGGACAATTTGGTTGGATGGCATCACTGACTCAGTGGATATGAGTTTGAGCAAGCTCCAGGAGATGGTGAAGGACGGAGGCCTGACATGCTGCAGTCCATAGGGCTGCAAATAGTCAGACACGACTGAGCGACTGAACAACAACAGGGCTCAAAACTTCATAGTCAAAGTTGAGTGGCTGAGTTCTAGAAAAGGTTAAGTTACCAACCAAAGCATATCTATTATGTAGGGTCAGGTCCTTGACAAAATTAAAACCTCATCCTTGGGATTATCTGATTGAATGCCCCTTCAAATTTTGAACTCCTAGACTCCTCTGAACTCTTGGTCTTCAGAAATGACCCACCTTCTCCAAAAATGATGTGAATTCCCCTTTCCTGAAGATAATGCAGAGAACTTTGGCCTGTGAGATGATAAGTGCCCCTGAGAACCTTTGCCCACCTTCCCTCCTTGCCAACAGACCTATAACTAGGAGTGGGTCATGATAATTCAGCTGGAGATGTTTCAGGTCTCATAAGGAAAGACAATGACCCTTCTCCAAAGTTGCAGCAAAACATAAACAATATGTACAGCAGAAGATGAGGAGCAGGTGTGGAGCCAGATTCTGAGGGTGCATGTTCAAGGAGGTTGGAGCATAAGATTGGATAGGGTTGAGTTTACTGGTTTGGGAGCACCCTGCTAAAATACAAGATACAATAGCCTGGCAAGGACTCTGAGAGATGATGCAAACTCCAGGACAGTTCCTAAAAGTATTGAAAAAAGCAATGGACCCCATTAAGGGAAATCAAATTGTCAGAACTGCTGTGTCAGATGGTTGTGCCAGAAAGTTGTTTGAAAGGTTCACAGAAGTAGGCATGCTGGAGAATGGATATACTCGATAAGGCTAGAAGACTCACCAGATAATTGCTGTTCTATGAGAAGACAAAGAAGATACACCATTTACCAAGACCAGAAAGAATATGCTGTTGAGAATATCAGAATGTCTCTAAGACACAAATTTGACCCTATTACTCCCTTGCTTAAAAAACTCTTTAATGACTTCTCATTTTGTGGGGCATCATGGATATGTTCAAGTCTTGTTCAGCAGTCCAAGTTCTCAGTTTGAGAGGTCATTTCAGAAGTAGACTCACATAGGGACTTCCCTGACAGGGGAGTGGTTAAGACTTCACCTTCCAATGCAGGAGGTGAGAGTTTGACCCCTGTTTGGGAAATTAAGATCCCCCATGTTTCATGGCCAAAAAACCAGAACATAAACAACAGAAGCAATATGGTAAAAAATTCAATAAAGACTTAAAAAATGATCCACATAAAAAAAAAAGGTCTTTAAAAAAAATGTTGAAAAAAAATAAAATAAACTCCCATAGCAATGGGGTTAATAGGATCCCCAAAGCAGGAGAGGTTAGATGGTGATCCTTAACTGCTCAAAGTCAAATGGATGTAATTATAATAAGACTATAGTTCGAGCAGTAGCCAAGAGGGCTTGACCTGTAGAGATTTATTGCTATACTTAATAGAATACGTTGTCCCTCAAGGCAAAAGAGATGGGCAGCCAGAAAGGGTTCTAATCAGATTTTATCTCCACAGAAATTAAGGGTATATAATCAAGAAGCTGAAGGCAGTTACTCTAATTTTAAAAAGTCACAGTATCTAGTCTAGTTTCTGGACTTGAACCATCTTAATGGTTGCATTTAGGCTACATGGTACCTGGGCAGCCAGGTCTGAGTTGGCTGGGTTCAACCAGAGTAACCACAGACTTCTCAGCCTGCTGGGGATGGCTGTTGTATCAGACAGTGTCCAATCAGGAAAGGGGACTCCAAGCTAGGTATTTCAAAGAGAGGGTACTTAATATAGAGAATTGGTTACAAAGGTGATGGAAAGTTGAGAGGGCAAAAACAGCAAGCAGAGGTAGCCCAAATATTTGTACCTACAGAAAGCAAAGGTTAGGGGAACAAAAGAGAAAAGAGAGGGTTAGCAAGACCTAGGTAAGAAGAAGCCCCCACCCACATGCTGGTCCTCAGACCTCAGGGAGGGTGTGTCTGGCTGGTGCTGGTACTTTTAAGCAGGAACAATGTAACTGGTTTGGGGAGTGCCAATGAAGCTGGGGACTGAATCCATAGTTGTATTTTGGGACTGTTTTCCCTACAGTGATACCAACACTAGAAATAGAAAAAGCCCTTCCACTTCCTTCCACCTTCCAGTCTCCCTGCCATTCTTCCCACTGACAGACCATCAGCTAATAGGAAGCCAACAGGCAGCAGCTTCTGAGAAGCATAGTTTGCAGACCTTGGCCCCAGCATCACAGAGCAGCAGAACACAGAGGAGTGGTTTAGAAGCTGAACAACAAGAAATAATCACTACAACCATGTCAGAGGAAAAGACTGACTGGAGGGCCTCAAACTTTGGGCTTAAACAGAGACTGGTGCACCAGAGGGCAAATACATGTAGGTGCTAGTACAGCCAGCAGGTATGAGGTGTGACCTGGCATTCGTTTTCCTCTTTGTCGGCTGGTACTGGCAGTTGCCGACATGCCACAGAGCCTGATGACAGTGAGAATATAGCATCGGCGAGGGTACGAGCACATCCAGCTGGTCCCACTTGTGGTCCTAGGACCTGTGTCCTCTTTGCAAAGGAATTCAGGTGGACCACCACTCTCTTCCTCATGGTTCAGATTTTCCTAGGTAGAAAGACCTTAGAAGAGCTTCCTAGGGCAGCTGGACCACATGAACAAAATTTCGAGGAGAATAAACTGGAAGGTATGTTTGGAGGATAGTCAAAGCATCTCCTCCTTTGGAGATTTTATGTTTTTTAATCTGTAGCTTTCTTATGTGGCAAAGGTAGCTAATTAGAAAATACAGTGTAAAACTATTCCATTCTCAATGGAATATTCCATTCTCAATTTCAGTAGAAATTATAAATACCCAGGAACAAACTTAAGAAATGTCCATGGAGGAAATTTTTGAAAATTTAAAGGACCAAAAATAGCACTGGAATAAGTGGAAAGATAGTCTACTAGAAGTTTAAATATTAAAATATAAATTATTATCCAACTTATCTAGATATCTAGTAAAGTTATCCCCAAAATGCACATGACATATGCTTAAATATCCTGAAAATTAATCATTCTCATGCAGTTTGATGATATTCATAGTCATATAACTTGACAACATAAGTTGATAAAATTATTCTAGAAACAACTTGGTTATGTGGATCAAGAAGTCTTTTAAATATATATTTTGTAGACAGGAAACACAAAAAGGGTGTATAAACTCGAACCCAAAACAATAAAGTAAATGGCAACGGGATCACACTTATCAATAATTACCTTAAATGTAAATGGGTTGAATGCCCCAACCAAAAGACAAAGACTGGCTGAATGGATACAAAAACAAGACCCCTATATATGGTGTCTACAAGAGACCCACCTCAAAACAGGGGACACATACAGACCAAAAGTGAAGGGCTGGAAAAAGATATTCCATGCACATAGAGACCAAAAGAAAGCAGGAGTAGCAATATTCATATCAGATAAAATAGACTTTAAAACAAAGGCTGTGAAAAGAGACAAAGAAAGACACTACATAATGATCAAAGGGTCAATCCAAGAAGAAGATATAACAATTATAAATATATATGCATCCAACATAGGAGTACCTCAATATGTAAGACAAATGCTAACAAGTATGAAAGGGGAAATTAACAATAACACAATAATAGTGGGAGACTTTAATACCCCAATCACACCTATGGATAGACCAGCTAAACAGAAAATTAACAAGGAAACACAAACTTTAAATGATGCAATAGACCAGTTACACCTAATTAATATCTGTAGGACATTTCACCCCAAAACAATGAATTTTACCTTTTTCTCAAGCGCACATGGAACCTTCACCAGGATGGATCACATCCTGGGCCATAAATCTAGCCTTGGTAAATTCAAAAAAATTGAAATCATTCCAACCATCTTTTCTGACCACAATGCAGTAAGATTAGATCTCAATTACAGGAGAAAAACTATTAAAAATTACAACATATGGAGGATGAACAACACACTGCTGAATAACCAAAAAATCATAGAAGAAATAAAAAAAGAAATCAAAATATGCATAGAAATGAATAAAAATGAAAACACAACAACCCAAAACCTGTGGGAGACTGTAAAAGCAGTGCTAAGGGGAAAGTTCATAGCAATACATGCATACCTCCAAAAACAAGAAAAAAGTCAAATAAGTAACCTAACTCTACACCTAAAGCAACTAGAAAAGGAAGAAATGAAGAACCCCAGGGTTAGTAGAAGGAAAGAAATCTTAAAAATTAAGGCAGAAATAAATGCAAAAGAAACAAAAGAGACCATAGCAAAAATCAACAAAGACAAAAGCTGGTTCTTTGAATGGATAAATAAAATTGACAAACCATTAGCCAGACTCATCAAGAAACAAAGGGAGAAAAATCAAATCAATAAAATTAGAAATGAAAATGGAGAGATCACAACAGACAACACAGAAATACAAAGGATTATAAGAGACTACTATCAGCAATTATATGCCAATAAAATGGACAATGTGAAAGAAATGGACAAATTCTTAGAAAAGTACAACTTTCCAAAACTGAACCAGGAAGAAATAGAAAATCTTAACAGACCCATCACAAGCACAGAAATTGAAACTATTATCAGAAATCTTCCAGCAAACAAAAGCCCAGGTCCATTTGGCTTCACAGATGAATTCTAGCAAAAATTTAGAGAAGAGCTAACACCTATACTACTCAAACTCTTCCATAAAATTGCAGAGGAAGGTAAACTTCCAAACTCATTCTATGAGGCCACCATCACCCTAATACCAAAACCTGACAAAGATGCCACAAAAAAAGAAAATTACAGGCCAATATCACTGATGAACACAGATGCAAAACTCCTTAACAAAATTCTAGCAATCAGAATCCAACAACACATTAAAAAGATCATACACCATGACCAAGTGGGCTTTATCCCAGAGATGCAAGGATTCTTCAATACCTGCAAATCAATCAATGTAATATACCACATTAACAAATTGAAAAATAAAAGCCATATGATTATTTCAATAGATGCAGAGAAAGCCTTTGACAAAATTCAACATCCATTTATGATAAAAAACTCTCCAGAAAGCAGGAACCTTATCTTTGACAAAGGAGGCAAGAATATACAATGGATTAAAGACAATCTCTTTAACAAGTGGTGCTGGGAAATCTGGTCAACCACTTGTAAAAGAATGAAACTAGAACACTTTCTAACACCATATACAAAAATAAACTCAAAATGGATTAAAGATCTCAACGTAAGACCAGAAACTATAAAACTCCTAGAGGAGAACATAGGCAAAACACTCTCTGACATACATCACAGCAGGATCCTCTATGACCCACCTCCCAGAATATTGGAAATAAAAGCAAAAATAAACAAATGGGACCTAATTAACCTTAAAAGCTTCTGCACATCAAAGGAAACTATTAGCAAGGTGAAAAGACAGCCTTCAGAATGGGAGAAAATAATAGCAAATGAAGCAACCGACAAACAACTAATCTCAAAAATATACAAGCAACTCCTACAGCTCAACTCCAGAAAAATAAACGACCCAATCAAAAAATGGGCCAAAGATCTAAATAGACATTTCTCCAAAGAAGACATACAGATAGCTAACAAACACATGAAAAGATGCTCAACATCACTCATTATCAGAGAAATGCAAATCAAAACCACTATGAGGTACCATTTCACACCAGTCAGAATGGCTGCGATCCAAAAGTCTACAAATAATAAATGCTGGAGAGGGTGTGGAGAAAAGGGAACCCTCTTACACAGTTGGTGGGAATGCAAACTAGTACAGCCACTATGGAGAACAGTGTGGAGATTCCTTAAAAAACTGGAAATAGAACTGCCTTATGATCCAGCAATCCCACTGCTGGGCATACACACTGAGGAAACCAGAATTGAAAGAGACACGTGTACCCCAATGTTCATCGCAGCACTGTTTATAATAGCCAGGACAAAAAAAAAAAAAAAAGAAAGCAGGAATAGAAGGAACATACCTCAATATAATAAAGGCTATATATGACAAACCCACAGCAAACATTATCCTCAGTAGTGAAAACTTGAAAGCATTTCCCCTAAAGTCAGGAACAAGACAAGGGTGCCCACTCTCACCACTACTATTCAACATAGTTTTGGAAGTTTTGGCCACAGCAATCAGAGCAGAAAAAGAAATAAAAGGAATCCAAATTGGAAAAGAAGAAGTAAAACTCTCACTGTTTGCAGACAACATGATCCTCTACATAGAAAACCCTAAAGAGTCCACCAGAAAATTACTAGAGCTAATCAATGAATATAGTAAAGTTGCAGGATATAAAATCAACACACAGAAATCCCTTGCATTCCTATACACTAATAATGAGAAAATAGAGAAATTAAGGAAACAATTCCTTTCACCATTGCAACAAAAAGAATAAAATACTTAGGAATATATCTACCTAAAGAAACTAAAGACCTATATATAGAAAATTATAAAACACTGGTGAAAGAAATCAAAAAGGACATTAATATACCATGTTCATGGATTGGAAGAATCAATATAGTGAAAATGAGTATACTACCCAAAGCAATCTATAGATTCAATGCAATCCCTATCAAGCTACCAACGGTATTTTTCACAGAGCTAGAACAAATAATTTCACAATTTGTATGGAAATACAAAAAACCTCGAACAGCCAAAGCAATCTTGAGAAAGAAGAATGGAACTGGAGGAATCAACCTGCCTGACTTCAGGCTCTACTACAAAGCCACAGTCATCAAGACAGTATGGTACTGGCACAAGACAGAAATATAGATCAATGGAACAAAATAGAAAGCCCAGAGATAAATCCACGCACATATGGACACCTTATCTTTGACAAAGGAGGCAGGAATATACAATAGAGAAAAGACAATCTCTTTAACAAGTGGTGCTGGGAAAACTGGTCAACCACTTGTAAAAGAATGAAACTAGAACACTTTCTAACACCATACACAAAAATAAACTCAAAATGGATTAAAGATCTAAATGTAAGACCAGAAACTATAAAACTCCTAGAGGAGAACATAGGAAAAACACTCTCTGACATAAATCACAGCAGGATCCTCTATGACCCACCTCCCAGAATACTGGAAATAAAAGCAAAAATAAACAAATGGAATCTAATTAAAATTAAAAGCTTCTGCACAAAAAGGAAACTATAAGCAAGGTGAAAAGACAACCTTCAGAATGGGAGAAAATAATAGCAAATGAAGCAACTGACAAACAACTAATCTCAAAAATATACAAGCAACTCCTATAGCTCAATTCCAGAAAAATAAACGACCCAATCAAAAAATGGGCCAAAGAACTAAATAGACATTTCTCCAAAGAAGACATACAGATGGCTAACAGACACATGTGAAAAAGATGCTCAACATCACTCATTATCAGAGAAATGCAAATCAAAACCACAATGAGGTACCATTTCACGCCAGTCAGCATGGCTGCGATCCAAAAGTATACAAGCAATAATTGCTGGAGAGGGTGTGGAGAAAAGGGAACCCTCTTACACTGTTGGTGGGAATGCAAACTAGTACAGCCACTATGGAGAACAGTGTGGAGATTCCTTAAAAAACTGGAAATAGAACTGCCTTATGACCCAGCAATCCCACTGCTGGGCATACACACCAAGGAAACCAGAATTGAAAGAGACACGTGTATCTCAATGTTCATTGTAGCACTGTTTATAATAGCCAGGACATGGAAGCAACCTAGATGTCCATCAGCAGATGAATGGATAAGAAAGCTGTGGTACATATACACAATGGAGTATTACTCAGCCATTAAAAAGAATACATTTGAATCAGTTCTAATGAGGTGGATGAAACTTGAGCCTATTATACAGAGTGAAGTAAGCCAGAAAGAAAAACACCAATACAGTATACTAACGCATATATATGGAATTTAGAAAGATGGTAACGATAACCCTGTATGTGAGAGAGCAAAAGGGACACAGATGTATAGAACAGTCTTTTGGATTCTGTGGGAGAGGGAGAGGGTGGGAAGATTTGGGAGAATGGCATTGAAACATGTATAATATCATGTATGAAACGAGATGCCAGTCCAGGTTCGATGCAGGATACAGGATGCTTGGGGCTGGTGCACTGGGATGACCCAGAGGGATGGTATGGGGGAGGGGTGGGGGGTGGGAGGGGGGTTCAGGATGGGGAACACGTGAACACCCGTGGCAGATTCATGTTGATTTATGGCAAAACCAATACAATATTGTAAAGTAAAATAATAATAATAATAAATAAATAAATAAAATAGGGGGGGAAATAAAATAAATATATATATATTTTGATCTAGAATTTTACTTTTAAATTTTTATCTAAAGGAATAATCAGATATGCTGATAAAATCTGCCTTCAAGGATATTCATTATAAGATATTCATAATGTACAAAAACTAAAATCACCCTACATATCTAGCTTCAAGAGAACGTTAGACTATACATATGTGTGTGTAATAGATATTTATACAGAGAATTTTAAAGTGTATTATCCATGACTATTCAAAGATGGGAAATAATTTAGAATAGATGTTAAATGAAAAGAACAGAATTCATATTCTATATAATGGGATTCATGTGTGTACATATGTGTGTATAGGCATACATACGCTTCTGCATACATAGAAAAAAAATGGAAAGAAACTCACTGAACAGTTATCAATGGTTAATCCTGGGTGATAAAATTACAAGAAATGTTTACTTATTATCTTTTATGTGTTAATTTTTACCATGAAAACATTCAACAAGAAAAATACAATCACTTCAAAAAGAGGTAAAGGGAAGCATTTGACTTCCTCCAATTTGTCTCTCAAAAATTCAATGTCTTTAAATGCCAGTATGTGCCAGACACAGTGCCATTTGGAGATCAGACAACCTGGATCAGAGTTGAGTATCTAGATCAGGGAGTGGTAGGAAATGCAACTGCAAAGATGGGTTGGAACAGGTTGTTCATGGCCTTGTAAGTCAGACAAGAGAGCTTAGATTCCATCTTGTAAGCTGTGAAGTATCTGTGGCAGTCATTATGAAGAAAAACTATGACTGTACCAATTGTCTGTTGGGAAAAAAAGAAAAAGATAATTCCATTCTTGTCCCTGGGACTTCCCTGTAGCTCAAATGGTAAAGAACCTGCCTGCAGTGCAGGAGACCTGGGTTTGACCCCTGGGTCGGGAAGATCCTCTGGAGAAGGGAACAGTTACCCACTTCAGTAATCTTGCCTGGAGAATCCCATGGACAGAGGAGCCTGGCGGGCTACAGTCCATGGAGTTGCTAAGAGTTGGACATGACTGAGTGACTAACATTACTACTTGTCCCTACCCTATTTGTGGAGAGAATGATTAAGGACCACTCCACTTTTTATATTACTAGGCTTTGCTCCATAAATTATGATGACTAAATCAAAAGTATTGAAATCCTCTCCTCCCTGTATGAAGTTCACAGATACAGGAGCAGGCGGTATTAAAGTTGTAACAGAAATAACAAAAGTCACAGGAACTCCTGATAATAGGAAGGTAAATGCAGTAGCCCCACTGTCCATGGGGAATATGTTCCAAGACGCCCCCATAGATGCCTGAAACTGCAGATAATACTAAATCCTATGTTTTTCCTTTACATACATATCTAAGATAAAATTAATTTACAAATTAGGCACAGTAAGAGATTAACAACAATAGCTAATAATAAAATAGAACAGTTACAACAATATATCATAATAAAAGTTATGTGAACGTGGCCTGTCTCCCCAGATATCTTATCGTACTATACTCATTCTCCTTGTGATGAGGAGATGATAAAACGCGTAGGTGCTGAGGTGAAGAGAGGTGAGTCAGCATGAGAACATAGTGTTAGGCTCGTACAGACCTCCTAACAATACACCAGAAGTAGGATCATCTGCTTGGGCTGATCCTGGATCTTTGAGCTATGATGATGTCAGTGCTTGGCTGTCAGGAGCAGAGGACGTTGATAGCTGGGGAATCCCAGGATGGACAGTGTGGGAGGGTGTGAGATTTCAGAATGATGTAGCAATCTGAAACTTACGAATTGTTTATTCCTGGAATTTTCCTTTCCAGTTTTTGGACTTGGGTTGACAGGAGTAACCTTCTCCTGGAATTTCCCAAGAACATGCCACTCTCCAGCCATTTAAAACTATTTCGAGTTCCTCAAACAGCCCTTGTGCTTTGTCATCTCCCTGCTTTTGTTTGTGCTATTTCTACTGCCAAAACTCTATTCTGCACTCTCCCCATTCACCTGATAACTTCTATTTACTTGCGTGAAGACTCATCCAAGAGGTGTACTATCCAGGAAACCATCACTGACTCCCCCAAATGTGAGTAGTAGGTCACCACTGTGTTCACATAGTACTGTAGGCTTATCTGTAGTGTATTATTAATAGCTTTTATCTCACCATTGCAGTTGTTTATATGTCCGTCTCCATCACCATCCTCAGTTTCTTGAGGAAGAGATGACAGCTTTTATTGTGGACATCAATTCTGTCTTCCCAGGACCATTCTTTTTTGACTTTTTAAAAATATACTTGTTTTTATTTCTTTCTGGCTGTGCTGGGTCTTCGTTGCCGCACAGCCTTTCTCTGGGTGTGGTGAGTAGGGGCTATTCTCTAGTTGCATCATGGTGGCTTCTCTTGTGGGGCATGAGCTTTAGGGCGTGGGGTCTTCAGTAGTTGCATCTCCCAGGCTCTAGAGCACATGCTCAATAGCTGTGGCCCATGGGCTTAGCTGCTCTGCTGCATGTGGGGTCCTCCCGGATCAGGGGTCAAATCCGTGTCTCCTGCATTGGCAAGTGGATTCTTTACCACCGAGACACCAGAAAAGCCCCTAGGACCATTCTTTCCATTGGGGAAGTGCCATAACTTCATCCCATGTAGCTCTGCATAGACTATTCTTCATTGTGCCCCGAGGGCTTGGGCCTGTGATCCAGGACTGGCAATTCCTGGTACCATAATCCTCTTGATGACAACGATTGATATTAAGTATAGGCATGTGATTGAACAGAATCTTTTCATGGTTTGTTATTGTTGTTCAGTTGCTAAGTTGTGTCCGCCTCTTTGCAGCCCCATCAACTGCAGCACACCAGGCTTCCCTGTCCTCTGCTACCTCTCAGAGTTTGTTCAAGTTCATGTCCATTGGGTCGGTGATGCTATCTAACCATTTCATGATATTAGTATATAAATCCTGGAAAGAGAAGATTTCTCTTTTCCTTTTGGATTGAATACTGTAATGATAGAGGCCTTGGACTACTAATAGTCATCTGTCCCATCTAATAAAGAGAGCATGTCCATGGAGTTGAACTAACCCTGGAGAGGGGTGCAAAGTTAGAATATGGAACTAGAGCCCAAATAACATAATTCAGCCTCCGAATCTAATAACTGAGCAACAAGTGCATTCTGCATTTCCCAATTATATAAGCCAATAAATTCCCTTCTGTACTTAAGGCATTTGAGTTATATTCTGACACTTGCAACCAAGAATCCTGACGAATGTGTCTTTACAATTTATGTTCCCTCTGAATCACAGTAATTGGCACATAGGACTCAATAAAAACATGTTATGTGAATGAACAAATAACAGCAAAAGGTTCAGGCGTTCCCTCTGTGTAAAGTGAATTCCTTCTGCTCCCTCCCCAAACTGCTTAGTGTCTGCTGCTCATCAACAGCACCCCCACTTCTTACGTCTTGCTGTAGAGGCCACACCACCTGTGTTGACATGTGGTTTCTCCTTAAACAATATTTGTCTAGTTAGCAAGTGCCTAAAATGTCTATTAATCTGTAAACACTTGGAGAGACTCCAGTTTGTGTTCTTATTTTCCTAGTTTCATGTGTTAAATGAATCTCAAGTTAGGAAAGCTCTTATCAAAAAAGCCATCAAGCCTCATCCAATTCACTGAACAAAAAGATTGAGGAGCCCTCTATCTGACATTGGACTTTGTAAAAGGAGACTTAAGTGTTCTTGAGCCTTGTGATTGTGGGTCATTGTATCTGGGAAGTGATTTTCCTTTGCAGGAATCGATTGGGTTAAGTCCTCCACTGTGTAGCTACTGAAGACTCTGCCTTAAATGGAAGGAAGTAGAGCTTCTAAGTCATTAGTAGATTAATCCTCCTCCTTGGTTTTTAGAGAATAAAAGGAAGTATGTTTTTAATGAACAAATTTTATTTGATTTTGAAGCACTTTCTCCATATAAGGTAAATGTCCTATTCAAAGTTCTCTCCTCCTTTTTACATACAGCAAATCTAATCCTCTTTCAACATACACCTGAAAGTCATAGCATTTTATATATTAAAAACAATTCAAGGTTCTTTGCATCAGAAACAATCCTGCTTGTATCCACTTAACTCATATAAATATTTAGCAAGGTCAGCAAAGATGCTTCTGAAATTTTTCCTTTCAATTATTTCTTAAGGTCAGTAATGTAAAATCCCCAAAGCATGATGTGTTTTTACAACAAAAGACAAATACATAAAGAAAATTAAAAGCAAAAATTAGAACTGCCGTGTTCATGTGCTTTTGAGTGGTTAGGAAAATGTGTCAGGATCTGATGGTTTCTGCTTGAAAAGTAAATGTAATGAAAGAGCCAAAACCAAGCATGACTCATCCCCCCAGGACAGAGTCAAAGAATATAGTGGTGTGGACTCCTACATGCAGTGTAAGATGGAATTCCTGTATTTACAGAGAAAATCCAGGGATTACAGGTAAAGGGGGTTCGATTGCTCTGCATAGATGTTGAGAAGAATTTGAGGAAGACTTTTTGTTTCTGAGAGGAAGGGGGAATGGGAGAATGAAGAGAACACTGGACAAGCAGGAGGAGGACTAGTAGAAAAACTTTTAAGATCAAGTCTAAGTTTTCTTTTTATCTAGCTTTATTTCTTTATCTCCCACTTATCTTAGTGAACTTCCTTTTGCCACATACATAGAGGTCTATGGTGAGTTATATATCCATATATATATGTACACATTTGTGTGTATCATTATATAAACACACATATGTATATGTATTATATATACACATGTATATGTACATCACAGCCTTGTCGTGGCCAAGGGGCTTTCGTAACTCAATGATGCTATTAGACATGCTGTTCAGGGCCACCCAAGATGGATGGGTCATAGTGAAGCATTTTGACAAATTGTGATCCACTGGAGGAGGAAATGGCAACCCGCTTCAGTATTCTTGCCATGAGAATCCTATGAATAGTATGAAAAGGCAAAAAGATATGACTCCAGAAGATGAGCCCCCAGGTTGAAAGGTGTCCGATACTGCTACTGGGATGAGATGGTTAGGTATCATCACCAAATCAAAGAACACGAATTTGAGCAAACATTGGGAGAGAGTGGAGGACAGGAGCCTGGTTGCCAAAACGACTTAGTGACTGAACGACAAAACCAAAATGAAGAAAATAAAGACTTTTTAAATTCTTTTGGGGTCAATGCCAAAGTGAAGGAGAGAAATGACCAGTCACAAAGAGGCATAATGGGAAATAAGAACTGAGTGGAAATATGTGACTGGATTCAAAGGTGACTATAAGAAATTAAAGTCCCTGAGAATTTTCACAGATTCTTGGGAGGGCATTAGACTTTCCCATGAGGCATAGAACATGGTTCAGGTTAATCTTAGGAAGATATCAAGGGATAAGGAAGCCTCAGATAACAAAGCATCTATATGATATGATTTCCCCCCAAACTCAGAGATTTAAGCACCCAACTAACTAGGGATGGGTCACATTAATGACACAAAAGGAAGGTCTTTGTTGTTTATTATATAAATAACACAAGTAATAGAGTTTACAGAAATAAAATGATTGAAGATAAGACCAGAAAACAGAGAGTGGAATAGTAGCCTTTCAAATCATGGTAGAAATAGGAAGGACAGAGTTCAAGAGGGCAGTTGTGAACGGTGGTAAGTTGACTACAGACAGACTTGGGCAGAGACGGTCCAGGTCGAATAAAATCTGCATATTCTGTATACAGATAAAAATGGACTCATACCATCTATTACTTCATTCTTCATTACTTCAAAGTATGTAGGCATCCTTTGTAAATAGAGCTAGAAACTGTGATTATATAAAATATCTTACATGCTCTTTAATATTTAATTAGCCTCCTCATTGGAAATCAACCACGTAGAAAAGAAACGCTTTCTCAATAGGTTAATATTAATTACTTAACAAGCCTGGCATCGGTATTTATGGAATACTTAAGAAACAAGCATTTATGAAGTGGAAGCATGTTCATCTGTCTACTGGGAGGTTTACAGCATTTTTCAAAGTGTCAAATTCACTTTGCGCTCTGCCTCTTTATGTTGTGAAAATTTGAAATTACTGTTGATTTGAAGGCTCTTCAAAGGCTCTTTTTTTTTATCCCGAGCTGAGAAGAAAATTGAAATGGGTTAATCTGGTATTCTTTAAGTATGTCATTTCTTAATCGTGCAAAAAGAAGATGATAACCATATGAGGAAAGGAAATCTAATGGAGTAGAAGAATCAGTGTGTCAAAGACACAAAAGTAAAAATTATTTAAAGGCAGCAACCAGCCTCAAGAGAAATGGAGGAGGAAGTTCAGTATCTGATGTGATTTGAAGAATGTTAGAAAAGATGCCACAGGGATAGAATGACCCTGTTAGAACTACAAAAATGTACTTAAGAATAGCCCCTGTGCTGCAATTATTCATGAGCTCATTCATTCTTTCAGCAATGTACGTCTGATCCCCTCTCTGTCCTGCCTTGGCCTGGATGCTGGGACA
Source organism: Bos indicus (assembly GCF_029378745.1). Taxonomy (NCBI): domain Eukaryota; kingdom Metazoa; phylum Chordata; class Mammalia; order Artiodactyla; family Bovidae; genus Bos; species Bos indicus. The sequence continues at coordinate 84,320,216 of NC_091762.1, read as the reverse complement.
CAAGGGGATATCTGGGATACTGATTAATAAAACCAGTCTCCATCCTTAGCACCTCAGACTCCAGTTGGGGAAACACACAAGTAAGAAACAATTATAGGGACTTCCCTGGTGGTTCAGTGGCTAAGACTCTGTGCTCCCAATGCAGGGGGTCCAGGTTCGATCCCTGGTCAGGGAACTAGAACCCACATGCCACAACCAAGAGTTTGCATGGCTCAACTAAGATCAAAGATCCCATGTGCCTCAACTAAGACCAGGCATGGTCAAATAAATAAATACTAAAAAGAAAAGAAAAGAAACAGTTGTAGTTTTCTGTGCTAAGTGTACCACAGAGAGAAATAGCGGTGAGAATAGGAATTCTAGATAAGGAGTGACACATTTGTAAGTAAATGTATGTTAAATATTAAGTAAATACACATCTCAAAATATTTTTCTCCCTTATTACCTGAAAATTCTTTGATTAATCATGTTGTGGGAGCTTGTGTGGAAGGATGAAGGGTACCCTAGACTCCAAAGCAGTTCTGGTTTTAGCTGTGTCCCTGACCAGCCCTGGACCTCTGGCAAGTCCTGCAAGGCCTCGGAGCTTTGGTGGCCTCCTTTATAAAGTCAGAGCATTTGTCCTAATGATCTATAAGCTACTTGCTGAGCTTGACGTCTAAGAAGCTTCATTTAAAATGCAAATGTTATCCTCAAAGAGTGATGCATGAAGCCAATGGGACTTTATTGTGCATTAGTTAATTAAATTTGCTAGCCAGTCACCTTCCAGAGCCCTGAGAGAAAGGGACGCAGGTAGGATTCATCTCAAAAATGGGACAAAGGGCCCTAGATTTGGGTGGGTATAAAAATAGGAGATCTGGGCAATGGAAAGCATTGAGGCTGAGCAGGATGTTTCAGGAGGAAGGAGAGCCACAGATAACATTTTTAACATGTTGTAGGAAAGTGTTTCAACTTTGTTTTCAGGATAAAGCATTAGAACATGCATATGTGATTGACTATAAACAGCGACAGACTATCTACTTCTGAAGGACTTAGGGCAACTCCTGATTGAAAAAGGTCACTCAGGGGTGTGTCTTCAGGGCACATTGGCACCACATTAGCACAAGTACTCTTAACTGGATTGTGGGTTTATGTAGAATAATGAATATGCAGGGAGAATGAGGGTGAGATTATAGGGGATAATTAAGGATCTACCCAAGTAACCTCTTGATACCAAGACTGACCAAAGAGGAAGAGGACAACTGAAAGTCCTCTTCCTTCCCTTTGCAATGCTCCCTCCAAATCACTGCTCACTTAGAATAGCCTACCCAACCTCCATGCCTCTGATCCATCTGGGAAGACATAATCACATCAGCCAGAGAGAACTGTCTGATGCTGCTTTCCTTACACACAAGAGCCCCCATCCAAGTGTTTTAGACCAGCAGTCCTGCTAAGCAGTCCCAGCAAAAGACAAATGTGAAAGCAGGCTGCATTCTGGCCTAATCACCTGCTTTTGGTCTTCTTGTATAACTTAGTTTAAAGTGTCTGTTCTTATCATATCCACTTGTAATTTTTCTTTACATTTTAACAGTGGATATAACTGCATTGTTGCATTATTATACTTTCAAAACTTTTACTCTGTTACTGTAGCCAACCAAAACCAATTTACTTTTCAGGGACTTACAAAGGGCCACAACCCATCATGGTTAGAGTGAAGTGATAGATTCTACTGGCCGGCGGAGTAGAGGACTGTGTGTAAAAACCAGACTTGAACAGAGCAGTGCTGAGTCCTGACTGGATCCTTTGTCAGACAGCTACACACATTCCTAAGTGAAAAAAAGAGTGGTTGTGGAATAGTGTTCATATTTTGTATGACACAGGTTAGATTTGATCTGTCCTAAGTAAACATCTTGAGAACGAACGTTGAAAGTATTCAAAAGATGCTGTTGCTGCTGCTGCTGCTCCTGCTGCTAAGTCACTTCAGTCGTGTCCGACTCTGTGCGACCCCATAGACGGCAGCCCACCAGGCTCCCCCATCCCTGGGATTCTCCAGGCAAGAACACTGGAGTGGGTTGCCATTTCCTTCCCCAAATAAGTTCTTCATTAAAAAAAGAGACTACATGCACATCTCTTCATCTGTTTTACACAAAATACTTGTATGATTGAATTAGGCCTGTGCTCACCTGTGATCAGGCTCCCTGATCTCTCATATCTGGAGGGTCCTTGCACGTGTTAGATCTCTGTGTGTTCAAGGTCCTAGTAGGACTCTATAGAGTAAAACTGCTTCTCTGTTTGGGGCCAATCTTAATGCCTGTAAGCTTGATTCCTATCTTTCCACCTCCTCAAGACCTTACTAGATCAATTGTCCCTAGCATCCTATTCTAAATCCTCAACCAAGCTCTTCTCTATGATTCCTCCCCTTTTCCCCTCCTCATTCTAACGCTTAAATCTCTTATTTCGAAATAGAAACTCTTTCTTCTGAATTCTCCACTAATTACATCTCTTCTCTTACCTCTTCAAACATAAATTCTTGAAGAGTATATTATTTCTGTTTATGTTGCCTTCTTTCCATTAACTCTTCACCTCACTACAGTTTATCTCCTATTTTGCATAAGGCAACAGAAACTAACACAGGCATCCAAGTTTTTTTTTTTTTGCTTTTGTTTGTTTGTTTTTCAACATACTGAATAGTATCCATTCTCACCTCGTTGAAAAACTACATCTCTTAGATTCTCTTGCAGTTAAGGTTCTGTATGCAAATTAGGTTCTGCCAATTAATACATTCACAAATATTTTGGAAGCTCCATATGGAGCAGAGGCAATCTTCCTGTCATTATTTCTGCTAACAAGCAAGATCATGAAATGAAGACTCAAGTGTCGAAAAGCAGGAGGCAATGATGACCAGACTGTGTCTGGTTAACACCTTTATCCTTTATGGGTTTCAAGAAAATTTCAACAGTGACAGAGGAAGTGTCTTCCTAACCTCAAATACCTGATCTCTGAGTAGCATCTATGATGAAGCGCACTGAAATCAATAGTGCCAGTGGTGGTTTCCTGATTCACACTACTCTAGCACTTGCAACTGTTTTTAAAGCACTCAATTTCCTATGTAAAGTCCCTTTTTGTTTAAAATTCCTAGGGTATTTTCTATCTCCTACACTGAGCCCTAATACAGTTTGTGAAACTCGAGGTAGTCATAGACAAACTGATCCTCAACAATAAGAATTTGGGGTGGATATCTTGATTTGGTTGGATTTGAAGGTAAAGATGATTCATTTCCCACTAAGAAATGGGAACTGGCAGTCCATGAGAGTTACAAATAGCGTTAACTTAAATATCACATTTTTGGACCTATATTAAGTACCTATGGAAGGCAAGCCTCTTTATGAATTAGTATGGTTGAAATGGGACAGGCAAGGACGATGGGTCAAGCTGGATACTTCTGAAGCTCTGAAGAGCTTAAAGAAAAGCATTATAAACTCAGGCCTTACATTTCTTTGAATTCTACAATCTAGGCAAGATTAGAAAATTTGAGAGTTAGTATAACTGCTATTAAACAATATGCAATCATGGGAAATAGATGGGGAAACAGTGTCAGACTTTATTTTCCTGGGCTCCAAAGTCACTGTAGATGGTGACTGCAGCCATGAAATTAAAAGACACTTACTCCTTGGAAGGAAAGTTATGACCAACCTAGATAGCATATTCAAAAGCAGAGACATTACTTTGCCAACAAAGGTCCGTCTAGTCAAGGCTATGGCTTTTCCAGTGGTCATGTATGGCTGTGAGAGTTGGACTGTGAAGAAGGCTGAGTGCCGAAGAATTGATGCTTTTGAAGTGTGGTGTTGGAGAAGACTCTTGAGAGTCCCTTGGACTGCAAGGAGATCCAACCAGTCCATTCTGAAGGAGATCAGCCCTGGGATTTCTTTGGAAGGAATGATGCTAAAGCTGCAACTCCAGTACTTTGGCCACCTCATGCGAAGAGTGGACTCATTGGAAAAGACTCTGATGCTGGGAGGGATTGGGGGCAAGAGGAGAAGGGGATGACAGAGGATGAGATGGCTGGATGGCATCACTGACCCAATGGACATGAATCTGAGTGAACTCTGGGAGTTGGTGATAGACAGGGAGGCCTGGTGTGCTGTGATTCATGGGGTCGCAAAGAGTCGGACACGACTGAGTGACTGATCTGATCTGAAAGACTGTTGGGCTGACATATCCAAATGAGATGCCAAGGCTGCTCATGTGACTTTTGAAATGAAATTGAATCCATAACCTTACCAGGTCTTTTAGGGTCAAGGGAGACTTTGATTAAGAAAGCATGAAACCCTGAAAACTAAGATAAGTACATTTGAGTAAAATCAGATAACTATGAGTCCCTGGAGCCCCCTAATACCCACTGAGCCTCACTTGCCAGATGAAGCTGTCCTTCTTTCCCATTTGGTGAAATTGGCTCTGCCTTGTGTGGAGACACTGCACTGATCTTCCCCGAGCATCTACCTTCAGGAGGATGCCATTTAACCTCATGTTCCAGATGACAATTTCCATTACCTCTCTTGACCTATTAAAAAAATGATATCACATCCTTGAGGGAATTACATATTAATATCACCATCAAAGTACTCACCTGCAGCTGGCTATAATTTGCATTTCCCAGTGATTCCTCTGTTGATATTGTTCAAGTTGCTAAGTAGTGTCCTACACTTCGTGACCCCACACCAGGCTTCCCTGACCTTCAGTCTCTCCTGGAGTTTGCTCAAACTCATGTCCATTGAGTTAGTGATGCCACTCAACCATCTCATCCTCTTTCATCCCTTCTCCTCCTGCCTTCAATCTTTCCCAGCATCAGGATTTTTTCCCAATGAGTCTTCTTTGCATCAGGTATTGGAGCTTCAGCATCAGTCCTTCCAATGAATATTCAGGGCTGATTTCTTTAGGATTGACTGGTTGGATCTTGCAGTCCAAGGGACTCTCAAGAGTCTTCCCCAGCACCACAACTCAAAAGCATCAAATCACTGTGGACAGTGACTACAGCCATAAAATTGAAAGACGCTTGCTCCTTGGAAGGAAAGCTATGACCAAAATGGACAGCGTATTAAAAGCAGAGATATCACTTTGCCGATAGAGGTCTGTATAGTCAGAGCTATGGTTTTTCCAGTAGTCATGTATGGATGTGAGAGTTAGACCTTAAAGAAGGCTGAGCACCAAAAAATTGATGCTCTTGACTCCCCTGTTATTTCCCAATAAATTCAATTTCTGATAATTTGGCGAAAAAATATTTGAATTGGGAAGATGGTGGCAGGAGTGGGTCTTGTTGAATATCCACATAAAAGATATAAAGAAAATTTGATATAAGACCAAATATGATCAATATTTACAACAAAATAGATGACAAACTCCAAAATACAAATGAATAGAGAGAAAACATCCACAAAATACCAGCAAGAGTACTGCTGTGTGTCTATTACTGGTGTCTGTGTTGGAGAAATCAGAGAAAATGGTGAAACTGATAGATTTAAAACCCCTACAAAAGGCAAGAGGCAACAACAAAAAGTGCAGCAGGCCAAACTGAGAACAAGTTCAGAAACTCCAAAATGGGGTTGGGGCAGTCTGGTCCCTCTGAACCCTTGAAGCAGATCTAAAAGGGCTCCCTTTCAAGGCAGAATCCCACAGAAGAAACTGCTGCCAGTTGAATTAAATTTGAGTAGGACAGAAGCAACAGAAATAAATGTAAACGAGTGCCGGGGTCCAGCCCCGGTGGATCCAGGGAATTCAAAGCGGGGACGGCGTCGGCGAAAATCAGGAAACAACTGCTTAATTAAACGTGTATTAAGGATATAAAGAGTGGTGAAATAAGGATAGCTCAGCGAAGAAATTCAGTGAAGAAAAGAGGCTGAATAAAATTCCAAAGCAGGGAATTTACGTCACCTACAAAGGCCGCAGGCGTCCTCCCGTTCTCCCAAAGGAGAGGAGACACTAAGGCCTCCCCGTCAGATCTTAGCAGCCCAGGCAAAATTAGTAGGCTTGACGAGCTTCCCCGCCTCAGAGGAAAAATTCAGCTAGAAGGTGAAAGAAAGAACGACATGGGGAGACCAAATTTCGGTGAATAAAAAAGGGGCGTACTTTATTTTCCAAAGTAGTTTTATACCTTAAGTTGTGCATAGAGGATAATGGGGGAAGGGGTAGAGTCATGCAAGGACAGCAGTTCCTGATCCTAATCGAAGCCAGGCTTTCAAACATATCATATGCAAAAGTTTAGGTGATTTACATCATCTTCTGGCCAGGAGGTCTGTTAACATTTTAAGAAACTTATTTTTCTCTAAAGGTGATTATTCTAAAGTCAGGCGCCAGCCTCCAAAAAAGCATTGGATAAAGTTGCATTCCTATAGGGCAAAGGTGAGGTGGGCTCAATCAAGAAAAGAATTAACTCGAGGGTCCAAGGTTACAAACATTGAGGCTACTACTTACATTTCTATACACCCATTATATCAATCAATACACTGCCAAGGACACAGTAGGTAAGGGATATGGAGACTTAGCAGCAAACATTGGCCCAACAAGTGAAAAACCCTTCACCAATACAATTTCTAATCAATCTTTTAACTACTCAAAGGAATCTGTGTTTAGACAGTTTAGAACATCTCCTGCCTCTCACAGTTGGGAGGCTCTGAACAATCACATGTGGCTGGAAAAAACCTATTCAGGCAGGCTAGAGGACTTCCAAAGGAGTTTGTAGGTTGAAACACTGTCACACCTAGGAATTATTAACTGGAGCTGTAAGCTAACCCTTTTTTTCAGAGAGAGGTAGTGGGGGACAGCCCCCCGTAAAGTCAGAGGTGTAGGTGAAAGCACAAAGTAGAAAGTAGGCAGACTCTGGTTTTGGGGGTAGATGCTCGAGAATTTCCAGGGGGACTCCTGAGGCTCGATCCCGCCTTTGTGTATGCCGAGCCTCCTTCCTCATGACCTTTGTCATGGGTGGAGCTCCTCATGCTGGCTCCCGGCAGTGATAGAATTCTAGTTGAGCTATTCCAGATCCTGAAAGATGATGCTGTGGAAAGTGCTGCACTCAATATGCAATATGCACTCAATATGCAATATGCACTCAATATGCAATATGCTGGCTCCCGGCAAATGAGATCTAGATCAAAGTGTGGAGGAAAAATAGAGCCAGAAAAATAAGACACCATTTTTTTTTTAACACTGCATGAAAACAACAGAAGAGGGAGCTCTGTAAAGTTAGAAAATCAACCTGAAACAAGCTTACTTTTAAAAGTTCAACAAAAATCAAATTTATAATAAAACGAATAACAGACCAAAAAAATCAAGATAAAATCTCATAAAATGTTATTATTTGAAAAGAAAGAAAAGAAGCAGAATAATATCCCTACAAGGAAAGCACACCTCAAGGATGTGCTCAAAGACCAAGTCTAACCTGTTCTTTCAAAAAGCTAAAAGACACTAAGAAAACAATACAATATAAATCAGAAACCAGAGATGGAAAATCTCAGCAGTGATGTGACAAAACTCAAGGAAGAGTTACCAATGCAAAGAAAAAAATTAATGAAAATTACTGCAGGAAAAAGGTAGGAGCAAATAAATACAACAAGTAATGTCTTTAAATTGGAGAAGGAAATGGCAACCCACTCCAGTATTCTTGCCTGGAGAATCCCAGGGACAGAGGAGCCTGGAGGGCTGCCTTCTATGGGGTCACACAGAGTTGGACACGACTGAAGCGACTTAGCAGCAGCAATGTCTTTAAAATGGAGGGTAAAAAGAAGGAAATGTTTTTAAATTCAAAAAGAAATAAGGAAAAATTTAAAAAGTCAAGAAAAGTGGTAAATATTGAAGGTAGGCAAAGAAAATCCAATATATGGGCAATAGGAGTCCCTGAAGAAACCCAAAGCAGGACCAAATACTAAAATCTTTCCTGAAATAAAAAATAAACATATTTGAAGTAAATATTGAAAGAGTATACTGTGTTCTTGAGTAAAGATATCTAAAATAGTTATGCCATTTATAAAGTTAGTGCTTTCAGTTCAGTTCAGTCACTCAGTCGTGTCCAACTCTGTGACCCCATGGAGTGCATCACACCAGGCTTCCCTGTCCATCACCAACTCCCAGAGCTTACTTAAACTCATGTCCATTGAGTTGGTGATGCCATCCAGCCATCTCATCCTCTGTCATCTCCTTCTCCTCCTGCCTTCAATCTTTCCCAGAATCAGGGTCTTTTCCAATGAGTCGGTTCTTCACATCAGGTGGCCAGAGTATTGGAGCATCAGCTTTAGCCATCAGTCCTCCCAGTGAATATTCAGGACTGATTTCCCTTAGGATGGACCGGTTGGATCTCCTTGCAGTCCAAGGGACTCTCAAGAGTCTTCTCCAACACCACAGTTAGTGCCTTACTTGGATAATAAATTCTCTCCATCCTAATTGTGGGAATGATTTCTGTCTCCTGACTGCACACAACTAGTACCAGGAGTGATCTTGGGAAACAGACACTTACATCTGAAAAACTGAATTTGAGGATTGATTTGGTCATGTTTTTTGGTCTGGAATAAAGTGCTGAACTCTTTTTCAATGGAAAAATAGGATGTTAGGTAACCCATGACATGAAGTGGCATTCACAATTAATGAAATTATCATCTGTGGTTGCTTATCATGAAGCGTCTACACAAGTACTAAAACATATTCTAGTAAAATTACTGAACTTTAAGGAAAAAATCTTTCAATCATCTAGGCAAAAATCACACGTGATTTATAAGGGAAAAATAATATTATCATCAGATTTTCAACAGGAACTTTTTACACCAAAAGAAAATGGATCAACATACTTAAGATGCTCAATGGAAGAAAATGTGAGCCAAAGACTTTATATATGGTAAAACTGACCTACAAATATAAAAGATGCAGGCTGTAAGCAACATACAAGAACTTGAGGAATACTGTTCCCATGAGCCCTTCCTATTAATAAAAAATCTACTAGAGCTGCACTGACCAATATGGTAGCCACTAGCCACATGTGACTATTAAATTTTTAATTTTAATGAATTATATGAAGTAAAAGTAAAAGTTCAATTCTTCAGTTAAATTAGCTACATTTAAAGTGCTCAAGAACAATATGTGACTAGTGGCTATCATATTGGATAGTGCAGATATAGAACATTTCCATCATGGAAAATTCTATGAGATGGTGCTGTCTTAGCCAATGAGCTTCAGACAACCAAAATAACTTAAGAATCATTGCCATAAAGACCAATGATGGGTATTAAATAAATACTTAATTGAATAACTAAGACTAAAGGAGGATTGAAAAGGAGAGATTATAGTACATAAAATACATAATTTGACAATCTGATACAATACGAGATGGTAATAGTATATGCAAAATAAAAATATTTTTAAGTTATATATTTAGTACTTATAATTACCTCTGGTAATATTAATATTGCTATTCTGAGGCTATTGTGTGTGTGTATGTTAAGTCACTTCAGTGGAGTTTGACTCTTTGTGACCATATGGACTGTAGCCTGCCAGGCTCCTCTGTCCATGGAATTCTCCAGGCAAGAGTACTGAAATGGGTTGCCACGCCCTCCTCCAGGGAATCTTCTGACCCAGGGATGGAACCCATGTCACCAACATCTCCTGTATTGGCAGATGGGTTCTTTACCACTCGTGCCACCTGGGGAACCCAATACTATTGAAAGTAAGTTAGTTTAGTCACTTAGTCGTATCCGACTCTTTGCAACTCCATGAACTGTAGCCTACCAGGCTCCTCCATCCATGGGATTTTCCAGGCAAGAGTAATGGAGTGGATTGCCATTTTCTTCTCCAGAGGATCTTTCCTACCCAGGGATTGAACCTAGATCTCCCACATTGCAGGCAGATGCTTTACCATCTGAGCCACCAGGGAAGTCCTTAATACTATTGTAGTCAATCCTAAAGGAAATCAACTGAATTGGAAGAAGTGATGCTGAAGCTGAAGCTCCAATACTTTGGCCACCTGTTGGGAAGAGTCAATTCCTTGGAAAAGACCCTGATGCCTGGAAAGATTGAGGACAGGAGGAGAAGGAGATAGTTGGATGGCATCACTGACTCAATGCACATGCATTTAAGTTGAGTTTAAGTAAACTCCCACGTTAAAGGTCAGGAAGGGTGGCGGTGAGGAGATACCCCTCATCCAAGGTAAGGAGCAATGGCTGTGCTTTGCTGGAGCAGCCGAGAAGAGATACCCCACGCCCAAGGTAAGAGAAACCCAAGTAAGACAGTAGGTGTTGCAAGAGGGCATCAGAGGGCAGACACACTGAAACCATAATCACAGAAAACTAGTCAATCTAATCACACTAGGACCACAGCCTTGTCTAACTCAATGAAACTAAGCCATGCCCGTGGGGCAACCCAAGATGGGCGGGTCATGGTGGAGAGATCTGACAGAATGTGGTCCACTGGAGAAGGGAATGGCAAACCACTTCAGTATTCTTGCCTTGAGAACCCCATGAACAGTATGAAAAGGCAAAATGATAGGATACTGAAAGAGAAACTCCCCAGGTCAGTAAGTGCCCAATATGCTACTGGAGATCAGTGGAGAAATAACTCCAGAAAGAATGAAGGGATGGAGCCAAAGCAAAAAGAATACCCAGCTGTGGATGTGACTGGTGATAGAAGCAAGGTCTGATGCTGTAAAGAGCAATATTGCATAGGAACCTGGAATGTCAGGTCCATGAATCAAGGCAAATTGGAAGTGGTCAAACAAGAGATGGCAAGAGTGAATGTGATATTCTAGGAATCAGCAAACTGAAATGGACTGAAATGGGTGAATTTAACTCAGATGACCATTATATCTACTACTGCGGGCAGGAATCCCTCAGAAGAAATGGAGTAGCCATCACGGTCAACAAAAGAGTCCGAAATGCAGTACTTGGATGCAATCTCAAAAACGACAGAATGATCTCTGTTCATTTCCAAGGCAAACCATTCAATATCACAGTAATCCAAGTCTATGCCCCAACCAGTAATGCTGAAGAAGCTGAAGTTGAATGGTTCTATGAAGACCTACAAGACCTTTTAGAACTAACACCCAAAAAAGATGTCCTTTTCATTATCGGGGACTGGAATGCAAAAGTAGGAAGTCAAGAAACATCTGGAGTGACAGGCAAATTTGGCCTTGGAATATGGAATGAAGCAGGGCAAAGACTAATAGAGTTTTGCCAAGAAAATGCACTGGTCATAACAAACACCCTCTTCCAACAACACAAGAGAAGACTCTATACCTGGACATCACCAGATGGTCAACACTGAAATCAAATTGATTATATTCTTTGCAGCCAAAGATGGAGAAGCTCTATACAGTCAGCAAAAACAAGACCAGGAGCTGACTGTGGCTCAGATCATGAACTCCTTATTGCCAAATTCAGATTTAAATTGAAGAAAGTAGGGAAAACCATTAGACCATTCAGGTATGACCTAAATCAAATCCCTTATGATTCTACAGTGGAAGTGAGAAATAGATTTAAGGGCCTAGATCTGATAGAGTGCCTGATGAACTATGGACTGAGGTTCATGACATTGTACAGGAGACAGGGATCAAGACCATCCCCATGGAAAAGAAATGCAAAAAAGCAAAATGGCTGTCTGGGGAGGCCTTACAAATAGCTGTGAAAAGAAGAGAAGTGAAAAGCAAAGGAGAAAAGGAGATATAAACATCTGAATGCAGAGTTCCAAAGAATAGCAAGAAGAGATAAGAAAGCCTTCCTCAGTGATCAATGCAAAAAACATAGAGGAAAACAACAGAATGGGAAAGACTAGAGATCTTTTCAAGAAAATCAGAGATACCAAAGGAACATTTCATGCAAAGATGGGCTCGATAAAGGACAGAAATGGTATGGACCTAACAGAAGCAGAAGATATTAAGAAGAGATGGCAAGAAACACAGAAGAACTGTACAAAAAAGATCTTCACGACCCAGATAATCACGATGGTGTGATCGCTGACCTAGAGCCAGACATCCTGGAATGTGAAGTCAAGTGGGCCTTAGAAAGCATCACTACGAACAAAGCTAGTGGAGGTGATGGAATTCCAGTTGAGCTATTCCAAATCCTGAAAGATGATGCTGTGAAAGTGCTGCACTCAATATGCAAGCAAATTTGGAAAACTCAGCAGTGGCCACAGGACTGGAAAATGTCAGTTTTCATTCCAATCCCAAAGAAAGGCAATGCCAAAGAATGCTCAAACTACCACACAATTGCACTCATCTCACATGCTAGTAAAGTAATGCTCAAAATTCTCCAAGCCAGGCTTCAGCAATACGTGAACCGTGAACTTCCTGATGTTCAAGCTGGTTTTAGAAAAGGCAGAGGAACCAGAAATCAAATTGCCAACATCTGCTGGATCATGGAAAAAGCAAGAAAGATCCAGAAAAACATCTATTTCTGCTTTATTGACTCTGCCAAAGCCTTTAACTGTGTGGATCACAAGAAACTGTGGAAAATTCTGAAAGAGATGGGAATACCAGATCACCTGATCTGCCTCTTGAGAAATTTGTATGCAGGTCAGGAAGCAACAGTTAGAACTGGACATGGAACAACAGACTGGTTCCAAATAGGAAAAGGAGTACATCAAGGCTGTATATTGTCACCCTGTTTATTTAACTTTTATGCAGAGCACATCATGAGAAACACTGGGCTGGAAGAAACACAAGCTGGAATCAAGATTGCCGGGAGAAATATCAATAACCTCTGATATGCAGATGACACCACCCTTATGGCAGAAAGTGAAGAGGAACTCAAAAGCCTCTTGATGAAAGTGAAAGTGGAGAGTGAAAAAGTTGGCTTAAAGCTCAACATTCAGAAAACTAAGGATCATGGCATCTGGTCCCATCACTTCATGGGAAATAGATGGGGAAACAGTGGAAACAGTGTCAGACTTTATTTTTTTGGGCTCCAAAATCACTGCAGATGGTGACTGCAGGCATGAAATTAAAAGACACTTACTCCTTGGAAGAAAAGTTATGACCAACCTAGATAGCATATTCAAAAGCAGAGACATTACTTTGTCAACAAAGGTTTGTCTAGTCAAACCTGGAAAAACCATAGCCAGTGGTCATGTATGGATGTGAGAGTTGGACTGTGAAGAAGGCTGAGCGCCGAAGAATTGATGCTTTTGAACTGTGGTGTTGGAGAAGACTCTTGAGAGTCCCTTGGACTGCAAGGAGATCCAACCAGTCCATTCTGAAGGAGATCAGCCCTGGGATTTCTTTGGAAGGAATGATGCTAAAGCTGCAACTCCAGTACTTTGGCCACCTCATGAGAAGAGTGGACTCATTGGAAAAGACTCTGATGCTGGGAGGGATTGGGGGCAAGAGGAGAAGGGGATGACAGAGGATGAGATGGCTGGATGGCATCACTGACTCGATGGACGTGAGTCTCAGTGAACTCCGGGAGTTGGTGATGGACAGGGAGGCCTGGTGTGCTGTGATTCATGGGGTTGCAGTCAGACATGACTGAGCGACTGATCTGATCTGATCTGATCTAAGTAAACTTCCAGAGATAGTGAAGGACAGAAAAGTGTGGCTTACTGCAGTGCATGGGGTCACAAAGAGTTGGACATGACTTAGCTACTGAATAACATTTCTATCATGTCCTTGAAAACCAAGATTCTCAGTGTGGAAGAAAGGAGATACAAATGTAATACAGAAGAGGTTAGATAAAAGATCCTGTTGCTTGAATTTAAATTAGAAATAGTATGAACTAGAACCCATGACTGGCTCAGTAATATTGGGCATCCCTACATTCCTGATTGTGGTTTTGAAATACCCTTCCTCATTAGAAAGAGCCAGGGAGAATTCCCTGGAAATCCAGTGGGTAGGACTCTATGCTTTTACTGCTGGGGCTATGGGTTGAATCCCTGGTCTGGGAACTAAGATCTCATGAACCACAAGGCCAGGAGGCATGGCCAAATTAAAAGGAGGAGAAGGAGAAAGAAGAGAAGAAACCAAGGATTTGGAGGGAAAAGACTGGGTTCAGGTCTGGGGAAGGATATATACAAGACATGCCTGGAACATCTTGACATACCAGATAGCAAGGGAGCTCTCAAAGACCACAGGGGTCATATCAAAAAGACTCAGAAGCCTACTTGAAGAGGCTGCTATTTAGGCTGATGGGAAATTTTCTGTTTCAGGAAAGATTGCAAAAGATCAAAACTCCTCAAATATGTTTAAACCCATGAGTTACTTATAATAATAGTAAATGAAAAATCAACTCATTAGTCACCTTCAGAGAATGAAAGGAAACAACTTACTTCCTTGAGAACTGGATAAACAAAAGGAAAGAATCAAGCATTTATCTTGCCTATTCTATGTGAATTAACAACCAGTTAATACACATGGGCAAGTTTATATTTATAAAATCATTCCAGCTAATATGAAAACAAAATGATAAAACATCATAATTTTGAAACCTCCAATAAGTAAGCAGATCTAGGCATTGAGCCTCACCAGCAATTGAAATCATAAAAAAGTGAAAATCAGACTGATATTATTGTGTCCTCTAATGAAAGAATAAAACATCACCTATAGTATTACCAAAGGGATTGAACCTGAGTCCCTTCAGGGCTCTGGATCTGGGTGCCAATCTGCAGGAAATGCAGAAGGAGAAGGAGCAAGTTGAACTGCTCTGTGAGTATGCAGTAAAAAAAAAAAAAAAATCAGATTTTGGGAAACTCTATAGCTCCAACAGGCTGGGATAAATTGTATAAACTTTCAAATAGGCATGATAAAACTATAATATTTAAGAATGCACATTTAGGTGATAAAAGCGTACAAATGTAAGGAAGTGATCACTATGTGGAAGTCAGGATGGTTATTACTTTTGAAGGAAGGAAACCAGCTGTGATGGGGATGAAGGACATGTAAAGACTTCTGGGATGACTGGCCAAGTTCTATTCTTGAATCATGTGTTAGTTACAAAGATGTTCACCTTAAAGTAATTTAATAAACTATCTCAAAAATAAGATTTGAAAGATGCTGGGTGGTGATTTTTAACATAGCCCCATTTAATTCACCACTGTGTCCATGGCAGAAGATGTACACATTTTGGAGAATGACAATGAATTCTCTTAAATTTATTTAGTCATTTGGCAGCACTTCAACTGAAAATACTTTATCAAATATGGTCTCTTTACCAGACCAAATCAACCAAAACAACCCTGGTATTTGGTATGAAGTTATTGCTTGGATAAATTTTTCATTCTCTACACCAAAAAGCAGAAAATACTTAAATTCTTAAAGAGATGGGAATACTAGACCACCTGACCTGCTTGTTGAGAAATCTGTATGCAGGTCAGGAAGCAACAGTTAGAACTGGACATGGAACAACAAACTGGTTCCAAATAGGGAAAGGAGTACGTCAAGGCTGTTTATTGTCACCCTACTTATTTAACTTAGATGCAGAGTACATCATGAGAAATGCTGGGCTGGATGAAGCACAAGCTGGAATCAAGATTTCCGGGAGAAATATCAATAACCTCAGGTATGCAGATGACACCACCCTTATGAAAGCAAAGAAGAACTAAAGAGCCTCTTGATGAAAGTGAAAGAGGAGAGTGAAAAAGTTGGCTTAAAGCTCAACATTCAGAAAACTAAGATCATGGCATCTGGTCCCATCACTTCATGGCAAATAGATGGGGAAACAGTGGAAACAGTGAGAGACTTTATTTTCTTGGGCTCCAAAGTCACTGCAGATGGGTGACTGCAACCATGAAATTAAGACGCTTGCTTCTTGGAAGATAAGCTATGACCAACCTAGATAGCATATTAGAAAGCAGAGACATTACTTTGCCAACAAAGGTCCATCTAGTCAAGGCTATGGTTTTTCCAGCCATCATGTATGGATGTGAGAATGGGACTATAAGGAAAGCTGAATGTCAAAGAATTGATGCTTTTGAACTGTGGTGTTGGAGAAGACTCTTGAGAGTCCCTTGGACTGCAAGGAGATCCAACCAATCCATCCTAAAGGAAATCAGTCCTGAATATTCATTGGAAGGACTGATACTGAAGCTGAAACTCCAATACTTTGGCCACCTGATTCGAAGAACTGACTCATTGGAAAAGACCCTGATGGTGGGAAAGATCGAAGGCGGGAGGAGAAGGGGATGACAGAGGATGAGATGGTTGGATGGCATCACCGACTCAATGGACATGAGTCTGAGTAATCTCCGGTTGTTCTTGATGGACAGGGAAGCCTGGCGTGCTGCACTCCATGGGGTCACAAAAAGTTGGGCATGACTGAGCGACTGAACTGAACTGAATTATCTAATTCATCAAGCCATAGAATTGTGCATACATAGTAGCAGTCCAAAATTATGTAGAAGTGTCAACTACAAGATTTTACTAACACAAGTGGTAAAGGCAGTGTAAGCTGCATGATGCAGGCTACCCCCACTCCCTGTGCACCTACTCTGGCAGCACTGTCGCCTCTTCCACTTGTTCATATAGCTTTGTGGCACGTTGCTTATGAAAAGTGACCTGAGGCAGCAACAACTGCAGGCATATGCACTAGCTAAAAGTGGACTGCTGCAACAGTATGCCCTACTTAAGGGTGACTCTGAAGGACAGTGAAAAATGAACGTGAGTGTGAAAGTTGCTCAGTTGTGTCTGACTCTTTGCGACCCCATGGACTGTAGCCTGCCAGGCTCCTCTGTCCATGGAATTCTCCAGCCAGTTCTACTGGAGTGGGTAACCATTTTCCAGGGGATCTTCCCAACCCAGGGATCAAACCTGGGTCTCCCACACTGCAGGCAGATTCTTTACTCTCTGAGCCACCAGGGAAGCCCAAGAATACTGGAAGGGGTAGCCTATCCCTTGTCCGTGGAATCTTCCCGACCCAGGAATCTAACCAGCATCTCCTGCATTGCAGGCAGATTCTTTACCAGCTGAGCTACCAGGGACAGTAAGGAAAGGTAATTCTTTCAGTAGGCAGAACCTCAAGCATTGCCCCTTTGCCTGGAAGGAAACAGAAGGGGTAGAGATCTACAGAAATTTGTAGGCGGTGCTAAATTGTTTAGCTAGATGGTCATAGACTTGGGAGGAATAAGATTGGAGGATTGGTAAAGCAAAGATGAATGGGAGAGAGTTGTAATGTTAGACCCCACAGAATGGCTCCCAAGGGTGAGAATATTTGTGTTCTATGGGGATGGTTATCAGGGGGCACTCACTACAGAGGAATCACTCAATAACAGTCGGGAAAGATGATCTGATCTGTGAATATCAGCCAGCATCTTTGCTAGTAATGCCAGAGCTTGCTCAATGGGTACACAAATAAAGTTAAGTGGACACAGTGACAGAGATGGTTGTTATTTATGGGTTCAGTAACAGAGAAAGCTTCTCATAGTGTTTTATTTGGATGGTACTGCTGATGACTACTCAGTCTTCCAACAATGGAGACCCAAGCTTAGCCCCCTACCTGATACCACCCTCTGGAAAGATAAGATAATTACCTGGTGACAGGTTAATTGGACCACTGCATAATGGAAGGGGCAACAGATTGTCCTCTACCTTAAGAAGAATAATTAGATAGTGAAGTAGAGGGGAGGGATTAGAGATGGGAAGATCAAGTACAAAGTATCATTTAAAAAAAACAAAAGCCAGGACTTCCCTGGCAGTCCAGTGGTTAAAACTCTGTGCTTCCACTACAAGGGGTGCAAGTTGATTCATGGTTGGGTAATGAAGATTCTAAATGTCACATGGTGTGGTCAAAAAACTAATAAAATTTAAGGAAAAAACAAAACCCAAAGCTACTCAAAGTCAGGTTATATCTGCATGTGCTATCACAAGCCTTGTGATTCCCCTGCTGTCGTACTTTCCATTCTTCATTACAACAAAAACTCATGAGAGCAGGGGGGTGTCTGTTTTGTTCTCTATCATATTTCTAGTACCTAGCACTGTGCCTGGGACATCGCAGAACTTGACAGATATGTGTTAAATGTTTGTTGAACGTCTTCTACATTTTAATATTTATCAAAACGTCTTAAAAGTATTTTGGTCAAAGTAGGTGCTAAACAGACATTTGTTAAGTGAAGAAAAACTATACTCAACCAGAGCATAAGCCTGTGGGCCAAATCCAGCCTGCCACCTGGTTTTCTATGGCCCACAAACTAAGAATGATTTTTTACACTTTTAGAGGGTTGGAAAAAGCTAAAAAAAAAAAAAAAAAGAATAATATTTTATGACACATAAAAAAGTATATGAAATTCAGATTTCAGTGTCCATAAATAAAGTTTTATTGGAACACGGCCACACTCATTTTTTTACATGTTGTCTGTGGTGCTTTCATGCTACAGCAGCAGAGCTGAGTAGTTGTGACAGAGAACGTATGTCCTGCAAAGCTGAGAGTATTTACTGTCTGGCCCTTTACAGGAAAAGTTTGCCGACCCCTGCACCAGACCTTCCAAAGCACAGAGCACACTGGTTTTAAAGACACTGGTTAACACGATGTTGCCTCCTTCCTTGGCAGAGAGCTGCTCCTTCACTTTAATTTCTTCTAAAGAAAACAAACTGTGTTTCTTATATTTCATGACTTCAGGGTGAGACTTGTTCTAACACATGCCAGAGCCCTTAGACTCCTTTGTGCCATACTGGTAATATGAGATATGTAGTAGCCAGGATAGATAAATACACAGAGAGAGATGGAAGGAGGACCACAAAGAACACCAGGGGAAGAGACAGGGTTCCACACTTCGGCACACCAGCTCTTTAAGACAAGTTTTACTTCTCTCAGCGTCTCTTGAGAACCGTGTAACGTGGCTTTTCCAAAGCTTTGTTCTGTTTTTATTACAGTAAAATGTTTATTGTGATTACTGAGAGAATTTCTATCTTAAAACTGATGCTTACCATGGTCGAGTTTGACCTATATTTAGTGAAGCTATGTTTTAAGATAATACACTGAAGTTTATGAAGGAAATGTTGACACTTTCCAAAGAGAGAAACTGGAATTTCTTTTCCTGAAATAGTGATTTCATTAAATTAGAGAAGTGGACATATTTTTGTTATTTGACTTCTTCCTCACTCTATAAAATGCATCCCTCCATTTTATCTGCTATTCATCTAGAATAACCACATGCTAGTAACTGACTTTTGCATTACACTCCAGCAATTCTTGGAGAAGGAAACGGCAACCCACTCCAGTGCTCTTGCCTGGAGAATCCCATGGACAGAGGAGCCTGGTGGGCTGCAGTCCATGGGGTTGCTAAGGGTTGGACTTGACTGAGTGACTTCACTTTCACTTTTCACTTTCATGCATTGGAGAAGGAAATAGCAACGCACTCCAGTGTTCTTGCCTGGAGAATCCCAGGGAAGGGGGAGCCTGGTGGGCTGCCATCTATGGGTCGAGCAGAGTCGGACACGACTGAAGTGACTTACCAGTAGCAGCAGCCAGCAATTCTTTATCATTTAAGTTTATTACAGGCAGACAGACCCTGATCCCGATTAGAAAGACAAGGACTATTTCCATAATTACTGCATACAAATAATAGCATTTATTCTGGCAATTCCCATCCTATTCAATCAGGCAAGATTCAATACAAAAAAAAAAAGAAGCTGATTTGCCAAAATCAGACATTTGTTAAGTGAAAAAAAATTATGTGCCTACGTTACATTCTGTTTTTTGAAGTTTATAGTACTCAGGGAGTACTTCTTGTTGAAAGTTCTATTTAAAAATTACGAAGGATTATGATACTATCATCCACCTGATATAGGAAAACAAAGGAGAGTGGGCCATTTCAGAAATCACAACTTTTAAGCTAATTGCAGTTTCCAAAGTAAACCTAATTGTACTGCACAGAACAAGAATGTCTCTAATCTAATCTTGGCAGCATTGTGATTTCAAGCTGCTAAACCATACAATATATTCACTTTTCCTTTGTGTGGGTTTGCATATTTACCTTCACCAAGGATCTTCCTCTGTGTCTTGGTTGTATATTGCAGCATTCATGATTGATGAATTGTTGTCAAGGACAAACTAAGGCTCCTGCATTTTACCAAAACAACTTTTTATGGAACACAAGATTTTTTCCAGGGGATACATGCAGATTTAGCACTATGCATTTTTGTCAATGGAATAAAGAAGATGGTCTAAAAAAAATGGTGAACAAAATGAGAGCAAATATGAGGAAGTCACTGCAAATGGATGACTTGAATCCAAGGCAGATACATGCAAACATCAAAAAGACACACGCACCCCAAAGTTCACTGCAGCACTATTGACAACAGCCAGGACATGGGGGCATCCTAAATATCCATCAAAAGAGGAATGGATAAAGAAGACGTGGTACATATATAAATGGAATACTACTCAGCCATAAAAAGGAACAAAACGGGTCATTTGTAGAGATGTGACTGAACCTAGAGACTGTCATACAGAATGGAGTAAGTCAGAAAGAGAAAAACAAATATCATATATTAATACATATATGCAGAATCTAGAAAAATGGTATGGATGAATATTTGCAAAGCAGAAATAGAAGCATAGATGTAGAGAACAAAGGTATGGATATCAAGGGGACAGGGGTGGGGTGGGAGGAATTGGGAGGTTGTGACTGACACATACACCTACGCATACTATGTATAGAATAGACAACTGTTGGGAACTCTACTTAATGCACTTGGTCCTAAATGGGAGTGAAATGCAAGAGAGGAGATAAATGTAAATGTATGGTTTACATGTACAGTGGAAGGCAATACAATATTGTAAAGCAACTATACTGCAATAAAAATTTATTAATAAAAAAACACATGTAAACTTTCCTGGCCTTAAACCTGACTTCTAAGGAAAATGCCAATGCCAGAAGTTAAGATGACAATCATCCAACTGTTTCATCCTTTACTGAGATCACTAGAAAGGAATACTTCTAACCCAACCCCAAATGCCTAAACAACCCAACTTCTAAAGAAAAATTATGTGTATATGCCCATGATGACCACAGAGCATGTGAACAGTTTCTGTTCTATTTGTTTATCCTTTCTGAACTTTTAAGACAATGTCTTGATCTCTCTGGCCACTCCTCCAACAACACTCTTCCTCCGAGGATCCTTGAAATCTCATTTACAATATAGACCAGGAATTCTCATTGAGTCCATTTCAACACCTGAAAAAACTTACCACTTACAAGTACCACTCTGTGATAAGAGGCATTTGATTCAAGTGTGTTGGAGTATGTCAGGACTGAAGTCATAAATCTCATGAACACTGTGATTTAATAAACAGTGGTCCATCTTTGGTCCCAGGAAGCAGTCAAATGGATTCATAAAAAAACAAAGAGAAAAAAATCTGAAGGAAATAGGGAAAAAAATAACTATTTGTTAATTCTGAGTGGTGGGTACATGGATGTCTGATGTTTGCTCTATATTCCTATATTTGGAATACTTCATAATTTTGTAAAATTGTTTTTTTCTGGGGAAGAAGAAAGCTAAAAAAGTTCACAGGTGCTCAAATTCTAAATGAAGAAACGATAAGGAAGAGGAAAAATTGCACAGCATTTTTCTTTTTCAGGGGGAGTAAGTTGAAGAAAACCCTCAACTGCCGTTCCATTGGAGGGGCAGTGATCTAGGGGGTCCCTGGGAGCAATATTCTTATTCCACTGAAGGAGGTGAGCCAAGATACTTATAAGCTCTAGAGAACCTTTAACACAGGAAGCTATTTATCATAACAAGCTTGGTTGATACTGTTCCCATACTGAACCAATTAGGTTCGCCTATTTCGTCATACTTCATAACTTGGGATGATAGGTTTCCAAGTATGGTACAGCGTAGTAATTGAATTTTGATCAAACACACATGGCCCATAACCCAGTATGTGAAATTTTCAGAACAGTTCACAGCTTTTAAATATCCAGTCAACATGTTGCCAAAAGTACAGGATGTACTTGATGCAAGGGGGAGAGAAAGGGGAGGACTAAATCTTGGTAGAGCTGTAAGACAAATATTTTTGTTCTTGTTCTCTTCTTATTTTTCAAATAGCAGTGGAGAAAGGCTGTGGGATATCATATCATAACTCAAGTCCTGCCCTCGCTTGCTCTGTGTGCATAAACATCTTTGAGTCTCATTTCAGATTACCATTTATTTTTTTGCATGAAACTTTCATGTCACAGGCCTGCTACACACAACCTGTTACATTTTTCATTGCAGCACTAGCCAGAGTATTTCTTGACAACCTACTATATGTTAGGCTTTGGGTACACAGGTCAACTCTTTTGAATAAAGAATCAAGATCTCTGCTTTCATGTGATCTAGTGTGATTACAGAGGCAGACATAAAATAAAAAATATCAATAATTTTATCACTGTGCATGCTGAGTTGCTTCAGTCACGTCTGACTCTTTGCAACCCAATGAACTGTAGCCTGCCAGGCTCCTCTGTCCATAGAATTCTCCAGGCAAGAATGCTGGAGTACATTGCCATGCCCTATTCCAGGGGATCTTCCCAACCCAGTGATTGAACCTACTTCTCTTATGTCTCCTGCATTCACAGGCAGGTTCGTTACCACTGGTGCCGTAACCTGTGATGATTAACATGAAGCAAAAATAGGGCATCAGGAGGAACAATAGTGGGGACCTGATCTATCCAGGAGAGAGGAAGTGGGGAGGACAAGTAGGGGACACATCTCCAAGAAAGTGCCGCTGAAATTGATTTCTCAAAGATGGGAAGTGATCCAAGAGAGAGAATGATTATTTGCAGGAGAAGTAAGCACAGGGATAAACTAGAAGTAGGCTGGACTGTGGCAAGTTCAAGGACCTGAAGGCTAGTATATGCAGTGAGAAAGAGGCTCAAAATACAGGCAGGAGCCAGAACACACCATGCCATGTAAAGGATTATGTTCAGTGCAGTCACTGAAAAAGTGGCTGCCCAGGGAATGACAGGGTGGGAGGCAGGCAAGACAAGAAGCAGGAAGACTAACTAGAAGCTTTGGCAATGGTCCAGGTGGGAAGTGATAGTGGCCTGGAATGTCGAAATGGCAGAGATGGAGAACAGTGGACACATCTGAGAGATAATTTGGAGAAGTGACATAATTGGAGATAACCAGATGTGGGAAGTGAGGGAGAAAGAAGTCCCAAGGACATTTCCAGGTTTCGAGGTTGAGCAATTCAGTAAGTAGTCTAATAAATAACAACTAGTTAGTATAACTTGTAAGACTGCACTGAATGATGATGATAAGCCACTCCAGTCGTGGTCGACTCTTTGAGATCCCACAGACTGCAGCCCACCAGACTCCTCTGTCCATTGGATTCTCCAGGCAAGAATACTGGAGTGGGTTGCCATGCCCTCCTCCAGGGGATCTTCCCAACCCAGGGATTGAACTCACATCTCTTATGTCTGCTGCACTGGCAGGCAGGTTCTTTACTACTAGCACCGCCTGGGAAGCACCAAACGATAGGACTCCATCATCCTACAAGCTCCCATGCTTGTGATGATATTTTGCTTCATCAGATTTTGTAAGAACAGATGCATTAATCAGATGGTGGGGATATAGAAATGTTCCACCTACATGCGTATCAAACTTACCATAAGCAGAAGAATGTCTCTGAGATATTAAAATCAGACTTTAACATAAATTGAGGATTTTTATTCTCAGCTCTGCAGACACAGTCATAGAAGTCTAGCCCTTGAACTAGAACAACCTGAAAGAAAACAAATTTCCTCTTTGAAAATGTTTAAAAAACAAGCACTTTTCTTTATTCATTCATGAGATTTTTTTTCTTGAGAATTTTTAGTGTGAGGGTCATGAGGTAAATAAGACGTGTTCCCTGCCTGTGCTCTCAGGGGAGAAAAAGGCATAAAAATACACATAATATGGTGAATATGTTGTAGAGATCAAGCAATAGAGTTATATCGGACAGATGACAGGGTGATGAACTCTACAGGGGTACTGACACATGGTCATAGCTATGAAAGACTTCAGAGGGGTTGCATTTGAGAAGTCTTGAAAGACAAGAGTTTGTCAGTAGAGCAGAGGATGGGGGAGGGGGAATTCTAAGAGAAGGTAACAGCATAAGATAAGACATAAGGGTCCTAAAGAGGACAAGGTGCTCAGAGCTAGAATCCTCAGGGTGAAACCACAGGGTATGTGATCCAGTCTGGAAAAATCATCCTTCCATTCTGAAGTCTGAAAAACATGACCAGTCTAGTGTGATTTATCTACTCTTAATTGACCCAGGCAGAGAATTCTCTTTTGTGTAGGCCCCAACCAACAAGGACCTCGTACTGTGACCACTGCCTGAAGATTGCCCACGGTTACCTGCTGAGATGAGCAGCTATGATCCTAATCCGTCCCCACACTGGGCCAAGGCCAGAGGATCAGGTCATCTATGGTGCCTAGAAAGATGTGGCCATCGGACTCCCCTGGAAGTCCAGTGGTTAGGCCTCTGTACTTCCGTGGCAGGAGGCACAGGTTCAATCTCTGGTCAGGGAACTAAGATCTGCATGGCTCTGAGTGCCACCAAAAAACAAAAAAAGATGTAGCCTTAGCCCAGGTGGTACTAGTGGTAAAGAACTTGTCTGCCAATGCAGGAGGCATAAGAGATGTGGGTTCGACCCCTGGGTTGGGAAGATCCCCTGGAAGAGGGCATGGCAACCCACTCCAGTATTCTTGCCTGGAGAATCCCATAGACAGAGGAGCCTGGTGGGCTGCAGTCCATAGGGTCGCAAAGAGTCAGACACAACTGAAGTGACTTTGCACAGATGCACACAATGCTTATGTGGGCTGGAGAATACAAACAGAATGGCTGTGACCTCTAGTATTATCAGGCTGGCTAATTGGTAGTACAGCTGCCCCTATATAACAAAGAGTGACCGCTACCAAAAAAGTGTGTGTGCATGTGTGTGATCTTTAAATTTTAATAGCTAGTCAGACAGTCCTTAGAGAGAGAATTGGCAGCTTTGGCCTGGAGGCTGCTCCCCCACCTGTCTCCAGGCACTGCAAACACAGCTGTGTAAGAAGGAGACAGTCAAAGCTTCCAAGGAAAGAAATGGTACCGTCTGGGGGAGTGAAGTGGGGGAGCAGACTAACAATGGGAGCGCCTTTCTCACAAACCCACTTGGGACAGGGCCTGTCTAGCAACTGCAAAAATTAGCAAGGAGGACATGATCAGGCTTTTTTTTTTTTTTTTTCCTCTTTTTATTTTTAACTTCACTGTAAAATCACTGAAAACCCGACTCAATGACCATTTTAAAACCATTTTTTAAAGGATGAGACAGAGCACACCATTCAAGCGGAGAGGAGAATAAGGTAGCATGTGTCTCTGGCAAGATTCGTATTCAGGTATCCTTCCCGCAT
Source organism: Bos indicus (assembly GCF_029378745.1). Classification (NCBI taxonomy): domain Eukaryota; kingdom Metazoa; phylum Chordata; class Mammalia; order Artiodactyla; family Bovidae; genus Bos; species Bos indicus. Next base: position 84,294,928 of record NC_091762.1, on the reverse strand, counting down.
GGAGGTGCAATGGAAAGACGATTCATGCTCTGTCACAGAACTCGGAGTTCCTTACACAAAACGCAGGACTCCCTGGGAAAGTGCCTAGAAACTTCTTTATCTGGATTTCTCCAGACTGCGAAGTGCAGGCATTTTTTAAAGTTCAACTCTTTAGAGGAAAAAAAAAAAAAGTCAGGGGAGGCAAGATTTCAACAGATGTTAGCAGTTCTAGAGTGGTCAGGGGGCTGCCGCTCCCCGAAGAAAGGGGAAATTCGCAAAAGGAAAGAAGTCGTTTTGGAAGAAGAAAACCCCAGCAAGGAGGTATTTTCCGTATCATTTTAATCACAAAATAGCACGAATGCGGTCTGTGCCTGCGTGCTACCCAAACGTCGATCTGAATACCACTGAACGCTGGTTTGAAAATTTCCATTTTTGTAATTTGCTTTCCTTTGTTAAGCCAAGACTTGAGAGAAACCTGGCAGCCGTCTCCAAGTTTGGCACGATTTTCCTTCCGACCCACTCGGTTGGTGGGGATGTGGAGGGGACCGCACAAGAGAGGAGAGAGAGGGAAGGAGGTGGCTTGAGAAGCGCCCGCCCGCCCACCGGGGCCTGCGGAGGGAGCAAGCCCGGCGTCTCAGCCAGGGGGTTTGGCTCCACCTACAGGAATCTGAGGGCACTCGAAGCAGATCCCTCTGCCGCCACGGAAACCCAAGGTGGGGGGACTCGGACAACTGCTGGAGAATTTCCCAGCCAATAGGAACGGGCTCTAAGGAGCTGACGGTAAGGAGTCGTGAAGTAGGGATCGCCATCACCGGATCCACAGCGGCATGTCAGATCCAGCTCAGGGATTCGTACTTAGGGAGGAGAAAAGGCTTCATGCCTCCCCTATAACCTATGATTGATTTCACGCGTAAAATGTTTCTGAGGACAAGGGCAGTGTCTGGTCCGAGTCCAGGACCAGCATACAGCCACTGTGCTCAACTGCTTAATGAATGAATGAACAAACAAATGAATCTAACCCACTGGATAATACACACGGTTAAACATCAGAGATCTAACGTGATTACAAACGCTTTTTCCCTCCAGGTATATTTATAGAGCCGTCAGGCATTTTGCTAATGGCCAGTAATTGCTGAAAAAAGCTACTGCACTATCTACACTATTCCAGCGTTCCACCTCCAATGTGGGTAACACTAATTAAGAACCACTCATATCCTCTGATGCCCTTAATTTGCAGATGAGTAAATAGAGGTTTGAAGAGGGGTTTTGTTGTTGTTGTTTTGTTTTGCCCCCGAGTCATCCACTTTGTGGGTGATAGAACTGGTTTGGGGCTAAAATTTCCTGACCTTCTCTCTGTTGTCTGTTTTCTAAGGCAAGAGATTTGTTCTGCTGGACGGTGGAATGGCCTGACAGATACACTGAGCTGATTGACTGTCGCAGGCGGAAGTTCGCTCCCCACCTACCTGTTGTCCTGTCCCTGAGCTTCTCTCTCAGCTTCTGCAAGAGACTGAGGAAGCTGCTCCTGCTGCTTTACTCCAAAAATCAAACGCTGCCTGGAAATGGTGCCAACTGGCTGCTAAACTTACGAATTCATTTTTTTTTTAAGCCTAAAGGATGGAATCTTTGAGCCTGCGGGTTTGTAAGCTACAAACAGGCAGGTGCTGTGTTTTAGCAACACAGGTGTCTTATATCCAATATCTAGCACATGTACTTATCCAAAGTGCTTAATAAGCAGTTATTGAATTTCCCAATGATAGTTATGGATGAAGATGATATTTACCAATTGAAAAAGAATTTTTGCTGTAGGCAGTTTGCACTCAGTTTCCAATTTTTTTTAAAAAAATTATTCTTCCTGTAAATGTGATTCTGTTTGCATTGTATCAGATAAATGATGATGTAGTGAAAGTTGGAGATGAGAAGATCCAGATTCCAACCACAAGCCATCTATAAAATGGAAATAAATAATACTGTTATGACCTCCTAAAGAATTAGACATGAATCATTATTACAGTAATAATCACAGCATTAATAATAGCTTTGAGGTATTATTAAGTGCTAACTACATTCTAGACTCTCTGCTAACCACTTTAAGTGCATTATCTAATTTATCCTCATAACGACCACATATGGGTTACAATTATTATGCCCATTTTACAGAATGAGGGAACTGAAGTTTATAGACACTAAGGTGCTCACCTACATGACAGCTTGTACTGGTGAGGCCAGTACTGGAACCCAACTCCTACCTGACTCCACTAGTGTGTGTACTGAGTCACTTCCATCGTGTCTGACTCTTTGTGACCCCATGGACTGCAGCCCCCCAGGCTCCTCTGTCTATGGGACTCTGCAGACAAAAATACTGGAGTGTGTTGCCATGCCCTCCTCCAGGGGATCTTCCCAACCCAGGGATCAAACCCATGTCTCTTATGTCTCCTGCATTGGCAGGCGGTTTCTTTACGACTCCACACTCCATAAACATGGTTACACAATAGATACCTATTGACTGATTCAATGCTAGTGATATTCAAATCTTTGTCTCTTAGTTCTTAGTTCTCATGGGGACTCTATACTTTTATTTCCAATTACTGAAATAATGGCATTAATCGTACATTCCACTACTGTTTAAATTTAAAACGACATAAGCCAAACTCCTTTTTTTCTTTCATAAGCATTTACTGAGAACTATCCATATTCAGACCCACTCCAGTGTTCTTGCCTGGAGAATACCAGGGACAGGGGAGCCTGGTGGGCTGCCGTCTCTCGGGTTGCACAGGGTCGGACACGACTGAAGCGACTTAGCAGCAGCATCCATATTCAGAGGAGCTTCCCAGGTAGCACAAGTGGTAAAGAACCTGCCCTCCAATGTAGGAGACGTAGGAGATGAGTCAGGAGCATCCCTGGAGGAAGACACAGCAACCTACTGCAGTATTGCTGCCTGGAGAATCCCATGGACAGAGGAGCCTGGTGGGCTACAGTCCATAGGGTTGCAGAGAGTCAGACATGACTAAAATGACTTAGCACACACACACACATCCATATTCAGACCTCCAAGCTTGGTCAGGGGCAGTGGTTTGAAACTAGGGGTGATTTAGCCCTCCAGGAGACAAAGGCAATGTCTGGAGACAATTTTGGTTGTCATACCGGGGGTGGGGAGATGCTATTGGCCTCTAGTGACTGGAGGCCACAGTTGCTGCTAAACAGCCTACCGTACAGATGACATCCCACCACAGCAGAGTTATTTGGCCCAAAATAATAGCAGCAAGATTGAGAAACCTTGGCTTAGGAAGATGGAGATGAATCAGGCAGATATAATCATTAATCATCTGATATGGTAGATGTATGTATAAATTTGGAGCACAAAGTTTACGAAGATACTTATGTGGTGACAAAAGATAAGTGCCCCAAAGCCCATAAAGAGTTATGGGGTTTACTGTGGGCTGGGAAAAGCTTGGTGGAGGCAGTGGCACTTGAGCTAGGGACAAAGAAGAGATACAATCTGGATTCCAGATAAAAAGGACAGTGTGCAGGGTGTGGGTGTGCCTAAGGAATGTTGGCTTATTTTAATTGGAGTGCAGGACGTGTGAAGAGGAGTAGTGGAGAAAAGGAGGTAACATTTGTTGGGGCCAGATCAAAGCGCCTTGAGCACAAAGAGAAAGACTCCGAACTTTCTTTGTAAGGAATGGGAAGCCATCTGATATTTTCACATGGAGTAGTAACGTGATCACGATGTTCTGGGGAGATGAATCTAGCAGCTGAGTGAAAACGAACTGTAGAGAATAAGCTGGAGACAGGAAGACATGTCAAAACACTACTGTTGCATGTCTTACTATTAAAAGGAAACCACTTAGCTATTTTAGTTTTTATTAGTAGCAACCAATAATAGAGTGATTATTGTGATTCAAAGCCAAACACTGTCTATGCAACCTCACTTAGTGTTCCCGTCTGTCACAAGGATCTCCCCATTTTACAGATAAGGGAACAGTCAGAGTGACTAGGAAACAGCAGTGTCAGAACTGGCTGTCAAAGCCTGTGCTCCTAACTGCTTGATGTGCTGTGTACAAGGCTGAGATTCTTAACCTCTTGACCAAACCAGACTGTTCTTTCTAAGGCAGACAATAAAACGAGGCAGCCCAGGCCGCCACTGGGAATGGGAAGGTCTAGGACAAACAGCCTCAGGAAATGCGCTCCTCCTTGGCAGACAGAGCTGACTGCAGGGAGAAAGGGAGTGTTTCTCTGGGCTAATTTTGGAGGTGTGGGGAGCATAGGCATATGCCTTATTACAAACACACTTACACAATAGAGTCCCTTAATTTATTTGGAGTTAAATTGGTTCCCCCCAGGAGGGCGGTAAATGAGAGCAAAATGGGAATGTCTGTAACAAAGATCGAGCTTCTCACATCAAGCCTCTCCTGGCTGATGAGGTAGCAAGCACAAGACATGAAGTGGGGAGTAGAAAGGCTGTGACTCAGAAATTCCTTGTTTACTTGGCTCCTGAGCAGATGGCTAACTGGATCCAGGTGTGTGCTCTGGTTTTGTTTTAGAGCCTTTTGGCCACAGCCAGGGAAGGAGAGGAAAGGTGTTGACCATATCCGCAGACAGAGTGGGTGGCAGCATTAGAAATCAGTGGAGGTGCTGACAGAGGCATGGCCATACACACCAGCTGGCACCAGCAGCTGGGTGGGCTCTTCATGACCTGCAACTAGAGTGTCTTTGGTCACCCAGGGCACCAGTTTTGTCATGAAAGATTCATTGCAAAAAATTGGAGAAGGATAGAACCAAAATGGTGTCCGTCACTGAGTAGCCAAGAACCAAGAGGTAGAGTACATGTGAGAACACCCTTGAAAATGTCCAGGTTTATCTGGAAGGAGTTGAGATGGTGGAAACTCTCACAGAGCAAGCAGGGGAAGAGTCGGAGAGACTTCCATGGCTTTTGATGCCCAGTCATTTCATGGTGACTCTCCATCTTGGGATAATCTTTAAACTCGTTGGGAAAGTTTGTGATCTACAATTTAAGGGTAAAAGGCTCCAGGATTCTGGAGTTCCAATTCTTCCTTTTAAAGTCCCACAGCACTGAGCAAATGTAAATTCTAGCCATAGTCTCTTAGATCTGACAGTCTAGTAAATAGACTTCTTAAAAAATTCAGAGAACTTCCCTGGTTGTCCAGTGGTTAAGAACCTGCCTTGCATGCAGGGGATGCAGGTTTGATCCCTAGGCAGAGAACTAAGATCCCACTTGCCACAGACCATTTAAGGCCACGCACCACAACTACTGAGCCCACGCACCATGAGTAGAGAGTTTGTGAGCCACAGGGAAAGATTCTGCATGTGACAATGAAGACCCCACGTGCAGCAACTAGGACCCGACATGGCCAAATAAATAAATAAAAATTTTTTTAAAAATTCAGGACCCAATCTACTCTCTAGATTAGAACTCCTCAAGATCAAAGATTGAATTTGTACCACCAAACTTAAGAGGTGCTCAAGAAGTATCTGAGTTGAATTCAGGGCAGTCGTCTCCTGAAACATCAAGAGTATTACTAGATGCATTAATATAATGTTTAAATACAAGTTTTATTTTCACCTAATTAAAAAAAATAGCCTAATCTTATGTATCAATATGCCTGTTTCTACAAAGCAAATTTGGAAAACTCAGCAGTGGCCACAGGACTGGAAAAGGTCAGTTTTTATTCCAATCCAAAAGAACGGCAATGCCAAAGAATGCTCAAAATACCGCACAATTGCACTCACCTCATATGCTAAGTAAAGTCATGCTCAAAATTCTCCAAGTCAGGCTTCAGCAATACATGAACTGTGAACTTCCAGATGTTCAAGCTTGTTTTAGAAAAGGCAGAGGAACTAGAGATCAAATTGCCTACATTTGCTGGATCATCAAAAGAGCAAGAGAGTTCCAAAAAAAAACATCTATTTCTTCTTTATCGACTATGCCAAATCCTTTGACTGTGAGGACCACAATAAACTGTGGAAATTCTGAAAGAGATGGGAATGCCAGACCACCTGACCTGCCTCTTGAGAAACCTGTATGCAGGTCAGGAAGTAACAGTTAGAAGTAGACATGAAACAACAGACTGGTTCCAAATCGGGAAAGGAGTACATCAAGGCTGTATATTGTCACCCTGCTTATTTAACTTATATGCAGAGTACATCATGAGAAATGCTGGGCTGGAAGAAGGACAAGCTGGAATCAAGATGGCTGGGAGAAATATCAATAATCTCAGATATGCAGATGACACCACCCTTATGGCAGAAAGTGAAGAAGAACTAAAGAGCCTGTTGATGAAAGTAAAAGAGGAGAATGAAGAAGTTGGCTTAAAGCTCAACATTCAGAAAACTAAGATCATGGCATCTGGTCCCATCACTTCATGGCAAATAGATGGGGAAACAGTGTCTGACTTTATTTTTTGGGGCTCCAAAATCACTGCAGATGGGGACTGCAGCCATGAAATTAAAAGACGCTTACTCTTTGGAAGGAAAGTTATGATCAACCTAGACAGCATATTAAAAAGCAGAGATATTACTTTGTCAACAAAGGTCCATCTAGTCAAGGCTATGGTTTTTCCAGTAGTCATATATGGATGTGAGAGTTGGACTATAAAGAAAGCTGAGTGCCGAAGAATTGATGCTTTTGAGTTGTGGTGTTGGAGAAGACTCTTGAGAGTCCCTTGGACTGCAAGGAGATCCAACCAGTCCATCCTAAAGGAAATCAGTCCTGAACATTCATTGGAAGGACTGATGTTGAAGCTGAAATTCCAATATTTTGGCCTCCTGATACGAAGAACTGACTCATTTGAAAAGACCCTGATGTTGGTAAAGATTGAAGGCAGGAGGATAAAGGGACGACAGAAGATGAGATGGTTGGATGGCATCACCTCAATGGACATGAGTTTGGGTAAACTCCGGGAGTTGGTGATGGACAAGGAGGCCTGGCGTGCTGGGGTTCATGGGGTCGTAAAGAGTTGGACACGACTGAGCAACTGAAGTGATACAAAGCCTTTGCCCATAGTTTGTAAGTTGTCCTAATACTAAGACCAAATGCCAAAAGGCACATGTTTTTTTACTGGAGGAAATCTGGAAGAGACAGTTATACTAAAACATACTACTCAGAAGGATCTGTTTCGCCGTTTTTGCTTGTGTAAGTGGCGTCATTGTGCATGTATGCACGGTGAGTCGCTTCAGTTGTGTCTCTTTGAACCCTATGAACTCTAGCCCACCAGGCTCCTCTGTCCATGGGATTCTCCAGGCAAGAAGTGGGTTGCCATACCCTCCTCCAGGGGATCTTCCTGACTCAGGGATTGAACCTGAGCCTTGCATTGCAGGTGGATTCCTTACTGCTGATGCCACTTCCCCAAGTGGCATTATTAGGCCTCTTCAAACCAAACAGTGTCCTGTGAAAACAGTCAAAGCCAGAAACCAAAGTTCTCATTGCTATGGCCTCTCCATTTTGTTACCGTACATGGGATGTTCCATATGGAGATGAGGAATAAGACTAAAAGCACAACTCTTCAGGCTCAAGGGTGTCAAATAACTAGAAATGTCCCCAATCACTTTACATGTATCCTGCCCTTCAAAATAGCTAGCTTGAATCCAATCCAGTGGATGATGTATTACTTAACCTTGAAGTATCAGGCTAGCTTCAAGTCTTTATTGACTACTCTCTATGCATATGGCATAGAACTAGAAGATACAGAGATAAGAAAAAAAGGCCAACAATAGTTATGCCAGGGAGGTCATGTTCCTGCCATCCTGATTCTTCCTTATTGAATGAAACTCAGCCAGTAGATCCTCATAGCAATATGGCCGGGGAGTAAGTTGGAAAATATGAGTGGGCATGTAAACACAAGATCCAATTCTGCATGGAAATGATGGACAGTCTTCCAGCCAGTTGGACCTCTCGTTGCTCAGCAGCCCAGTAATAAACAATCTCAACTAGGGAAACCACCAACTGAGAGATAGGATATTATACCTGCTCAGGACAGTGAAGATGAAGGGGCACCTGCTCAAGGGCCTGTTATGGAAGCTGATCAATAGGAACTGGCTCTGTTGAAGACTGTGGATAAGCCCAAAGGTGGTCCTAATGTCAAGGAGGAGATTCTACCAAGTCTAGAGCCCATTAAGATGCCAGAAGCATGTGAAGGGACAACCACAATTTAAACAAAGACAGACTGAAACCAAGCATGCTGTCCTTATGTTGGAAATTTGATGTTAACTATCTCTCGATAAACTTTCACAACTTAAAAAAAAGAAAAAGGGTTAAAATAGGACCCTGGACCCCAACTTTCGGCTTATAAGCCAGTTGAAGAAAACACAGTGAAGATGGATGAATAGAAGACAGTATTTGTGCCTCAAACACCTGCTGAGTGCCTAATTTGAGCCAGGCTTTGTGCTAGACAACAGCAGTAGCAAGGCTGAATTGGTTCCATTTTGTTCAGTTCAATGCTTGTTATTCATTTGGTACATATTTATTGAGTGTATTTGGAATAGACTACAGCTTTTCAAGCCTTAATGTGTATGGAAATCACCTGGGGATTCTGATTTCATGGGTCTGGGGTAAAGCTTGAGACTATACATCTCTAGCAAGCTCCCAGGGAATGCCAGTGCTGTTGGTCTCTGAACCACTCTTTGAATAGTAAAGGACCATACAATGTCTTGGTTCTTTCCTGGTGGCTCAGAAAGTAAAGAATCTGCCTGCCATGCAGGAGACATGGGTTCAATCCCTGGGTCAGGGAGATCTCCTGGAAAAGGGAATGGCGACCCATTCTAGTATTCTTGCCTAGAGAATTCTATGAGCAGAGGAACCTGGCAGGCTACAGTCCATGGGGTCACAAAGATTTGGACACAATTGAGCAACTAACACTTTCACTTTTCTTAGGAAAATAAGATAGCCATGACCCCTGCCCTGATGAAGCTGATATTCTAACAAGGAATATAAATATTAAACAAGGAAGATGTTCAAAGTCTTAGGGAGAGCATTTTGTGAGGGGACCTGACTTCACCTAGGAATGAAAAAAAAAAAGCTTTCCTGAGGAAGCGATGTTTAAGCTGATAAGAATCTGCAAACAATAAAGGAGGAAGAATATTTCAGATAGAGAGAACAGCATGTTCCGAAGGCCTGGAGGTGAGTGAAAGCTCAGATATTCAACAAATATTTACTGAGTTTCGCCATTTCCAGGCTCCAGGCTACTGGATATAAGACCCTGCCCTGGATGAAAACACAGTGGGAGAGACAGGCATGGAAACAGATGACTTCAAAATTATGCCGAGAAGTTTTAACGTGGTAATCACAGGATGCCAGAGAGTACTCAAGAAGATTTCCTAACCCGGCCCAGGAGAGAGGACATTGGAACAGAGCCTTTACTGATGAGTGGAAATAAGGAGAGAGAAAAAGATCTGGCAAGGTAGGAGATCTGGTCCTTGCCACTGAGGACACATAGTCTAGTGGGGAAGTTGGCAAGTTGTGTTATGCGATCCTGCTGTTAATATAATATAATCATCGTCTGGGGACATTGCCTAGAGCATAGTAGGCACTCATTAAATATGTGTTGACTGGATGAATATCTCAATGCTGTGTGAGTGATAGACTCAGGACGTCCTAGATATAACTGGGTACTGAGTTGTTACCAACTGCAAGTGCCCTAAAAGTTCAGAGCACCAGAGTATGAACAAGAACTGGGCTTGAAGGAAGGCTAGACTCTGGAAATGTAGGGTAGACCAGTAGACATCCATTCTGAAAAGAAAAAAGTATCAGTTCACTGCTGGGAGTAAAGGATTTAAAGAAAAAAAAAAAGAGCACAAAGCAGGGTTTCTTTACCATCTGAGCCACCAGGGAAGCCCCTAAAGCAGGGTTTCTTAATCCAGGACCCTTGGAGCTTCTGGGGCATCTATGAAGCCCCAGAGATTATGTGTGAAATCCTAGGTATTTATACATCCTAGGATTCTTTTTCTGGGCAAACAGACTAGAACCCCATCGATGGTCAAAGGAGTCCACTGACTCTCACTAGATTAGGACCCTCGGGGAGAGAACAAGCAGCCTATTCTAGGTAGCCTGTGAGCCACTTACTGATTACAAATAATTATGGCAATGGAATCCCAACACAATCAACCTCAGGTCTGAGTGTGCTAGATGCTTTCAACCCTGTGTTTGAGAGGCATTTTAGCAGTGTCCTAGCTGTTTCTTGTCAATCCAGACCTGTCCCTGTTGTCAGGGTATCCTCAGCAGTTGATCGAGGTGCCTCATTCCAAAGGCTATTTATATGCACCCAAGTCCTTCCCCTTGAGTTTCCAGTGGGGACAATGGCCTCTTGTTAGGTTGTCAACTGTTGACGTTTCTCTGATCTTTTCTCACAGTTTCTGTTGAGCAGCAGTTGCTGTAACCACCTAAGCATCGAACAAGCAACTAATTGGAGCAGATTTAATAAATGTCCTGGAGAAGGAGGCTGCGTGTTTATGGACTTTCATGGTACTTTCATGCTAGTGCATAATGGAACAGGTGCTCTTCCACCCACCTGCTTATGCTACCATAGTAAACACAAAGTTTACATATCTGGAAGATAACTATTTGCCGAAACATTAATAATAGACGCAGGAAATTTGTCTGTTATGGGTAAATGTCTCCATGGTTTAACTTTGCACCATTCTATTTTGGTTAAAAATATCTACGGGGTCATCCCCTACCATCTTCCTTTTAGAATGCACTGGTAATTGAGGACTTTGCTGGTGGTCCAGTGGTTAAGATTCTGAGCTTCCACTGCAAGGAGGTGCAGGTTTGATCCTTGGTCAGGGAACGAAGATCCTGCACACCATAGAGTGTGGCCAAAAAAATAATAAAATACCCTGGTAATTGAAAAGGCCCGTTTTTCATCAGGAACTGGGGATTTTGAAGGGAGTTTGAGGGAGAATGGATACATGCATATGTACGACTGAGCTGCTCTGCTGTCCACCTGAAACTATCATAGCATTGTTAACTGGCTGTACTCCAATATAAAATTAAAAGCTTAAAAATTTAACGTAAAAAATAAGCACAACAAAAGGAAAATGGGTAGATGATTAAAATGCATATGCAAACAGCTGAAGCAAAAAATATAAATAAATGTATAAATAAATCTTAGATATCAAAATATTCAATAACTTTAAAGTGAAACAAAATAAAAACAAAGTTAACAAAGTTTAAAATAAATAAATAAGTATGCCACTGTTAACCAGCATGTGCGGAAATGGGAAAGTCTAGCTAGTGTGGGTAGAAATATAAACTAGTACACTGGAGAACTGTTTCATAACATGTATCAAAAGCTTTAATAAAGGACATGAACTAAAAAAAAAAAAAAAAAGAATTGGAGTTTTGCAAAACAGCAGTTAGAAATTCCTCTGCTTGAGGAGATAGGCAATGTTTAAAGTTCTTAGAATAAAATAACCTTAGAGTAGAAACTTTAGCAACCAGGATGTATTAATAGAAGTACAGCATTCAGAATGAGAGGAGCGATAGTCCCTGTCTCCCCAGGGCTAGACACACCACATAAGAGATCCTTTTTATTCAGTATTTAAGGCCACATTAGAAGGGGGATAGCAATAGACACAAGAAGCTGCTGCTCTTGAAATGAAGGCAAATGGCAGTGGCTAACTTTTGCAGAGTCCTTACTAAGGCCTGGGTGCTGTGCTTTATATTGTACCTTTAATCTTCACAACATTCTACTAACATACTACTATTAATAGTAGGGCACTACTACTATTATCTCCATTTTACAAGTAAATTCAGGTTATGCAAAGTGGTAAGTGGCAGAACTGGAATAACACTTGTTCTGTCTGACTCCAGTGGACCCTCAGCATAGGCAGTTGGCGTACTTTCAGCTACTCTTGCTAGAGATGATTGGCAGTGATGACAATGAAGTCATTGCCACTGTATGTGTGCGCATCAACCATACTAATGATGCACATACTGACCTCAAGTTTAGCAGAGAGCTGGGCACATGGTAGGTCTTCCTTACATTTTTTTTACTGAATAAAATAACTAATTTCAGAATATTTCAAAAAGACCAACTCACCCATCAGATTATTGAAAGTGTAGGGGGAAAAGCACATTCTAGAGGGTTTAAGTTGTTACAAGTCATTTTAGAGGACACTTAGCAATAATGATCACAATCTGAAATGTGTAAACCCCTTTATGCTGCTGCTAAGTCACTTCAGTCGTGTCCGACTCTGTGTGACCCCATAGATGGCAGCCCACTAGGCTCCCCCGTCCCTGGGATTCTCCAGGCAAGAACACTGGAGTGGGTTGCCATTTCCTCCTCCAATGCATGAAAGTGAAAAGTGAAAGTGAAGTCGCTCAGCGGTATCTGACCCTCAGCGACCCCATGGACTGCAGCCTTCCAGGCTCCTCCGTCCATGGGATTTTCCAGGCAAGAGTACTGGAGTGGGGTGCCATTGCCTTCTCCGGAACCCCTTTATACACACATACAAAGAAACATGCACATATATACACAAAGATGTCATACACATATATACACCAAGAAACATACACACATATATATACACAAAGATGTCAATATATATATGTGTGTATACTTATATTTGTAAAGATATACACACAAAAAATACATGTGTGTATATATATACATTTACATATGTGTGTGTATTCATTACAGTTCTGTTTGTTTTAGGAAAATAAAATGGAAATAACCTAAATATCCATCAATAGGGGGATGATTTTTTAAAATTATGATACAACCATACAATGCAATACTATGTAGGCATTAAAATATTGAAGCAGATATATTATGTTAACTACATAAAACTGCTAATTCCTTCCTGTTTAGATCTACAAATATAGCAATTTCATATGGTTCAACTTCATCCATGTGCAGATATGAACAATTTCTAAGCATATTAGAAACTGAAAAAGGCAAGTTGTAAAGTATGACGTATTTATGTTTAAACATAAGAAGCAAAAATATAGAAAATAAACGAGAGATACTCACCAAAGAATGAACATGGTTATTTCTCAGCCTTTAACAATGAGAATTTTTAAAAATTTCTTTTTAAAATGTGTTTACTACAAGTAATTCCAAAGGGTTTATATCTTTTGTAAGATTTCTTTCTGATCTATAATTTCCAAATACCATGAACTCACCATCTTTCTCCTCTGACACAGATGAGGAGAGTAATGAAGAATTAGACGTAATTATTCAGGCAAAGAAACCCAGATTATTGTGAGAACCAGGCAAAAGGCAGAACTTTGTCTTGGATTATCTCGAGACAATCGCCTGAAATTTTCCTGCTTACATTTCCTGTTTGAACCTGGCTTTTCAGATTTATTATGTGAGGTGATCTGTTTTTTTGTGATTCAGAACCTCACAGAACTTGGCAGGCAAAGAAACACAAAGAAAGGAAGAAAAGGAAAGGGGAAAAGTGGGGGGGGGGGGGGCGCAAAAGAAGATGGGCAGAATTTGAGAAGGCTTTATAAAGTAATATAACACACCCCTTACCCTCTGGAAACAAAGGAACAAAGCTAATGGGAGACAAAAGATGTTCTCCTTCCCAAACCATGAAAGCATAACACTCTACACCCAAAACTCCTCCGCATTCCAAGGAGTGTCTAATACCTTTTACTGGAATATCTGTACAACAAAGGAGTTGTTTTTTTTTTTTTTTTTTTTTGGATAGTGTAAATCCTTACAATGCAATAGAATGTTTAATCCTGTTTATCATATTTTAAATAATAAATGTAGTATACTGTTTATCATATTTTAAATAATAAATGTAGTATACTAACATTAATGAATTATCCTTTACAACCAGGCTTCCCATCTATGATTAAAGATAGTACTCAGACAATAGAAACACCAATGTTGCCTCATTCTAGGTAGCATATTGTTCCTGGGTTTATTTATTTATTTTTTTCTTGTTGGTTACCTATTTTATTTATAGTAGTGTGTATCTGTTAGTCCCAAATTTCTAATTTATCCCCCAATCCCCAGTTCCATACTTCTTTCTCAAGACTGTTTTGGCTATTCAGGGTCATTTTTGTTTCTATACAAATTTAAAATGTTTTGTTCCAGTTCTGTGAAAAATGTCATTTTTAACTTGATAAGATTACATTGACTTTCTAGATTGCCTTGGGTAGTATGGTTATTTTAACACTGCCAATTCCTCCAATGTAAGAGCACTGTATACATTTCCATGTTTGTATCATCTTTGATTTCTTTCATCGGTGTCTTATAGTTTCTGGAGTACAGGTCTTTTGTCTTCTTAGGTAGGTTATTCAAATTGTTGTCTTCTCTTGATTCTTATTTCTCTAAATCAGCTTTATTGAGGTAGCGTTAACACAAGATAAAAATGTACCCATTTTAATTGTACATATCCATGAGTTTTCAGAAGTAATACATTCCCTGATAGCTCAGTTGATAAAGAATCCACCTGCAATGAAGGAGACTCTGGTTTGATTCCTGGGTCAGGAAGATCCAACCCACTCCAGTATTCTTGGGCTTCTCTTGTGGCTCAGCTGGTAAAGAATCTGTCTGTGATGAGGGAGATCTGGGTTCTATCCCTTCCCCGGTTGGGAGGATCCCCTGGAGAAGGGAAAGGCTACCCACCCCAGTATTCTGGCCTGGAGAATTCCATGGACTGTATAGTCCATGGGGTTGCAAAGAATCGGACACAACTGAGCAACTTTCACTGTCTTTCACATTCATGCAGCCACCACCATAATCAATTTTGGATGAGGTGCCGTCATCCAAAAATGTTAACTTGTGCCAGTCAATCCCCACTCCTCCTTCTGGCTCCAAACACCGATCTGCTTTCTATCACAATAGATTATATTTGCTTTTCTAGCATTTCATATAAATAGAATCATACAGTATGCACCCTTTTGTATGTGTCTTCTTTCACTCAACATGATGTTTTTGAGATTTACCTATCTTACTGTGTGCACTTATAATTCATTCCTTTTTATGGCTGATTTCTATTGGGTTCCATGGTCTGGCTACACTATAACCACAGTTTATCCATTCACTTACTGAAGGACATTTTGGTTACTTCTAGTCTTTGGCTCGGAGAAGGCAATGGCACCCCACTCCAGTACTCTTGTCTGGAAAATCCCATGGATGGAGGAGCCTGGTAGGCTGCACTCCATGGGGTCTCGAAGAGTCGGACACGACTGAGCGACTTCACTTTGACTTTTCACTTTCATGCATTGGAGAAGGAAATGGCAACCCACTCCAGTGTTCTTGCCTGGAGAATCCTAGGGACGGTGGAGCCCGATGGGCTGCCGTCTCTGGGGTCGCACAGAGTCAGACACGACTGAAGCGACTTAGCAGCAGCAGCAGTCTTTGGCTATTATGAAGAAAGTTGAACATTAGGTTGATTCTTACTTTTGCAATGATTTTTTCCCCCAATATAGTCATTTGTTTTAAAATTAGCAATAAAATTTATAACTCCAAATCTGATTTGAAACTGATTTGAAATTAAAATCATCCATTTGGTTGGGCCATAGAGATGAGAAATAAACCTAGGTATCTTAGATACCTACTGCTGTTGTTTAGCCTCCAAGTCATGTCTGACTCTTTCGCAACCCCATGGACTACAGCCCTCCAGGCTCCACTATCCATGGGATTTCCCAGGCAAGAATACTGGAGTGGGTTGCCATTTCCTTCTGCAGAGGATCTTCCTGACCCAGGAATCAAACCTAGGTCTCCCGCTTGGCAGATTCTTTACCACTGAACCACCAGGGAATTCCCTAAACACCTACTAGGTGCTCATTAATATGCACAGATTATCACTTAAATCTTCACAAAAACACTAAATCATGAGGTAGCTATTATTCTTATTTTACTAATAAGGAAATAGGGGCACCAAGAGGTTAAAGAAGTTGTCCAAGGTCAAAGAGTGACTAAGCAGTAAAACCAGGAATTTTCACCCAGACCTGCCTGACTCCCATCTGATGCTCTGCAGCCCTACTTCTCATGGCTGCATCTCTGGCAGGAGGCCTGGTAAAGAAGCTCAAAGGCAGACAGTTTTGATTAAAAGTTTTGTGTTGATCTAGAGCGGGGAAGCAGGAGAGGGAAGATGGCAGTGATTGGGTAAAGAGAGGAAAGAGGATGAAATAAGAGGAGGGAAAGCAGCACTCTGTCCATCTTGACAGATTAAGGAGTCTGAAGATCTAGTAGGGAGCTGGCCTCCCTGGAAACTGCCTCAGGCCTGAAACATTCCTGTTCACAGTTGAAGGCAAAACCTTATCCAGCCCTGGCAGCTCCTTCCCTCTACATCAGGGCCCCACCTCTGGAGCCTGACACTCTCAGAAATCCAGGAGAGGGAGCACCTTTTCAGCTGGGTCAACACTGCTGTTTTGCATGGAGTGAACACCACTCACCTTTGCCTCTGAAGTCAAGAAAAAAGCCAGGCTTGGAATTAGAGAAACTGAAAACAAGTAAAATGACTCATTTGAAACAGTTTGAAAAGTGGAAAGTTTAATGATTTAGCTCAAAATTAATTCCATGCCTACAAAGAGAAAAAGAAGCCAAAGTAAAAGAGGGAAATGCAGGAAGTCTATGGCCCTCAGTATGTGTCAAACACCGAGCTAACAATTTTGCCTTTATTAATTGAGCTGATCTTCATAATCCTATCATACACAGGATTATGAATAGTACGTAATAGTAATAGAAGTCTGTACTATTTTTATTCCTCTTTCATACATGATGAAATCATGCCTCAAAGAGGTTAAATATCTGCCCAGGGTGATACAGTAAATGGCAGAGACAGTCAAGCTCACTAACCACTACTCTGTCTTGCTCCCAGGGGCTATATGCCAGAGACTGTGTATATATACATTTATTAAAAAATGTTTAAAACAGGGTACCAACATTTGGAGAGCTCATGAGTAAACATTGGACATTGCTTTCACTTTGGGGACTTTCCCAGTGGTCCACTGGCTGAGACTCTGCTCCCAGTGCAAGGGGCCTGGGTTCGACCCCTGGCCAAGGAACTAGATTCTACATGCTGCAACCAAGTCTTCACATGCCACAACTAAGATCCAAAATAACCAAATAAACTAGTGTGTGTATGTATGTATGTATATATATATATATTTATCTCCTTATATTTTAAAATCTTCCCTGGTGGCTCAGACGGTAAAGTGTCTGCCTACAGTGCAGGAGATCCGGGTTCAATCCCTGGGTTTTAAAAGGAAGAGAAAGCAATAATTATGTAAAAAAAGGAGAAGAGGAGGGAAGGAGAGGGAGAGAAGGAGGAGGACCAAAACTCCCACCTGCTTCTTGAAATCCTCCCAGATCAGAGGACCTGAGGATTGGGAGACAGAGTGCTTGTCATGCAGTTAATTCTCTCAGCAGATGCCCAAATCATCCATAGCCCATCTCCATGGCCTCATGCTTTGAACACCTCCAAAGAGGAAGTATGGAGACAAAGTGAAGTGAAGTGATGTCGCTCAGTCGTGTCCGACTCTTTGCGACCCCCTGGACTGTAGCCTACAAGGCTCCTCTGTCCATGGCATTTTCCAGGCAAGAGTATTGGAGTGGGTTGCGATTTCCTTCTCCAGGGGATCTTCCCCACCCAGGGATCGAACCTGGGTCTCCCACATTGCAGGCAGATGCTTTACCATCTGAGCCACCAGGGAAGCCCCTAAAGTGTTCTTCTTCTAACTAGGCAGAAAGGTCCCACTGAGTTCTGAACTTGGATCGCTGGATTCAGAGTCCAGAGTGCTCATCATTACATGATGGAACCCCCTACTTCCCTGGTGGCTCAGATGGTAAAGCGTCTGCCTACAGTGTGGGAGACCCAGGTTCAATCCCTGGGTCGGGAAGATCTCCTAGAGAAGGGAATGGCAACCCACTCCAATACTCTTGCCTAGAAAAGCCCATGGACGGAGGATCCTGGTAGGCTACAATCCACGGGGTTGCAACGGACGTGACTGAGCAACTTCACTTCTGGTTGATGTGTGAAACACTGACCCTTGCTTCTCCCTCTGTCTCCCTCTCTGTCTCCCTGGTGATGAAAAACTCCAGCTCAGTTCATCTTCTCCCTTTCTGAGTTCTTTTATCTTTTACTCTCTTCCACAGCCATTTTGGACACCTAATCATATGCTGTGTTTCATTGTTTCTCAATTACTTTGTATGCGTGAGTCATGACCCCCCAAGGAGGCTGAGGACAGCCAGCCATATTTTATACTTCTGGGGTCCCCCAGAGGAGTTAGGTCAATTCAGGGCTTATAGCAAGCACACAGTAAACCAGTGAGACCTGCCAAATTAAATTAACAATCCATCATCATTAGAGTAGCTTAAAACTGGCCATACTCAATGAACTGTCATTTAATTGGTGTTTCCCGCAAAAGAGCCCCCTTTCTACAATATCAATTTTCAAAAAAAAAAAAAAATACTGACAGCAAAGACCTGTTAAAAGGAAACTTTTCCATGCACCTCATGTTTGTATTTGAAATACAGCTTCCTAACCAAGAAAAAAAAAAAGGAAAGAGATTAAAAGCAAAGCATCCTAAATTGTACAGTTGATGTATTGTTCCCAGTCTCTACAACTCAGACATTTGGAGCCTCAGATTCACCCCTTACCTTTCTCATATACTCATCCATTTTTGCATCTAAGAGTTAAGATTTTTAAAGGTTGATTTTTAAAAGAAATATATCCCGAATCTCCATATGAACTGTAAGGTTCTCATTTCAAGTGGATACAGGTTAGAATATGTTTGATCATAAAAGCAGAAAGGCTAGAGTAAAGTGCTGTGCAGAATCTATCGGAAGAAATGGGATCAGAGCAATGTGGTGCACTTCTGTTAAGTGCATATCACTTAACTGCATAATCAGCTTGTGCTCCCAAGAATTATGCAGTCTCTGTGTGGCCCCCATTAGATTGAATGTGTTGCTACTCCAGTTAATTGCATATTGGAAAATTGCATAATTCAGCTCTATGCACCCTGAACCGAGTTCCAAATGCCATCCGGTACAATGTAATCAAACTAAGGAAGTGAAGAGCTGGAATACTTATGAGACTCTGCCCATTTGTCACATTTGATTTGCAGAGTCTGTGCTGTAAACAAGGCTGCCCATTGGTCATAGGGCTGTGCACTCTAGATTCCTGTCTACCCCCTCATCATCCCAACACAACCTCAGATACCATCCAAAACTTAATTTTAAATGGGTCCTAAATAAAACAGGATGCCAGCATGTGAAAATTTGATTAAAAAATAAAATATCTGACTCATAACTATGGTGTTCTCTTCCTAGGACTGACGTTATTTACATGGAAAAGCAGAAAATGCAGGGACTAATCTTGAATCTAGCTGGACAAGTCTTTTCCTCTCTCATGGTCTCAGTTTCCTCTTCCTTACCATGGAAATAATAGTACTAACCCTGTTGACCTCACTATGCTCTTATGAGGGTTAAATACAATGCTGCTTGGTAAACTACAAAGTGATGCAGCAATCTATTACCAGTTGCAGCAGAGGGAAGAGATTGGGCTTTATATCAAGAAATACAGAGAGTCTATCAAGTTGCTAGCAATATTCAGTAAGGATCAAGGGCAGCAGAAAGTGGTAAAAGAGAAATGAAAAGGAGGAAATGCTCCCAACTCTATGGCAAACCCTTCAAAGATCAGATGTTGTCCTTAGTTTCAGTTCCCTTCTTACTCTGTAGAGACTTGGAGCTCTTTCTCATACATGGGCACTCATGCCATGCAATGAGATCCTCATTACACTGCCTGTTTAGCAGACACGGCAGCATATCCACATGAACCAGTGATAAGTATAGGGGCTGGCTGTAAAGAAAGATAGCACCCATCACTCAATGCTTTAAGCTCTCCAACTCTCACAAAGAGGGGTTTGAGCCGCCCATGCCTGAATCTTGGAATCTAGAGGAAATGCTCACATGCCAACTGGCAACATTGGAGCGTAGCCCAAAGACTTCAAAGGTTTCCTTTGCTCTTTGCAGATTTCCTTCCATAGATGTTTTATCCTCAACTTGTATCTATTAAGACTATGAGTGATACTTCTTAGACACCTTTTCTGCCTGTGAAATGGTCCTTCTGAGTCGCCTGGAGGAGTCTTTAAGTCAATGGTTGCCAAACTCGAGAGTAGTTGGCTGCTCCTTTGTTGTCTGTGGAGTGGTTGAGAGGAGTGGGTGCTTAGTTCAGCCTCTTACTAGTTGTATAATCCTGGGAAGTGTACTTAATCTCATTAAGTTTTGCTTTACTTTTCTGCCAAATGGGGCTAATGAAAGTATCTACCTTTCAGGGCTTCTGTGAGGGTGAAATGAGATCCCATATGCCAAGCAAAGGCACAACACTAAGCTGAGCTACCCATTACTAGCACAGAGACCACAGATTACTCAAGATAAGCTAATGGGAATTATGCATCAACATCTGTACAGAATTCTGAAATAACATTTATTTTAACAAAAATGTGGTGGTTTTAGGCAATTTAATCTGCATGCTGTTTGTCTCACTTAAGTGTCTAGTAAAGTATTTTTACTGTGGAAAGAGGACATCATGACTTCAAGTAAAATGTGAGCACAAATCATTCTAGAACATTACTAGGGCAAGAAGTGACTCACACTTCCACTCTGACCAATATCATCAGATGCAGGCATATTTCACAGTTTGAGGGGACAATGAGAGTGTGCCTCTGAGGAGCTTGCCCAGAGAAGGCACTTAAATGTTGGATGAATTGAATTAAGCACTGGTTGAGTTGAATTAAGGGCAGAAATTCAACTGATCGGTTGTTACAACTGAGAGAGTCTACTATTTCTCAAAAGATGGATCAAAAACTGGACAAGCATTTCAGTGTAACATTCCAAACCTTCTAAAATCTGACTCTTCTATGCATCACTATACTCTTAGCAACTTGTACAGTGCCTGATAGCTAATATGTGCTCAATAAATAATGGTTGAATAAGTTAATGAATTTGTTAATGATTCCAATATTTGTTTCTAGCCCCATCTTCCATGATCTTCCAGCATGAACTCTTCACTATATTCAGGCTGATCTACTCATGATTTCCTAAACACTAACTTACTCATTCTTACCTCTGAAACTTTGCTTACAAACCTTCCCATAAGCCACATTCACTGCTTCTCTTATGCAAATTTGTCTCACTTTTTGAGGTGTGATGTTGCAAACTGTGTCAACTTGGCTAAGCTAGAACTACATTTCCCAGGATCTCTTGCGATTCCAGGTTAGAGTTGATGAAAAGAATTTGCAGGGATTTGGGAAGATCAAAGTCTTATTAGATGCGACAAGAGACAAAAGCTGGTGCTAGCAGGTTCAGATTTGTCTTGTTTCCACTGCTGCATGACAAGCTCTTCTTCCCAACTGCTGGCCCTGATGACCACCAGCTTCCCCAACCCACCACCAGATGCAAAGTCAACCATCTCCCTGGGCTTGTCCGTCATCCCCTTGGTGGTCCCATCTAAGCAGCTAGATTTATTCTGGCTTTCCAGAGTTCCCTTGCAATTCCTACTTACCTACCAGTGCCAGTGTTTCAGGAAGACTGGTTAGTGATTTGACCTCTGATCTTCCAGCTCCTCTTTCTGGATTTTACATCCCCAGATCCTCCCATAATTACATAATGTCTAATTGCTATAATAAATTCCTTATTCCGTAACAGTCATAGTAGTTTTGCTTCTCTGATGAATCTTTAACTGATACACAAGGCTCAGTTCATGTAACAGCTGTTCCTTGATGACTTCTTGGCCTCTCCAGAGCATTTCCTCTACACTTTCTTTGGTACAATGTGTTCGTGGTCCTCCACTGGCATTACTCACACATTGCTTTGTATTGTATTTACATCCACACGTGCTTTCAGGGTGCTCAGAACACGGCTGGTATTCAGTAAGAGCTCAGTGAGTAAGTTTACATGGCATTTGTGTCACCACTCTCCCCTCTCACACAACAGTCATTATTCATTGATCTCGCCATGCTTTCCCATCATGCTTGAACTCTGCCTCATGAACCTTCTCCATGCAGCGCTATATAGATGGACAACTGTACCTGGCCTGGAAGAAGAGATCTACCTGCCATACCGAAACCTGTGAGTATAATGACTGATACTTTTTAGGCAAATTAAATAATTTGTGGGTTTTACCCCTGGGTTGGAAA
Source organism: Bos indicus (assembly GCF_029378745.1). Taxonomy (NCBI): domain Eukaryota; kingdom Metazoa; phylum Chordata; class Mammalia; order Artiodactyla; family Bovidae; genus Bos; species Bos indicus. Next base: position 84,272,829 of record NC_091762.1, on the reverse strand, counting down.
GATCCCCTGGAGGAGGGCGTGGCAACCCACTCCAGTCTTCTTGCCTGGAGAATCCCCATGGACAGAGGTGTCTGGCAGCCCGTGGTTCATGGGGTTACAAAGAGTTGAACATGACTGAAGAGACTTAGCACAGTGCACAAAAGGTCACAGTGCTTGCACACACAGAGCTCAGTAAATGTGAATTCCCTTTCCAACCTCCTGCCCCACTGCACACAGCTTTCACACGGTAGGTAGCCAGTAAATAACTGTGGAATGAGAGAATGTCAGTACAATGTTCACAAAATGAGCTGTATGACCTCTACAAACCAAAGTGACTCACAGGGATTTCACCTTTTTAAATAATGAATAAACAGAAGGACAGCTAGAGTGAACTAACTGCATTTTAAGAAGGCCACTCCAGACCTTTCTGGTTCTTTCAGAGCTAAAGTAGACAAAATACAAACAAGCCCAGGCTCCAACTAACAGAAACATGTGGCATTCTGTTAAGCACTTGAAAAGAGGGAAAACCTTTCTAGCTTCTGTTCTTCTGGGGTGATTAGCCTGCTTTTTAGTAGTCACATAAGAGGAAGATTATAGAAGAGATAAGAAACTTGGAGAGAAAGTTTGGGTTAGAATTATTAGGTAGGAAATATATGGTCTAGAGAGGAAATTTTCTGTAAATTTCTGAGAAGGCTATCAAAATGAGACATAATTGACGTGACCCTTGGATTTTTGGTAGGCTCTCTTTTCCTGGTTTTGCTTCGCCAGTCACAGTCCATATTGCTAAGAATTCTGGCAGGTGCTGCCCATCCCTGTGCTCATGCTTCATATTCCATCTTCTGTTTCTGTGAATGGGATGTAGTGATGTCCTCGGCCATCCTGGCAATCAATAATTGAAAGCATAGATGTGAAAAAAAAAAAGCAGTGTGCTTATTCCAATGGGTAATAAGGTAAATGAAATAAGCTCACTCTACAGGATAGACAATGTCCAAAGTAAACCACTGGCCCAAATCCTTGCAATGTACACATAAAACCCTGGTGCTAAGCAGAAAACAAAGTGCAATATTGTCCTTTCTCACTTGAAAACTGGGTATCTGTCTTCCACTGGCTTCTCATTAGAAGAACTATTTCAAGATTATCTCCATTAAAAAAAAAATTTAGGTGGAGGATAATTGCTTTACAATATTGTGTTGGCTTCTGCCACGCAACATGAATCAGCCACAAGTTACACATATGTCCCTTCCCTCCTGAACCTCCCCCCAATCCCGCCCCGTCCCACCCCTCTAGGTTGTCACAGAGCACCAGGTTGAGCTCCCTGTGCCCACACAGCAGCTGCCCACTGGCTGTTTTACACATGGTCGTGTATATATGTCAACGCCGCTCCCTCAGTTTTCTCCATCCGTTTCTTCCCCTTGCTGTGTCCAAAGTCTTTTCTATATGTCTGCATCTCTATTCCTGTACTACAAATAGGTTCATCAGTATCGTGTTTCTAGATTTCTAACATATGCTTTAATACATGAAAATTTTCTCTTTCTGGCTTGCTTCACTCTGTATAGCAGACTCTAGGTTCATCTACCTCACTAGAACTGACTCAAATGCATTTCTTTTTATGGCTGAGTAATATTCTATTGTACATATGTACCATTCGTCTTCTTTATTCGAGACTATATCAACTTAATTGACATGTATTCACACACCCTAGTGTGTGCATAACCTAACAAGCAATAGACTGCATCTGTTTCCTGCCTCTACATGGATCAAAAGAGCACTAAGCTTTGGGTAACTGTTAAATGTGAGACATTCTCATTTCGCCTCCACATTTTGGGACATACCATCATAAGCTGGGTCTTCTCAGGTAGCACTAGTGGTAAAGAATCCATCTGCCAATGTAGGAGACATAGAGACTCGGGTTCAATCCCTGGGTCAGGAAGGCCCCCTGGAGGAGGGCGTGGAAATCCACTCCAGTATTGTTGCCTGGAAAATCTCATGGACAGAGGAGCCTGGCAGGCTACAATCCACAGGTTCACACAAAGTCTGACACAACTGAAGTGACTTAACACACACGCAAACATACATTATAAGATAGATCCGCTGCCTTCCAGTCTTCTCTAGACTAAAAGTCATGTGAATAGTAGATACTGCAATCCCAGGGACTGAAACAAGGCCTGGCATAGAGAATGTGATGAGTACATGTGTGCTGAATAATGAGTGAGTTTTACCATATTGGTATGGAAATGCCCCCCAAAGATGCCTTTGTTGTAATTCCCAGAACTTTTGAATGTATGGAAAATGAAAGTGTTAGTTGCTCAGTCATGTCCGACTCTTTTGCTACCCACTGGACTATAGCCTGCCAGGCTCCGATGTCCATGGGTTCTCCAGATAAGAATACTGGAGTGGGTCACCATTCACTTCTCCAGGGGATCTCCCCCACCCAGGGATCGAATCCGGGTCTCCTGCACTGCAGGCAGATGCTTTACCATCTGAACCATACCACAAAAGGACTTTGAGGATGTGATAAAGAATCTAGAGAAGGGGAGATTATCTTGGATGATCTGGGTGGGGCCCAAAGTACTCACAAAGGTCCTTATTAGTGAAAGAGGGAGGAGGGAGAGTCAGAGAAGGCGATGGGATGACCAAAGCAGAGGTCAGAGTGATGGAGAGCCATGAGCCAAGGAATGTGAATAAACTCTAGAAGCTGGAAGAGGCAAGGACACAGATTCTCCCCAGATCCTCCAGAAGGACAGTCTTGCAGATGCTCTTTTTAGCCCAGTGAGACCCAATTTGAACTTCTGACCTTTAGAACTGTAATAAATGTGTTTTAAGCCCGAAGTTTGCAGTGCTTTGTTAACAGTGGCAATAGGAAATTAATGCGGTAGCATTAACATGAATAAACCACAGAAGTTGTTTTAAAATTGAGATATAATTGACATATAGCATTGTATTATTTTATGGATAATAATAAAAATGATGTCCAGCATTTATTGAGCACTTAGGGAGAACCACAGTACAAGATCCTTTGTAGATGGAGTTTATTAATTCTCAGAACAGTATCATAAGGTAGATATTCTTTCCCTCACATTACAACTGAGGAAACAGAAGTCTAAAAAAGTGAAGCTACTTCATCAAGATCATATAGTGAGCAAGTGGCAGAATAAGGAGTTGAACTCAGGCAGTCTGAGTCCATGTCATACCATCTCCCATGCTCGTGCTGAGAAGTGTGGAAAATAATAGAGACCAGTAACTTACAGATAGAATGAGAAGGACCATTCCAACACGGATGCCATGGTAGAGAGAATACCACAGATGCTGAAGGATCTATGCCCCGCATTGAAGGATGTAAAAAGGACAAGAAAGCTGGATTATTCAGGATTCGGTACCACTGGATCTTGAAGAGTACTTGGACCATGTCGGTCAGTACACAGTGGAGTGTCCTTCCAGTCCAGGGAAAGGGAATGAAAGAAGGAAACTGTGATGCATGTGGGCCTGGCAATGGAGAAAGAAAATGGAAAGCTTGGGAGGGGAAAAGTCTGAGAAAGAAAAACAAGATAAAATACTTAATTATTTTTATGGGAATGGTACAATCTGTTGCGCACCTATTCCACCCTACAGGGAACATTCACATTTGTTATTTTATTTAATCCTCACAAAACCTCTGCTAAATGAGTATTATTAACCTCATTTTTACAAGGGAGGAAATTAAACATCCAGAGAGGTTAAGTAATTGCTGAAAGGCATGGATCCAGGAAGTCTGATTCCAAAATTCATGCTTTGTCCTTTGTTTCTTTCTGCCCCCATGATAATCTCAGCCCTTCTCCAAGAAGGAGCAAATTTCCATTGAAATAAGAATGATAGGCAGAGCTGCCTTGAAAATTGGAAAGAGCTGCTTTGGAGGTTGGCAAGTTAAGAACAATCAAGCCGAGGCTAGTTTTTAACCAGGCAGCTGTTGAAGCAGCATTACTGACAAGCCCTGGGCTAAGCAAGGGCAATAGAGAGATCACAGTGAAATGACACGCATCTTCTCTGCCTTATGTTTAGTGAGGGAACGGAGGAGTAAAAAGACTTCTCCACACCAACTTCAGGTTAGTGTTTATTCGTAGGGAGGGAAAGTAGAGAAAGATTTGGGAGAGGTAGAGTTTTACTTATGTCATAACCTTTTATTTCATAAGAGAAAAAAGAGAAATCTGAAACAAGTTCGGCAAATCATTAAACATATATTTAATCTCCTGGAGAAGGAAATGGCAACCTACTCCAGTATTCTTACCTGGGAAACTCAATGGACAGAGGAGCCTGGCAGTCCATGGGGTTGCAAGAGTTGGACACGACTTTGCAGCTAAACGACAAATTTAGTCTCGGTGCTTAGCACACAGGGAGGTGTCTGTTACATTGCTTCTCTTCCTTAGTTTGTAATGTGTCACAGTAAGGCACAAGTCAATGAACATAAGAACTACTGCTTTTAAAGAGATCATCACAATTGTAAACCATCAATGCCACACTTGTGGGAAGCACAGATTAGGACAGAAGGACAGCAGAGGGGCATCTGTGTGTATGTGCTTAGTCACTCAGTTGTGTCCGACTCTTTTGACCCCATAGACTGTAGCCTGGCAGTCTCCTCTGTCCGTGGGAATCTCCAGGAAAGAATACTGGAGTGGGTTGCCATTTCCTCCTCCAGGGGATCTTCCTTAACTTAAAAAGAAGCCGGAGGGACTTCCCTGGAGATCCAGTGGTTAAGACTCCATGCTTCAGATGCAGGGGATGTGGGTTTGATCTCCTGTTGGGGAATTAAGACCCCATATGCTGTGTAGCACTGCCAAAAACCAAAAACTAAGATTGAAAACTTAAAAAAAAGAAGCTGGAAAAGGCAAGGAAATGGATTCTCCCTTTGAGTTTCCAGGACACGTCTCTGTGGGTAATTTCATTTTAGCCTCGTGAGACCTGATGGAACTGCTGTCCTCAGTCAGGCCTGCAACACTCTGTAAGAGACACTTGGAAAGTGGATGATCAGAGTGTTTCAAAACAAGGAGCAGCAGAAAGCAGATGTCTCAGAGTCAGGGAGAGCAGGGCCCATTCCAGGCATCAGCTCACAAGTCCTGACTGTGCAGGGAGAGGGGAGGGGATGATGGTGGGTGAGACTCAGTCAGGATAAACATTTTAAGCCAGGAAAAGGAATTTGGATTTTATTGTAAATGAAATAGGAGCTTCTGGGGAGATTTAAGCCAGATAGAGATGATCAGGTTTGCTTTTCAGAAAGATCCTTCTGATGGGAATAAGAAGGTAAACTGAGAGGAAGGTGGGACTCAGCCAGGTAGACTGGGCAGGAGTCTGTCACAAGATCCTAGATGAGAGATATCTGGGGCTCTGAAATAAACAAAGTTGCAGTGAGGATGAAGTAATGTTTACAGAGTATTGATGAGGTGTAATTTAAAAACTTGGTGATCCATCAGATATAGGAAGGAGATAGCACCAAAGATAACTTCCAGGTTTCTTCCTTGGTATTTCCAGGATGCACTGCTATTATCTGTCATAAGGAACACAGGAGAAATATTTTTTTTTAATGAAGCTGAATTTTCTATAAATAGTGCTGGACAAACCAGACATCCATATGCAAAAAAAAAAAAAGAATCTTCACAAAGACCTTACACTTCTCACAAAAATTAACTTAAAATAGATCACAGGGCTGAATGTAAAATGCAAAATAAAATCCCTAAAAGATAACACAGAGAGTCAGATATATGCACCCCAATGTTCATTGCAGCACTGTTTACAATAGCTAGGACATGGAAGCAACCTAGATGCCCATCGGCAGACAAATGGATAAGGAAGTTGTGGTACATATACACAATGGAAGATTATTCAGCCATAAAAAAGAATACATCTGCTGCTACTGCTGCTGCTGCTGCTGCTAAGTCACTTCAGTTGTGTCCGACTCTGTGTGACTCCATAGACAGCAGCCCACCAGGCTCCCTTGTCCCTGGGATTCTCCAGGGAAAAACACTGGAGTGGGTTGCCATTTCCTTCTCCAGTGCATGAAAGTGAAAAGTGAAAGTGAAGTCGCTCAGTTGTGTCCGACTCTTAGCGACCCCATGGACTGCAGCCTACCAGGCTCCTCTGTCCATGGGGTTTTCCAGGCAAGAGTACTGGAGTGGGGTGCCATTGCCTTCTCCAGAACACATCTGAGTCAGTTCTAATGAGGTGGATGAAACTGGAGCCTATTATACAGAGTGAAGTAAGTCAGAAAGAGAAACACCAATACAGTATATTAATGCACAGATATGGAATTTAGAAAGACGGTAACGATGACCCTATATGCAAGACAGCAAAAGAGACATGGATATAAAGAACAGACTTTATAATTTAGACTTTATGGACTATGTGGGAGAAGGCGAGGGTGGAATGATTTGAGAGAATAGCACTGAAACATGTATATTACTGTATGTTAAAAGACAAGCAGTGCAAGCTTGATGCATGAAGCAGGGTACTCAAAGCCAGTGCTCTGGGACAACCCAGAGGGATGGGGTGGAGAGGAAGGTGGGAGAGGGGTTCAGGATGAGGGGACACATGTAAATCCATCGCTGATTCATGTCGATGTATGGCAAAAACCACCACAATATTGTAAAATAATTAGTTTCCAATTAAATTAATTAATTTAAAAAAATAAGAAAATGAAGTTAAGGTGAAAAAAAATTATAGAGATGGCAAATAATCATAGTAAAAGTTGCTCCACACCATATCTTATCAAGGAAATGCAAATTAAAACAATAAGATACAACTACACATCTATTAGAATGGCTGTAATCCAAAACACTAACACCAAAACCCAAAACAGTAACAGGATGTGGAGCAAAAGAACTCTCATTCAATATTAGTGATATGTAAACTGGCACAGCCACCCTGGAAGACAGCTGAACAATTTCTTACAAAACTAAACCTATCCTTACCACACAGTCCAGCAATCATGCTCCTTGGTAATTACCTAAAGGTTTTGAAAATATTTGTCCACACAAAAACCTTCACACATATGTTTCAGTTCAGTTCAGTTCAGTTGCTCAGTCATATCTGACTCTTTGTGACCCCGCGGATTTCAGCACACCAGGCTGCAACTCCTGGAGCTTGCTCAAACTCACGTCCATTGAGTTGGTGATGCCATCCACCCATCTTATCCTCTGTTGTCCTCTTCTCCTCCAGCCTTTAATCTTTTCCAGCATCAGGGATTTTTCCAGTGGGTCAGTTCTTTGCATCAGGTGGCCAAAGTATTGGAGCTTCAGCTTCAGGATCAGTCCTTCCAGTGAATATTCAGGAATGATTTCCATTAGGATTGACTGGTTTGATCCCCTTGCAGTCCAAGGGACACATATGTTTATAGCACCTTTATTCATAATTGCCAAAACTTAGAAACAATCATGATATCCTTCAGTAGGTGAAAGGATAAATGTGCTGTGCTGTGCTTAGCTGCTCAGACATGTCTGACTCTTTGTGACCCTGTGGACTGTAGCTCGCCAGGCTTCTCTGTTCATGGGGATTCTCCAGGCAACAATACTGGAGGGGGTTGCAATGCTCTTCTCCAGGGGACCTTACCAACCCAGGGATTGAATCCAAGTCTCCTGCATTGCAGGCGGATTATTTACTAGCTGAGCCACCAGGGAAGCCCAAGAATCCTGGAGTGGGTAGTCTATCCCTTCTCCAGGGGATCTTCGCAACCGGGTTCTCCTGCACTGCAGGTGGATTCATTACCAGCTGAGCTACCAGGGAAGCCTGATTTTTCATTATATGTCATTATATATTTATAACATCAAGAATGACCCCTAATGTAAACTATGGACTCTGGGTGAATATGATGTGTCCGTGTTCATCAGCTGTAACAAATGTACCACTGTGGTGGTGAATGTTGATAACGGGGAGTCTATGGAAACCCACTCCAGTACTCTTGCTTGGAAAATCCCCTGGATGGAGCCTGGTAGGCTACAGTCCATGGGGTGGCAAAGAGTCGGATACGACTGAGTGACTTCACTTTCACTTTTCTTTCATATGTGTTTGGGGGCAAGGAGTATATGAGAATCGAAGCTTCTGCTCAATTTTGCTGTGAACCTGTTCTAAAAAATAAAGCTTATTATATGAAAAAAATGAAAATGAGAACAATTTTGAAAATGTTGTAAATAAGCAGAAATATTTTTTTATGGGTAGTTTATTAGTTCATTCCCAATTTATAGATGAGAACACTGAGGCTTGAGGGATAAAGGATTTTGCTCAAGGTCAAGCAGCACATTTGAACCTAAAAAGTTTAATTGCCAAGCCCATCCGAGTAGCCGTGTGTGAAATGAAGTTTGAGCCCATCTAAGTTTCCTATTGTTGTTGTACCATTTTAAAAGTAGGAAAGATAAAGGGGCCTAAATAGAAGTAAGCTTTTAGTACTTTTCCTCAAGGGGTAAAATGTTGTTACCAATAGATCATGATAAGTTACGTATGTGTCTTATAATATCAAGAGCAATGACTGAAGAAAATCATGCAAAGTGATGTATTCAAAAGCATTGTAAATAAAGGAAAATGGATGTTTTAAAAATTTCAACTAGTATTCAGGAGGCAAAAAGGATAAAATGAGAAATGAAGGGAGAAAACAAGTAACAAAAATGGCAGACATAAGCCTTAACATATGAATAATTAAGTTAAATGCAAATTGTCTAAATATTTTAAACAACAAAGATTAGCAAAATGGAAGAAAAGTATGATCCAACAATATGCAGTCTATTAATAACACACTTTGAACATAATAACTGACTGCTATTGCTGCTGCTAAGTCACTTCAGTCATGTCCGACTCTGTGCGACCCCGTAGACGGCAGCCCATCAGGCTCCCCCGTCCCTGGGATCCTCCAGGCAAGAACACTGGAGTGGGTTGCCATTTCCTTCTCCAATGCATGAAAGTGAAAAGTGAAAGTGAAGTCGCTCAGTCGTGTCCAACTCTAGCGACCCCATGGACTGCAGCCTACCAGGCTCCTCCGTCCATGGGATTGTCCAGGCAAGAGTACTGGAGTGGGGTGCCATTGCCTTCTCCATAATAACTGACTAGTTTCCTATTTTGCTTAGTAGCTTAGAACAACCCACATTTATAATCTTGTAGTTCTGGAGGTTATTAGTCTACAGTGGGACTTTCTGAACTAAACACAAGATATCAGCAGAGTCGCATTCCTCTGGAGGCTCTAGGGGAGAATCTCTTTCCTTCTTTTTCCAGCTTCTAGGGTCCATCTACATTCCTTGGCTCATGGCTCCTTTCACCATCTTCAAAGCCAGTGGTATAAGACTTTCAATTATCTCTCCTCTCTGACCTCTGCTTCAGTCATCTCCTCTTTGGCTCTCCTGCCTCTCTATTTCCCTTATAAGTACTTTTGTCATTGTATTAAGCCCACCCAGATAATCCAAGATAATCTTCCCATTTTAAGATCCTTACTTTAATCACATAGGCAGTCTTTATTTTCATGTAAGGTTCTGGGGATCATGACATGAACATCTTTGGGGGCCTATTATTCTGCTTCTCATAGGTCTCCAGGCAAAATACAGGCAGACAAATGATCCTTTCACAAATATAGGCTCATATAAGAAAGCTATAACCTGATGTGTCATTAGATACTCCTATGGCTAAATCCTTCCTAAGGACCAGTGTTCCCTGGGTACATAAACAGTGGACAATTCCAGATTCCACTGTTTCTTGGGGAAAGGCTACTATGCCTTCCAGCTCTGGTTTTTATTGATCCAGGGTTTGGGTGGGATTGGACCTGCAAATGGCAGGTTTTATTACAGGCAACAGAAGCAAGCAGGGGTTAATATACCTAAAGTGAATGGACAGAGATGGGGAAAATATGAAAAAGATGATTGTCAGATATTCCTAAAGACTCTATGGAAAATTCCAGTGTGGGAAAAAGTCCATAAGAATTTATATTGAGCAACAGCAAAACAATAAACAAACAAGTCAAATAAAACCATATATATATATATACACACACAACTGAGAACATGAAATAACTCACTTTAGGAAACCACAAACTATTCTTTCCACAGGAGATGAATATGGGAGTTAGCGAGGCAAAGCAGGTCATGTTGACCTCTCAGAGCGAACTATGTCTGAACTCTGCTTTAAGGAAAATGAATACTTTTCATAGTCGGTGAAGAGTATTATGGAAGTTCAAGGCTAGACATCAATAACAAATCATTAGACTCTTGTAACTTTGTTTCTTCTTTTTTGATTAGACAAAAAAAAGAGCCTAGGAATTCCCAGTGGTCCAGAGGTTAGCTCTCTGCACTTTCACTGCCAAAAGTTTGGGTTCAGTCTCTGATGGGAGGACTAAGATCCCACAAGCAGCGTGGCCAAAACCAACCAAACAAAAACCTCCAGTAGCACAGTTATAAGAGATCTATGCCCAACTATCTACTCACACAGGATTAATAAGGATTTAGAATGGTGTAGTGATTAGAACAGGCAATGGGCTTAGGAGTCAGACTTGGTTTCAAGTTTGCTAACAGTGTAAAGACTGTCATTTAATCTCTCTAACCCTTAGTCTCATTATGCATAAAATAAGGATAAATGATAGTTACTGACCTTGCAAAAGTGTTAAGTACTACATGAGCTAAGAAATACAAAATCTAAAAACAATCTATCATTTTCTAAGGGCAATCTTTCCCTGGTGGCTCAGATGGTAAAGAATCTGCCTGTAATGCAGGGAACCAGGGTTTGATCCCTGGAATCATTTATTAAATATATATATGCACCATACACTGTGAAATACACTATTTTATTTAACCATACAACAATCATATGAGGAAGATAATATCTGCATTTTAAGAATAAGGACACTAACATTCTAAGTTTACTCATAATATGTGGCAGATTTATTTGATCCTAAAGACTATGAGCTTAAAACATTACCCTACCTAGCCACTGATAAAGTTGGATGGTGGGTAGATAGTGAAAAGGTTGAATCAGAAACTAGCCTGAGTTGTGCAGAGAAGCACAACATTTAGCTAAAACTTCCTGTTAACATCTTAGAGGCAAACAGTGTATCACTGCTGTTGTTTAGCCGCCAAGTTATCTGTCTCTTTTGCAATCCCATGCACTGTAGCCCACCAGGTTCCTCTGTCCATGAGATTCCCCAGGCGAGAATACTGCATAGGTTGCCATTTCCTTCTCCAGGGGATCTACCTGACCCAGGGATTGAACCTGCATCTCCTGCATTGGCAGGTGGATTCTTTACCACTGAGCCACCAGGGAAGCCCAAGTAATCTATATCTATACATAAAAGACCTTTATCACTGGACAGGAAGCTAACTGGCCTGCCTTACAAGGTGACCACGAGGACTAAGGCAATCAGGTCAGGAAGGTACATAATGACACATGATAATATGACACATATTAGGTGATTTAGTAGACCACTCCCAAGCCCTCCTTCCTATTCTTTCTAATAACCTGCTGATTGGTCTGAGAACTCCCTCCAGTAATCACCCATTCCTAGGTAAGAATTTAATGTTTATAAAATTCTTACACTGTGCCAGGCATTGTTCTAAGCCCTGGGATCATTAAAGACTTCAATAAGTCAGCATAGGCTCATTTCTTCACCCCACTTCCCCGACTCCCCCGCCACCCGAGACAAGAGTTAGGGTTGGAACCATGTTTGGATGACAGCTCCTAATGTTTGACAGAAAACAAAACTCTGTAAAGCAATTATCCTTCAGTTAAAAAATAAAGACAAAACAAAACAAAATACTCTAGAAGGTTATTTAATCTCAGATTAATTTATATCCAGTTAACCCCTTCTAGAGTTCCCAGTCACTCAAAAACCATTTTGGGAAACTTCCCTAGTGGCCCAGTGGCTAAGACTCCACACTCCCAATGCAGGCGGGCCTGGGTTTGATCCCTGGTCATGGAACTAGATCCCACATGCTGCAAATAAGAGCTCACACGCCACAGCTGAAACATCCTGGCTGCAGCTACTAAGACTCGGCGCAGCCAAATAAATGAAGAAAAAAGTAAATATTAAACAAAGCATTTTTTGAGCACCTCGTATATTCTACGAACTGTTCTAAGCACTAAGAACACAGTACTATATGAAGCAAAGTCCCTGTCCTCACCAAGCTTACATTTGAGTAGGAGAAAGAGAGACTACATAAACATATGTAATTTCCTGTAGCAATAAATGCTGTGAAGAGAATGAAGCAGAATCAGGATTCAGAGAGGGACCAGTGGAGGGCTGGGGCAGTGTTTTCGAAAGGATGGTCAGGGACAATACTTGAGCAGACACCTGAATGAGTGAGGCACCAAGTCAGGCAAAAACCTGAAAAAGAGCACTCCAGGCAAAGGAAAGAGTCAGGATGAAAATCTTGAGGTGGGGAACCTGTTTGGCACATTTGAAGGACAGGAGAACTGGAGCAGGATTGGAGATTTGGGAGAAAAGCAACACCTTCTGGATTTGCTTTCATCATTTGGCTGTTGGTGTGAAGAATATATAGTAGGAAGCAGGAGCAGAAGGGACACACAGTAGGTCAATAAATAGCGGAGAATTAATAAACAATGAATTCATTTTTTGAACACCTTTTTCAAGACTTGCTGCACTTAATTTATATGATGTCTCAGACCACTCAATCATAATCCTATAAAGAAGACATGCCGTTCCTCCTAATGTTTCTTGTGCTACAATAGTACATGAATTTCACAATTCCAATAAGTCTTTAAATTTTGAGGTATGTCTGAAAATCAAAGATGGGACCATGAGCCTCTATAATCATACTCTCTTAAATATAAAATTAGCTCACATGATTAAAAGTTCAAACACTACACACTTTCTAAAGTGTTCTGGTAAAACAACGTTTTTCTTTGGCATATGCAGTCCAAATAGCTCTAACCTTAATCATTTTTCAAGTCTTAATCTCCACATGCTTGGCATATTCTGATAACATTGACAGGTTAAAAGCAACATTCTGTTGTATGCACAGCGATTGCTTGCAATTAACCTTAATTTAGGCTGAAAGTAGACTGAACAGCTGCTTCATAGCAACATTTCTAAATTTATTAGATAAATATCTTCAGAGAACTTCAGATTAAAAAGCAACAAAAACAAAATCTGCAACACTGCAGCCTTCTCTTAGTCAGGAGAGTCTTGAAGCAATGCACAGGCCAGTAAGACTACTTTCCTGAGAAAAGAGGCATTTGGGGCCCTTATTGCACAGAGTAGCTACAGATAATGATAACTGGAGATAAGAAAAATGTAGGTAAACAATGTTTAAAGAACACATCCCACATTTCTTCCGTAGAAGGAATTTTAAAGTCCACTGATATTTTACTGAGGGTATAACCACCGCCCCAGTGTAAGGAACCTTTGCAAATTTCAGATGGAATTCCTCAAAGTCTAATGCCATCATTCCATTCCTTTAAAATATACTTAATAAATAGTGACTATTATCTATGTCATCTTAACCTCTCAACATTAACTGGTATTATTATCCCTATTTATATGAAGACAGATGGCCTCAGAACTGTGACAGTAACGACACTAGTTGTAAAGACAGGAGACAACTCAGGCCTGATTCCAAATTCTGTGCTTTTCTCAACAAACTGTGCTGCTGGGGTGACAAACCTTTGATATCAGGTGTTAGATCTGCCTTTTTCTTTTACATGTATCTATTCTTTATTTTTTAATTTTTAAATTATTTATTTTTAATATAAATTTATTTTAATTGGAGGCTAATTACTTTACAATATTGTAGTGGTTTTTGCCATACATCAACATGAATCAGTCATGGGTGTACATCTGTTCCCCATCCTGAACCCCCCTATTCTTTAAAGTCAGAATCACATTAGAAATCAGGGTAAGTGTATCTTGAAAAGGAAGGAGAAGAGAACAAAATTTTCTTGAGCTCTTTGTTCTAATTTACCCATACAATTAGGGACTTCCTGCTGGCTCAGCGGTAAAGAATCTGCCTGCAAAGCAGGAGCTGCAAGTTCAAACCCTGAGTCAGGAAGATCCCCTGGAGAAGGAAATGGCAACCTACTCCAGTATTCTTGCCTGGGAAATCCCATGGACAGGGGAGCCTGGCAGGCTATATAGTCCATTGGGTCCCAAAAGAGTTGGACACAGCTTAGTGACTAAACAATAACAACAACACATACTATTATTTATGGTGCCAAATACATACATGCAAATAATGCATGTTTACTGTAGAAGTTTTAGAAGTTCAGATCAGCTGGAAAAAAAAAATAAATAAATAAAATTCAGCTGCAATCCAACCACCCACATGCCTCTAGTTTCATCTGACCTCAGCAACACTAAGCAGAACGTGACAGTATGGTTCTATCTAACATCTCTCCTGCTGTCACACACACATAATGAGAATTTTGGTCTAGAAAGTGCTGCCAACATCAGATGAGGCTAACAGCATCTTTGGACTTCCCTGGTAGCTCAGCTGGTAAAGAATCTGTCTGCAATGCAGGAGACCTGGGTTTGATCCCTGGGTTGGGAAGATCCCATGGAAGAGGGCATGGCAACCCACTCCAGTATTCTTGCCTGGAGAATTGCCATAGACAGAGGAGCCTGGTGGGTTACAGTCGACGGGGTCACAAAGAGTCAGACATGACTAAGTGACTAAGCACAGCACAGCACAACAGCATCTTTAGATCTCTGACAATAATCACTGCCATATCATAGTCTTAATATTCATAAAACACTTTTGTATTTGCATGATGTAAAGTTGAGAAATTTGAGTAAGTTTTTTTTTTTCTTTTTAAAAGACTCAGTATAGGGAGATAATCCCATCCTCACTGAAAACATTTAACAACATACTAAAAAAAATCTGCAGTACACAATCATTAGCAGTGTATTTCAAAGAATGAGATGATTGTTAATTATCGCATTGCAGGAGTATAGCAGTTAATAGACATGGATTTAAATCCTGATTGTACTATTTCATGACCTTGGTCAAGAGATTCAATCTTTGTGGGACTCAATTTGATGGCTTAGTGATAAAGAATCTCCCTGCCAATGCAGGAGATGCAGGAGACTTGGGTTTGATACCTGGGTTGGGGAGATCCCCTGGAGAAGGACTTGGCAATTTGCTCCAGTATCCTTTCCTGGGAAATCCCATGGACAGAAGAGCCTGGTGGGTTACAGTCTGTGGGGTTGCAAAAAGAATCTGACACAACTTAGCAGCTAAACAAAACATAGAGCTTAGAATAATATATTATATAAAGTCCTTGTAAAAGGAACTTTTAACAAAATCTTCTTGAAAATTTGATTTTAAGCCTTAATGTTTCAATAAATATTTTTCTTTAAAAACATATTTTCTAAGATAGGAAATAACATTGTTTCTTCATCAAAGACTGGCTTTAAGAGCACTGCTACCTTTACTAAGAATTAGGCTCTGTTTTAAAAGATACAGGAATGAGCACCATGATGATTAACTCAACTACAAAAACACTATTCCAGGACTCTTTTGGGTACTTGGTGCTGTACATGGTGCTGTACATAATTTTTATTCATTCCTAATCAGTAACGTTTCTCATTTTCCAAATTTACCTCCCCATCTCTCCCCTCTCAGCAGCACAGAATAAAGACCATTATGAATGAGCTTCCTATGTACTCCTTAAAAATCTTTGCCTCTCATCATGAAGAGGGCAATTAGATAATTCAGTCAACTATATGACATCCTGTGCAAAATATTAACGACAGATCTGCTACCATTCCCCAATACCCACACCCAGCTTCCTTTTTCTAGCAGCAATCCTGCTCTCAAAGTTTGGCTTTTCTTCTCCAGCCCATGGGATGTTAAGGGCAGCAATCAGCACTGGTAAGCAGTGGTCTAACTGTAGAGCAAGGGAGTGGCTGCAGAGCTCTGCAGCATTTGTCTGTAGTTAGTCTGCACAAGAATAATTAAGAGTTGACTTCGGTGTTGTTTGGGTTTGGGCTATTTTACTTCATTCTTTCTCTATTTCCCTGGTTCACTAAGACTAGATGTATGTATCAAAACTTTAATATATGATTACTTTTAAACTAAGAATAACAATTCTAGAGGAAAAAATTGGAAATGTACATTGTTCATTTATTAAAATAAGTTAAATACATAATACAGAATTACATAAATAATGATACAGACATGGCATACTCAGCAGCCATTATAAATAACTTTGTAAAAGATTATTTATTGAAATAGAAAATATTTCTAATACAAAGAAGCAAGCTACAAAACAGTATGGGTAATATTTCACTTTTGTGAAGAAAAATGAAAATACATGCATGGAAAAACTACTAGAACATACATAAAAATATTATCATTGTTAACTTTGAGCTGTGGAATAAATTCTTTTTTCTTTGTACTTTTTGGTCTTTCCCTAAAATTTCTATATTAAGGTTGTATTAACTTTGTAAATAGAAAAAAGCAAAATGGATTCTGATTTAATGAGACAAAGAAGGAAAGTGCCAGCACTCTGGGGAATATCTACATTTAAGGTATTTGAATGAGAAAGAGGATGTTAAGTCTAATATCTTAGACTTGCACTCTTTAGGAACTGATTTTTCTTTTTTTTTTTTTGCTAGTTTCTATCTATTTTAGCTTTCTGGCTGCCTATCAGTATAATAACAACCTAACTCAGCCTTAAGCATCTAGGTTAAAATATAAGAAAAAGACACAGAAATTTTTTATAAAACAAACTGTCAAAACTAATATTTCTTATAGTCTTAGAGGTCTCATGAAAAAAATGCTGGCTGTAGACATAACAGAATCTTTGAAATCTTAGCAGTCCTTTAGTTTAATACAGTGGAGGAAAGAAATCTTTCTGGGTAAAGAGGTACTTCTGGAAATTGTATTCATCTTTTCAGGCTAAAGTCGTACAATTTGTAGGACTTCTCCAGTAACTCAGTTGGTAAAGAATCCACCTGCAATGCAGGAGACCCTGGTTCGATTCCTGGGTTGGGAAGATCCCCTGGAGAAGTGACAGGTTACCCAGTGCAGTATTCTTGGGCTTCCCTGGCAGCTCAGTTGGTAAAGAATCAGCCCTCAATGTGGGAGACATGGGTTCAATCCCTGGGTTTGATCCCTGGGTTGGGAAAACCCCTGCAGAAGGGCATGGCAACCCACTCCAGTATTCTTGCCTGGAGAATTCCCATGGACAGAGGAGCCTGGGCTGGGGGCTACAGTCCATGGGGTTGCAAAGAGTGGACCACAACTGAGGACTTTCACAGTACAACTTGTAAATGCTTCTGTAGAACACTGTTTCTATAGCATTGAAAGAATCCTTCCCATTTTACTCTAGAGGGTTTAGGAGTAATCCCAGGAATGATTGAGCTAATCCATCTCACAGTTTTGGCCACTGTCCTAAGAGCAGGGTTATCAAATAAAACGTCTCATACAGAGGCCTTGACATACAATTCCTACACACACTACTAACAAATAGCCATGATAATATAGTGCTGAATAGTGTTTGAAGATCTGACTGCAGGTATTTCTCATATAATTGAACTGATGTAGCTGTGGAAACCCTACATACTTTAAAATCTGAGATGAAGTGATCCTGAAGTAAACTTCAAAGCACTGTCTGCAAGCAAAGGAATGAGGCAATACTAAAACATGGGCATCTAGCTTAACCGAGGCCAAAAATACCACTGTGAAAAAGTGAGCCCAAGGAAATACAAACTCCTAACAGCAGAGATGTTTGTGTTCTGTTCCCTGCTGCAGTCTAGAATCTAGAACAGCTCCTCCTCCATGACAGACACTCAGTATTTTTATTAATGAAAAGCCAGGGACCCCTCCTGACATATATGAGGAATTAATCCAAATTCACTTCTTGTATCAAAACTTAATAATCTCCCACCAACTGGAGAAGCTGTTACTGTATGACTAACACATTAGTGAGCTAACTGTACTATACTGTATATTTTTGAGTGAGATGAGTGATGAAAGATTATGGTTTTTACTTTTGAGAAGCCCAGATCCCAGTAATTTTGAAATTGGTATGCCTGTTACTAAAGTAAGATATGACAGTATTATGGAGACATAACATTTCATGTATTTCCATCTTCTTAAAACCCTCTGAACACAGTAAAGAAAACCAGTGCTGACGTACAAATGCTGCTTCCCCGAGACGCTGGTGCATCACCTAAGACACTTGTGCCGGCATCTGCCGGGCAGTGCTAACAGATGGAAGACATTAATCATCTGCTTGGTGTTCCCACCTTGTCCATCCAGCTTCAAATATAACCACACTGAGCTACATGAGTCAGCATCTGGTCCCTCCAAAAGTTAGTGCATCACTTCTAAAGCAAAAAGGAAAAAGTTCACACTTCAGAGCCCTGAATCACTGCCAGAAGTATCCATGGTGCATCAAAGTTTCAGACTCCCTGAAGATCTTTAGCTCCCTGGATACCAAAGTAAAGACAGATCTGAAAGCTACAAAAAAAAAAAAACAGGTAGGTGGTCATATACAGGACTGCAACCCCAAGCAATACAAATGGTATTTGTTCCCACCGTGGATTAACTGCTTTGAAGGATCAAAATACAGAAGACAGCAACATTCAACATTTAAGATGGTTTTCTTAATAAAAAAGCACTAAAAAATGTGAATAAGACAAACTTTTTATTTTTCAGAAGCGAAAAGGACAAGTGGTGACTTGCCTTTGGAAAAGACATTAATATCAGGATAATCAACTATCTATCTCATAGAGACAGCAGCCTAAGAAAGACTCTATTATCATACAGTTCTCAAATAAGTTCTATTAAATAAATCTCAGAACAATATGTTTTTAACGAAAACCAACAAAACAAAGACATCGACAACAACAAAAAATATAAAAGCATCCATAAAGTGGTATTTGAAGAAAGAAAAAGGAAAATCTGGAAGTTTTATATATTGAGAGTTCTCTATTAAAATCAAGGAGGCCCAAATCCTAAAACAGAAAAGAAAAAAAAAATGTTAAAACACAATCTTTTAAAAGAATCTAATGAGGTTTTTATAGATGCATGTTTTAATGCTTCAGTAATTCAAAACATTTTGTTTCACACTGGGAACACTTCTGTAAGTACTGCTGGAAATTATATGAACGATAACGCAGAGATATGCCTTCTCAATGGGCCCTTCAAGTTTTAAATTTGGGTCTGGAATCTCAATTAAATGTTTTTATAACAGGCTGCAGAAAATGGTACTGTTTTTTAAATTACATTTGCTTACTTTTTACACATTATAACTTTAAAACAGTCTATATACTTTAAAAAGAGAAACAACAATTTACATGTGAAAATAAGGTTATGTGAAATGACACAGTCCTTCTCATAAAGTAGTAGTAACAATTTCCAAAATGAAAATACTTAATACAAAATGAGGTAGTCATTGGGGGCTGGGGTGGGAAGTGGGGAACCACCAGGGAAGGCACAGAAGGCCTAGGTTCTAGACTCTGTTTTGTATTGATTAGCTGTCTATCTTAGTCTCAGCTTCCTTAGGTCTCAATTTCCTCCCTGGTAAGGAGAGGCAGATGGCTCGCTATGCTTTGTTTCAATTTTAAACCCAAGGGCTCTTATACTTTATAAGGAAAGATCTGTCACTGTTCAATCTTCAGGACAATAACTAGAAAGCATATCTCATAATTTTATTGGGAGAAAATAAAAAAATCTACCCCAATGGCAAAATTATACTTCATATCCTATTTATACACGAAACACAGAAAGTGAATGATTATTCTCTTCCTGGCCTCCAGAAGCTCTCTCTGAAACAGAGTCGACTGAAAATCCTAGGATTATGACTGCGCCAAAACATCCAGCCTGTGTCTCTCTGCCTTACTGAAAGCTGCTAGACAGTTCTAAGGCCGATTAATAATTTTTGTGGGCAGGACCAAACTTCAGGTTAAAATAAGTACTTGTAACAGTTTCAGGGTTGAAACTCCATCAACTTTCAGGTTTAGGAAAGAAGAAGAGAAGAATGAAGTTTAAAGATCATACTGATCCTAAGAAGGATGGACAGTAGAAAAAACATGCTTTATTATCTATAACACATACTTTCATCATAACGATTATATAAACCTTTGGGCTCTTTTTGTTTTGATGTTGTTTTTTTCTTGTGAACTTTGTCCTTTAACTATATTCACTACAAAGCAGCAATATGAATTGTGAACTGCAAGAGCTATGTGCATATACAAAAATGCTTTATAAAAAGTTAAACCTGCATTTCCTGATAAACAAAAATACAGGTTTACAACACTAGACGATCTCTTAAATCTCCCCAGGTTCTCAAATTCTCATAATTTTATACAGATAAGTAAGATTACATATATATATCACTTACTGTTTCTTTTAAACAATATTCATGGATATAACTGTGTTTTCCTAAATGTCTCATTGGTAATACTCAGTCTTGTAAGTCTGGTTCCATAGTAATCTATAATGTAACTACTTCCATCTGAAGGTCCAACAATCTAGAAGAGAAAAGTTTGCAAATTACCCATTTTACAGAAGATACTTTAAAAATATTTTGAGTTTACTTCTCTCAGGTGTTAATAAAATTACTTCAGTAGCACCAGAAATATAACTTAAACTAACTCAAGCAAAAAAAGTAATTTAGTAGTTCATGCAGCTGAAAAGGGCACTGGGGAAGCTCACAGGATTAAGAGAGCTGGGGGAACTAAGGCCTCAAGAACTGAAATGCCACACCACATGAGGCCCTTGGTTTGGCTTCCCTGCCTTTATTCCAGACACGTGTTCCCAATTGATTGCCAACTTCTAGATACATATCTTGGCAGTTTCCAACAGAATATAAAATTTTCTTCCTCAGTGTATATACATCAATTTCAGGGAAGAACTTTGACGGATGTGCCTGGTTTTTATGCCTGTTGCTGAACAAATTACTGTATCCAAGGGAATAGGATTAATATTGGCCAAGCCAGGCTCCCTCTGGGAGATGATGTAATATGACTGACAGTCCTACCAGAACCACATGGAATGGAAAAGGAAGAAATAAACTCACTCACACACACACACACAAACACACACACTCATCAAAAGAGTCTTGTCCATATAATCACATTTGTGACAATCCACTTAACATGATCTCTACAACTTATCCTTTAAGATAATAATCTTCAAACTGCAGCCTTAGGGGTACACAGGGATTTACAAAGGTATATGCAGGCCCAGATAGCTGCAAGGGAATCCATTTTGAGATCCTTAATTCACATAAATACTCTTTGTGAAAATGATCCACCTGATATCACACTAGAATAAAAGCATCATGCTAGGTCCCAAGCCCACTTCCCTTTCCCTGTGGTCCTTTCTCCAACTTGACAACAGTAAAGCATACCTCCCCCATCAAAATACACTGAGTCTCATGATGGCATATTGCCTTGAGGTACAAAAATCTCTGATATGTCAAAGAAGGGGATAATTCAAAATATTGGAGCCAGGGATGTCTTTTAATCAAGAGTCCAAAAATACTCTCTGTTACTTGTTTAAAAGATGCATCCCTAGTAAAATTTGACTTTTTTTTAGCTTACAAATTATTTGCTAATATCTGTAACATGTTTATGCTATTTTGATCAAATTATATATAAATAATTACATTAAGTGGGTATTTTAAATTCTATGCTATTTGTGTTCTGTGGATACATTTTAAAACGAATGTAACAGTTTTATTTAAATATGTCAATATTTGCAAACTAGAAATGATATTCTTTGCAACTTTTTAAGCTTATGATGGAAAACTGAAAATGTCAACTTGAAACATGTGAGGATAGGGGTTTTCTTAAGAAAAAAATTCTTTTAGGGGTTATGCAACCAGAGTTTAAAGAACACTACTATAGAGCATTCATCATTTTAAAGATAAATTTGGTTTTAAAGGCTATTCAACAAATAGTTAATTCCTACAGTCCAGGCACCATGCTAGACATTATACACAGAACAGTGAATAAGACAATCTGCCAACAGGGAGTTTATTCTAGTGAACTATAAATGTTAGTATTCAAATAATACCAGATACCTTGCTAGGTGCTATCATGTACTTGAACTTCCTCCAAAGATCAAATTGCTTTGTCTTGACATTTATGAATGTGATTAATGAATTTACATAAAAATTAAAAGATTTTCAATGGCAAAGTCACAGAGGAAACTAGTATGTATATTAAGCAAAGAAAGAAAGGAATGGGTGACTAGAATTTACAACGTTTTGAGACTCTACAAAAGAAACAAAGAAAAAGGAAAGCCTAGCAAGTAGAAATAGGTTAAATCACGTGGTTAAAAACTGGCCTAACCTGGAACATGTGCGTAGATTGGAACAAGGCCTTTGCCCTATTATCTTTTTCTTCCTATGCCATCTCCTCTGACACTCTCACTTACTTCTGTCAAAAAAAAAAAAAAGATTTCAAAAGTTGAAAATAAGGAAAAAAGATGATTGGATAGCCTTTTACTATCATGCATTTCTAATAAGTCCGCCCACGGCTCACTTGACTTTCTCAGGAAATATAACTATTTAACTAAAAACTGATTAGGGCCTAGATGTTTTACAGTCTTGGCAAGTTAGCAGTTAACACATAGAAGAATGATATGATATTGTCTTGGTCTTTTGTTCCCCCTGTCCTGTAGATAAGTTAGCCCTAAAGATTACAGTTTTATTACCTGGTAATACATGGTCCAATTTTGTATATAATTTAGCAATCTTATTATAGTATTTCTTTCCCTTCAAACTTTGTAATTCTGGCTCCTCAACAACTGGTTCTATTGTGGTAGATCCTCTTTCCACAGATTTGATTCAGCCTGGGCATGTAATCAATCACCGGTGAGATGATAATCTATGAGACAAGTTCAATGGGAGGCTTATCTGCTTTTAAGAAGGTGTGTGTGAGGAAAAAGGTGTTTTTCCACCTCTGAAAGTAACGATACAAGAAGTGATCCTAATCAATGGAACTGAAGATAGCAAAGGGAAGGAAGGAAGAATGGAAGAAAAGAGGGAGAGAAGGAAGGGAAGGAGGGAATAAAGGATTTGGGTCTTTAAGTTCTAAATTAACAAATCTTAGAACTACCAAATCTCCCGATTCTTGGTATAGAAGATGTACGGCCATCTGTTCACTGACAACAAAGTATGAACCCTAAAATTATGCTTATTTGCCTGCTAAGAAATAGCCTGAAGCCAAATTCTACTTCATGAAGTATTTCTGTCTGATAAACTGGGGCAGATTTCTGAAGTCTATGGGGAGAAGAAAGACCACTTAACAATTAATGGACCAGTAGGTTGCTACAGGTCTTCATCTTCCAAGAGGGGAATCAGGAGGGCCACTCTGCTGTGAAAAGCTATTCTATACAAAGAGGTGTTAACGTATCTTGTGTGAGAAGCCCTAACGCCACAAGAAAGCAACTTCATATCCTTCTATATGAGCTTCCTGAGGCTACTACAACAAATAACCACAAAGTCAGTGGATTAAAACAATAGACACTTACTCTCACAGTTCTGGGCCCCTTAGGTCTAAAATCAAGGTATCAGTAAAGCCACATGCCCTGCAGAGACTGTGGGGGAGAATCCATTCTAAGGCACCCCTTGGCATTGCTTGGCTTGTGGCCATATCACCCTGATCTCTTGGGGTGAAGGTCTTCACATCACCTTCTTTACTGTGTGTGTGTCTGTGTTTTTTCTACTGTCCTCCTATAAGGACACATGTCATTGGATAATGACATGTGTCAATGACACGTCATTATCTGGCCCATCCAGATAATCTAAAATAATCTCTTCATATCAAGATACTTAATTTAATCACATCTGCAGAGACCCTTTTTTCCAAATAAGACAATATTCACAGGTTCCGGGGATTTGATACAGGCATCTTTCATCTTATCACACCCCTATTCTATGAAGATTGCTGGTGGTGGTTTGGAGGAATTGGGTGAAATTTAATTTCTTCTTTCCTGTCATTTCTGATTGTTTTCAACCATGAAATTTTATTTGCAGCTTAAATGCAAAAAAGAAAACCTTTGAATTGTTTACTTAAAGAAGTAGGCTTTTCGATAGGTGGAAAGTCTATAGCAAGAAGAGTAAGTCAGAAAACTCTAGAAGTTCACATGAAAGTCAAGAATGTTAAGCAGTGATCACTAAATTTCCTGTTTTTCTGTTCTTAATCTTTCATCTCCACTATCAGTTCAGTCGCTCAATCGTGTCCGACTCTTTGCGACTCCATGAACCGCAGCACGCCAGGCCTCCCTGTCCATCACCAACTCCCGGAGTCTACCCAAACCCGTGTCCATCGAGTCAATGATGCCATCCAACCATCTCATCCTCTGTCGTCCCCTTCTCCTCCTGCCCTCAATCTGTCCCAGCATCAGGGTCTTTTCCAATGAGTCAGCTCTTCGCATCAAGTGGCCAAAGTATTAGAGTTTCAGCTTTAACATCAGTCCTTCCAATGAATACCCAGGACTGATCTCCTTCAGGATAGACTGGTTGGATCTCCTTGCAGTCCAAGGGACTCTCAAGAGTCTTCTCCAACACCACAGTTCAAAAGCATCAATTCTTCGGTGCTCAACTTTCTTTATAGTCCAACTCTCACATCCATACATCTCCACTATAATTCTCCATAATCCTAGTCGCCCACCCATAGGTACCCACACAAATAATGGGCATATATTTAACTTGGTATATGACTTGGATATTTATTCTTGAAAAACATTTTATTTTCTTTGGATATCCATTTTTAATTATCCAAATGATACTGTTGTAGATCTTGTTCAATTTCAAACAATTTTCACAGTACACTAAGATGTTAGGACATTTCCATGGTAGCTGTATGTACAACAGGTAAGTGCTTGTAGCTGCTGCCTGGTGTTACAGAGGATATATCCATATATCCATTCTCCACATCTAGGTTAATTCTAACTTCCTCCTACCACAAACAGTACTACAACAGTTGTCCCCTGTCCCTGGTGGAGAGAAGGATGAACATTTGGGGGTAAATAAGTACCTCTTTATATATACATTAGTTATTTGGGTGATTTTGTGAATCACCTTTAGTTTACTGGGCTCATTTAACTATTAAATTCCCTATTATCTTATTGATTTGCATATTTCACATATAAATTCCTATTGTTAGCGTCCCCAGTGGCTCAAGCAGTAAAGAATCCGCCTGCAATGCAGAAGATGTAGGAGACCTGGGTTTGACCCCTGGGTCAGGAAGATCCCGGGAAGGAGGAAATGGCAACCCACTCCAGTATTCTTGCCTGGAGAATCCCATGAAAAAAGGAGCCTGGAAGGCTATAGTCCATAGGGTCGCAAAGAGTCAGACATGACTGAGCAACTGAGCCCACATCCCCCACAGTGTTCTTTAACTCAGCCTATTAACTGTTATTTGGTCAGTCCATGGTATCCTTTTTAGAAATGATTAAAATTTCTTAATTTTAATGTATCAAATTAAATAATTTTTTTCTTTATGGTTTGTTTCTGGGATCTTGTTTAAGAAGACAACCCATCTAATGTCATGAAGATATTTTCTTCAATTAGCTTTATATCAAAGTTTATCTTCTCCTAAGTAGTTACCCTCAAAGAACTGAATAAGGGCTTAAACTGATACTTGTACACATATATTCACTGCAGCATTATCCACAACAGCCAAAATGTGGAAACAACCCAAGTGTCTATCAACAGATGAACGGATAAAAGAAATGTGGTATATACGTACAATGGAACGTTATTATTCAGCCATAAAAAGGAATGAAATTCTGATACATGCCACAATATCAATGAACCTTGAAAACACTGTGCAAAGTGAAATAAACCAGACATAAAAGGACAAATAGTATATGATTCCACTTACATGAAATATCTAGAAAGCAAGCAAATTCTTTGGGATATAGTAGATTGGAGGTTACCAGTGACTAGGGGATGGAGAAAAGAGGACTTGCTGCTTAATGGATGTAGAGTTTCTGTTTTGGGAGATGAAATAGATACTGGAGACAGCTGCATAACACTGTAAATGTAATTAATGCCAAAGAACTGTACACTTAAACAGGTTAAAATGGCAAATTTAGTATTGTATATATATTTTTTACCACAAAGAAAAGAGCTTACTTTATTTGAACTTTAGTAATGTTGTAGTTTTGTTTGTAATTTATAAACTTTTGATTTTGTTACTAGAAAATGTATTTTTGTTTTTATATATTTAATTAGCATTCTAACAAAAATAAGTTAAAGGAAAAAAAGATGGTTACCAGTTCAGTTAAATTCAGTCACTAAGTCGTGTCCAACTCTTTACGACCCCATGAACCGCAGCATGCCAGGCCTCCCTGTCCATCACCAACTCCTGGAGTTTACCCAAACCCACGTCCATTAAGTCAGTGATGCCATCCAACCATCTCATCCTCTGTTGTCCCCGACTCCTCCTGCCCTCAATCTTTCCCAACATCAGGGTCTTTTCCAATAAGTCAGCTCTTTGCATCAGGTGGCCAAAGTATTGGAGTTTCAGCTTCGTATCAGTCCTTCCAATGAACACCCAGGACTGATTTCCTTTAGGATGGACTGGTTGGATCTCCTTGCAGTCCAAGGGACTCTCAAGAGTCTTCTCCAAC
This sequence comes from Bos indicus, assembly GCF_029378745.1. Classification (NCBI taxonomy): domain Eukaryota; kingdom Metazoa; phylum Chordata; class Mammalia; order Artiodactyla; family Bovidae; genus Bos; species Bos indicus. Next base: position 84,246,304 of record NC_091762.1, on the reverse strand, counting down.
ACCACAGTTCAAAAGCATCAATTCTTCTGTGCTCGCTTTCTTTATAGTTCAACTTTCACATCCATACATGACCACTGGAAAAACCATAGCCTTGATTAGATGGACCTTTGTCGGCAAAGTAATGTCTCTTGTTTTTTAATATGCTGTCTAGGTTGGTCATAACTTTCCTTCCAAGGAGTAAGCATCTTTTAATTTCATGGCTGCAATCACCATCTACAGTGATTTTGGAGCCCAAAAAGATGAAGTCAGCCACTGTTTCCACTGTTTCCCCATCTATTTCCCATGAAGTGATGGGAGCAGATACCATGATCTCAGTTTTCTGAATGTTGAGTTTTAAGCCAACTTTTTCACTCTCCTCTTTCACTTTCATCAAGAGGCTCTTTAGTTCTTCTTCACTTTCTGCCATAAGGGGTGGTGTCATCTGCGTATCTGAGGTTACTGATGTTTCTCCTGGCAATCTTGATTCCAGCTTGTGCTTCCTCCAGCTCAGTGTTTCTCATGATGTACTCTGCATATAAGTTAAATAAGTCAGGTGACAATATATAGCCTTGATGTATGCCTTTTCCTATTTGGAACCAGTCTGTTGTTCCATGTCCCGTTCTAACTGTTGTTCCTGATCTGCATACAGATTTCTCAAGCGGCAGGTCAGGTGGTCTGGTTTTCCTATCTCTTTCAGAATTTTCCAGTTTATTGTGATCCACACAGTCAAAGGTTTTGGCATAGTCAATAAAGCAGAAATAGATGTTTTTCTGGAACTCTCTTGCTTTTTCCATGATCCAGCGGATGTTGGCAATTTGATCTCTAGTTCCTCTGCCTTTTCTAAAACCAGCTTGAACTTCTGGAAATTCACATATTGCTGAAGCCTGGCTTGGAGAATTTTAAGCATCACTTTACTAGTGTGTGAGATGAGTGCAATTGTGTGGTAGTTTGAGCATTCTTTGGTTACCAGTAAGTACTTTTAAACCTAAACTTTATCAAACAGATGTGATCCCTTAGTTACTTACTGGCTTTGCCTTGTTGTTGAAGTCAGATGGCTTAGATAACTCAAATATCTTAAAATTTAAAATGTTATGATGAATTAATGAGTGAAGGACAAAAACAAACACTTCATGCAATTCTATCAATGTATCATTTTGCTATCTAATCCATTTAAGAGTTTCTTCCATATAAAGAATGTAAATATTAACACTGGCAAGATCATATCATCTCCTGAAGAGCTATTAACCTGGTGAAAAAGTAAAATGACACAGCTGTCTGCAATTAGAGGATAATGATGCAACCTGTGTCCATCCCAATTCTCCAAAGAAGTAAATTCACATTCTCTTAAAAGTTAAATTACATGTTTGTGTCCAGAGCTGACTTCTATGTCGTTAATTTTAACATGAGACCATTAAAAAATCTAATTACTCACATTTTAATTAAGCACTAAAATTCCCACACAGTGCCAGAAATTATACAGTCAGATCCCCTGACTTCATTTGACTTAAACACTGGTTAGTATTAATCCTAAATGACCATTATAAACATCACTCCTCAAGAAATGAATAAGATTTAGCATTCTATCTCCTGAGGAAAACACATCACTGGGCTCAGTCTCAGGACTACTATGTTTTTTGAACATTCCTTTAATTCACTAAATAAAAATCAGCCCACAGGTAAGTGAACTAAGTGAAATCTACCTAATTAAGATCATGTGACAAAGTAGAGACTACCCAAATTATCATCAGTTTCCTCAGTTTTTCAGGTCATTTCCTCAATATATCACTCCAGAGTTAAATAAATAAGAGAAAACTTGTTGGAACATTTGGTATTTAGTTTTTATATCAGAGAAGGCAATGGCACCCCACTCCAGTACTCTTGCCTAGAAACTTCCATGGACGGAGGAGCCTGGTGGGCTGCAGTCCATGGGGTCGCTAAGAGTCGGACGCGACTGAGAGACTTCACTTTCACTTTTCACTTTCATGAATTGGAGAAGGAAATGGCAACCCACTCCAGTGTTCTTGCCTGGAGAATCCCAGGGACAGGGGAGCCTGGTGGGCTACCATCTATGGGGTCGCACAGAGTCGGACACGACTGAAGCGACTTAGCAGCAGCAGCAGCAGTTTTTATATATTGCTGTCCTACAGCTAGTGAACTGTCAAGGACATTGACCAACATTTCCAGTACTGGAAACAGATTTAGAGTGATTACACATTTAGTCCTTCTTTTGATCAAGACCATGTATTTCATGGAGTAAGGGCACAGGTTATGTCTTTGACCAAATCAACTGGCTTACACAGAAGTGAACCTATAACCTGAATCTTATTTATGCTCTGAACTGAAAAGCCTAGGCTCTTAAAATTTCAGTAAAATTCAAGAATTTAGACAAGATAAATCAAGATAACTCTTATTTTCAGCCTGCAGTTCCCAAGGAGACATATATAGATATAGATATAGATATAGATATAGATAGGCTGCCCAACATGGCTTATGGCTTACGGGATTTTAGCTCCCGGATCATGGACTCAAATAGGTCCTTGGCAGTGAGAGCATGGAGTCCTAACCATTGGACTGCCAGAGAATTTCTCCAATGAGATATTTCTGATAATAAGTGGGATGTTATTCTCACAACACTTCTGAGAGAGTAAGATTCTAAGTTTCTTTCGGGCAAGGACCCCAACTTATACCTAAATGGCGCTAAGTCATTTTCACTTATGGTATAAAACCTACTATTTATACTTTATCATACCACCTTTTATTTTTGTTCATTAGCTCATGTGCCCTATGAAATTTAGAACTTTAAAGACCTAAAGAAAAGCACTCACTTTTTTAAAACTTTCGTTTTTAGCCTATCTTCCCTATAATTGGCACAAAGACATACTTTTCACAAGTTACACTGCATTCAGCTCAAATCAGCAAAAATTTTGAGAGAATATGTTAAGCATACTATTAGTACTACAAGAGATTAATAAAAATATTTTTTCTCAAGGAATTTATGTGTGAAAAATCAAACCTGGTGTGTAAAAGCTAAAAAAAATAATACAAAAACAATATATAACCCAGTGTTAAATGAGTTACATATGTGTGTGTATTCAGTGGCTCAGTCGTGTCTGACTCTTTGCAACCCCACGGACTGTAGCCTATCAGACTCCTCTATCCATGGAATTTTCCAGGCAAGAACACTGGAGGGGGCTACCATTTCCTACTCCAAGGGATCTTCCTGATCCAGGGATTAAACTCAGGCTTCTTGCGTCTTCTGCGCTGGCATGTGGATTCTTTACTACTGCACCACCTGGGAAGTTCCCCAACTTACATTTATTAAATGCCAAACTAATGAAATATTTAATAAATTTATAAAATTAAAACTGTCTTGGAGATTATATTGCTTTGTATATTTTGCTACTTATATAGTTAATAGTCTTTTAAGGAAATCTACTCTGCAATGTTGATAGGAATGAAAATGAATTTTTAAAAATTATCACAAAGAATCTTGACATACTTCATTTTAACAACTTTCTACATTCCAACACATATTTCCATTTTCCCTCTACTCATCTTCATCTTTCTGATTTGTGGCTGTCTTGTCTCTACTTAACAGAATAAATTTTCTTTTCTTTCTGTTGGTGAAGGACACATCAGTGGTTTTGATGTAATTAAAAACGTTCATTGTGTGAGTGAGAAAAGAGGTTTAAATAAAATCAAATATTCTCATATTTTTTCTGATAAAAAAACCAAATTACCTAATTTATCCTTCACGATATGTATGAATATATATAAGCATCAGTTCAGTTCAGTCGCTCAGTCGTATCCGACTCTTCCCGACCCCATGAATCACAGCACGCCAGGCCTCCCTGTCCATCACCAACTCCCGGAGTTCACTCAGACTCACGTCCATCGAGTCAGTGATGCCATCCAGCCATCTCATCCTCTGTCGTCCCCTTCTCCTCCTGCCCCAATCCCTCCCAGCATCAGAGTCTTTTCCAATGAGTCAACTCTTCACATGAGGTGGCCAAAGTACTGGAGTTTCAGCTTTAGCATCATTCCTTCCAAAGAAATCCCAGGGCTGATCTCCTTCAGAATGGACTGCTTGGATCTCCTTGCAGTCCAAGGGACTCTCAAGAGTCTTCTCCAACACCACAGTTCAAAAGCATCAATTCTTCGGCGCTCAGCCTTCTTCACAGTCCAACTCTCACAGCCATACATGACCACAGGAAAAACCATAGCCTTGACTAGACGAACCTTTGTTGGCAAAGTAATGTCTCTGCTTTTCAATATGCTATCTAGGTTGGTCATAACTTTCCTTCCAAGGAGTAAGCGTCTTTTAATTTCATGCCTGCAGTCACCATCTTCAGTGATTTTGGAGCCCAAAAAAATAAAGTCTGACACTGTTTCCACTGTTTCCCCATCTATTTCTCATGAAGTGATGGGACCGGATGCCATGATCTTTGTTTTCTGAATGTTGAGCTTTAAGCCAACTTTTTCACTCTCCACTTTCACTTTCATCAAGAGGCTTTTTAGTTCCTCTTCACTTTCTGCCATAAGGGTGGTGTCATCTGCACATCCGAGGTTATTAACATTTCTCCCGGCAATCTTGATTCCAGCTTGTGTTTCTTCCAGTCTGGCGTTTCTTCCAGTCCAGTGTTTCTCATGATGTACTCTGCATATAAGTTAAATAAGCAGGGTGACAATATACAGCCTTGACGGACTCGTTTTCCTATTTGGAACCAATCTGTTGTTCCATGTCCAGTTCTAACTGTTGCTTCCATAAATTAGTGTTTTAAAATTTTCAGACCTGCCTTATGAATAACTATATACACAGCTGCTGCTAAGTTGCTTCAGTCATGTCCGACTCTGTGCGAACCCATAGATGGCAGCCCACCAGGCTCCCCCAACCTTGGGATTCTCCAGGCAAGAACACTAGAGTGGGTTGCCATTTCCTTCTCCAATGCATGAAAGTGAAAAGTGAAAGTGAAGTCACTCATTGTGTCTGACTCTTAGCAACCACCTGGACTGCAGCCTACCAGGCTCCTCTGTCCATGGGATTTTCCAGGCAAGAGTGCTGGAGTGGGGTGCCATTGCCTTCTCCAATATACATAGCAGTTATACACAAAGTTGCGTATAACTGAAAAACTGTATCACTGATTTAAACTCTGTTGAACGCACACAACAAATGAATTAATTCTACGTATTGTTTTATACCATTCATTCACACAGTGCTATTTGCGTATTTTTTAAGAAAAAACTTCAAAAGTTTACTAACAGATAAACTCATGAAAGCATTTTTAGTAAGTACAGATATATTTAAAGCTTACTTACCTTAGTAATATATGCATTATACTTTATATTGTTTCAGTTCAAAGATGAAATAACCAGACCTATTTTTTTAAGGAGGATTTTCCTGGATTTTTCTTATAAACACTGTGAAGTAAAGTATGTTTTTATAAGTCTTGAGTTCATGCACAATATAGTTCTGGGATCACAGCCCAAAAGAAAAAACACTGCAATTCATTGATGAATAATATTTAATGGTAAAAAGAAAAGAATTAGGGATGGAGAAAATAAAGAAGAAAAGAAGAATAAACAAAGATGACAGAATGTAAAAGGTTTATGAGAAATTGAAAAAGTATATCCAAGACAAAAATATTAACATAATTTATGATATTTATAGTAACAACTTACTTGACTGAAAAAATAATTATCTAAATCTAATACAGTCAACATCACATGTCAAATATATTAAACAACAGGTAGAATAAGGCTATATATCTTACTTGGCTACTTTTGAAAAATGACTAATTTTTCCCTGGTCTGAAAGCAGTCTACAGTGGTCATCCCTATTAAAATGTCTTATTTAGGGAAACCTAGTGTAGAAATTCAAACATTCTAAATCTCCCTCAATAATTTGTCGATGTGATAGTCTCAATTCTAGATATTTAAGAAAAGAACTATTAGTTCTGAAAAGTTCATGTATATGTGTACCAGAAAATAGTGGTTGAATCAACAAATAAGCTCTATAATTTGACATAAATAAAGCTACAAAGCACTGATATCACCAAAGAAAGAACCTAGTGTGAAATATTAACTAAATGGTTGGGTTTTAAAGACATTGAATTCTGTATACCTTAAAGAATCCCAATAGTACATTAAATTCCTTGGATCCTTATTTAAGTGAGAAACCCATTTCCAAGCATATGTGCAGAAGAACCTTAGCCTCTTCATGCCTGCTTGCCTGTCCCACAGTCAGAGAAGGCAGGATATTTGGTTAGGCATATGTTTATGAATAAAGACAGGAAAATTCCAACTTTAAAACCAAATATTTTCCTTGTTTAATTCTGGTATCTTATTGGTCCATATGTTGCCTCCTCCTCACAGTATGGTCCCCTCCTCACAGTATGTTACCAAAAGTCTCCTAGATTTTGACTTTCTTTTAGAGCATAAGGATAACATCAAGCAGACAGAATTAAGGAATGGAAATACTGTATGAAAAAGAAGAGCAAAACTGAAGATAATCTCAATACACACTGACACACTTGCTGGAGAATTAGGTGCTCCATAAATGCTTACTGAAAGGCTGTTTTGTGACATTTGTTGTGATAAATTCATCTCTTCTCTAATTTAAGAATCCCCCTGAGTTAACCACAACCAGTTCAGTATAATTTAATAGGAAATATCTGGTGGACTTTTGAATGCTTAAGGTTAGCATTCCACAAACCTCTGCAGCAGGAGAAAATGAGGCTAACACAGAGAAGCAGAGATGAAGAGGAGGGGAGTGGTGAGCACATTTGACTGTATGGATTTGGTCTTGTCCAATACCAGCCCCACTCCTGGATTTTCCAGAGCGCTCCCAGACATTCCTGTTTTCTTTTTAGGCTGCAGCTTGCTGGATTTCAGTTTCTACAATATGCAACCAAGAGAATACTAGTATAGAGAACCTGTCCAGTGCAAAAAAAAATTTGGTTTCTGCCTCTACATATTCATATGTAAATACAAGACTCCCACCAGTATCCTTTTACAGTGAGTGACAATGCAGCTGTAACAGGAAAAGAGACAATAAGTTGGAAATATTTATAACCTTAATCCCTCTTAGAGGTTCATAATACAAATCTTTAAGCTTCTGAGAAATTCTCCAGTAAAGAAATCTGTATCTCAGTTGCACTCACATTTACAAATCATACTTGAGCACAGATCCTTAACTAATACAATATTGTAAAGTTTAAAAATAAAATAAAATTAAAAAAAAATAAAGAGAAATGAAACCTTTTCTCTATTAAAAAAAAAAAAAAAAGAAGAAGTTCTTATGTCTTTTAGAACTACTAATTGAGCACAGGTTGGAAAATGCTACTTGAAAACATGGCCAGGATCCTTTAGATCTAGCATCTGAAGAAAAATGAAAAAGCATTCCTACCTGCTTTCTAACATACTTAAAATGTACCTCAGAACTCAAATTTGAATGTAAAAGTAGTTCATCTTCTAGATTGAAACTAACTCACCTGCATTGAAATAAGAATGAAATCAATTAGGCTCCCAATTCCACAAAACCCCACAGTGCAAAACTTTAACAAACCTAGAAAAGAAGGTAAAGTCATTTACAACCTGGAAAACCTTATAAATATTAATAAACTTTTCCATTTCCCAATAAATCATTACATATACCACAAATGCTTTATATCAAGAGTATAAAATTAACACTTAAAAAAAAATCAAATCTTCACCTAAAAATATGAGAAAAGTTTAAAAGACCCTCTAAATAGAAAAACTACAAAAAATGATTCATTCACTTAAACAATACAATCTGAAGTAAAAACTCAATGTAATCTTACAAAATTTCTTAAAAGAAAAGGCCTAAGAAAATAAATCTTTAAATCTCAGCACACAGAGTTACAGAACATCTTTTAGTCCTAAACCCTTATATATGTACACTTAATACACTGTAGATACAAATTTTAATATATATTTATAGTAGAAAGTTAAATACTGTCAAGGCATAACAAAGTAATCTGGAAAAAATACACCGATCTTTTAACTAAGTAGCAAAATGCTATTAGTAACCTAATTATCTTCAATTTATTCTATACATTTTTCCTAAGCATCTTATGTTTCTTATTAGCTCTATAGTCAAAATCACCAATTCTGTGTACATCTCTGTCCTTGGCTCCAACCTTAGAGCTACAGTACTAAACCAGATGATAACAGAGCATAGAATCTAGGACATATAATAATACAACATAAAAACATGATGATGAAATCAGAAGAGGCAGATTGAGGGTGGAGGGTGGGATGAGTAATCTCTCTCCTATATTTAAACCTGAGCTGCTCTCCAGACATCCCATTTGAGATATAAAGATGATATGAAGCAAGACTCTTCGTGAAAGGGTAGTTCTAAGCATCAACTACAAACAGATGCCAGCTAAAATTGTAAGAATGGATGAGATCACCTCCTGGCACACATTTGGAAATATACAAGTAAGACTGAAATATGTGGGTAAATTAGATGATTTCCCACCCCCCCCCCATTAGTATTAGATATACAGTAGAACAATGTTCTAAGTACTGGGATAACACATGCTAGAAATAATTTCCAAAATATTAAAATATAGATACTACATAAAATAATGCTTTTGGTTCTCTTCAAAACACTTATCACCTACCTCATATTTTACATTTGTTTACCATCTGTCTCATGAAAGTCCCCTTAGAGAAGGGTCTTTTATCTGTCTTGTTTACTTCTGTGTCCTTAGTACCTACAACATTGCCTGGCACATGGGAGATGCTCAATATTTGTTGAAATGAATAAGTTCTCTCAACCTTTCTGTTTCCTAAAGATCCCGAACTTTTTATTCACCACCTTATACAACAATTTCTTTAATTATTTTTTCCATTAATTGCACTTTATTATAGCTGTCCAAGGAAATTCATTCATTCCGTCTATGTATTATATCCATTCACTCATTTATTTCTGAATTGCATTCCTCTTCACAGAGTATTTTGGAAATATCACAGTTTCCCTTCCTTCAATTTGTTTATAAAAAGAACATTAAGAATGGATCATGGACTTCTCTGGTGGTCCAGTTCAGTTTGGTCACTCAGTCGTGTCCAACTCTTTGTGACCTCATGGACTGCAGCATGCCAGGCTTCCCTGTCCATCACTAACTCCCAGAGCCTACTCAAACTCATGGCCATCGAGTCGGTGATGCCATCTAACCATCTCATCCTCGGTCGTCTTGTTCTGTTCCCACATTCAATCTTTCCCAGCATCAGGGTCTTTTCCAATGAGTCAGTTCTTCCCATCAGGTGGCCAAAGTATTGGAGTTTCAGCTTCAGCATCAGTCTTTCCAATGAATATTCAGGACTGATTTCCTTTAGGATTGACTGGTTGGATCTCCTTGCAGTTCAAGAGACTCTCAAGAGTCCTCTCCAACACCACAGTTCAAAAACATCAATTCTTTCGTGCTCAGCTTTCTTTATACTCCCACTCTCACATCCACACATGACTACTGGAAAAACCATAGCTTTGACTAGACGGACCTTTGTTGGCAAAGTAATGTCTCTGCTTTTTAATATGCTATCTAGGTTGGTCATAGCTTTTCTTTCAAGGAGAAGTGCCTTTTAATTTCATGGCTACAGTCACCATCTGCAGTGATTTTGGAGCCCAAGAAAATAAAGTCTCTCACTGTTTTCAGTGTTTCCCCATCTATTTGCCATGAAGTGATGGGACCAGATGCCATGATCATAGTTTTCTGAATGCTGAGTTTTAAGCCAACTTTTTCACTCTCCTCTTTCACTTTCATCGTAAGGTTCTTTAGTTCTTCTTTGCTTTTGGCCATAAGGATGGTGTCATCTGCATATCTGAGGTTTTTGCTACTTCTCCCAGGAATACTGATTCCAGCTTGTGCTTCATCCAGCCCAGCATTTCGCATGATGTACTCTGCATATAAGTTAAATAAGCAGGGTGACAACATACAGCCTTCACCTACTTCTTTCCCAATTTGGAACCAGTTTGTTGTTCCATGTCCAGTTCTCACTGTTGCTTCTTGACCTACATACAGATTTCTCAAGAGGCAGGTCAGGTGGTCTGGTATTCCCATCTCTTGAAGAGTTTTTCAGTTTATTGTGATCCACACAGTCAAAGACTTTGGCATAGTCAATAAAGCAGAAGTAGATGTTTTTCTAGAACTCTCTTGCTTTTTCTGTGATCCAACGAATGTTGGCAATTTGATCTCTTGTTTCTCTACCTTTTCTAAATCCAGCTTGAACATCTGGAGGTTCATGGTTCATGTACTCTTGAAGCCTGGATTGGAGAATTTTGAGCATTACTTTGCTAGCATGTGAGATGAGTACAACTGTGCAGTAGTTTGAGCATTCTTTGGAATTGCCTTTCTTTGGGATTGGAATGAAAACTAACCTTTTCCAGTCCTGTGGCTTCTGCTTAGTTTTCTGAATTTGCTGGTAAATTGAGTGAAGCACTTTAACAGCATCTTCTTTTAGGATTTGAAATAGCTCAGCTGGAATTCCATCATCTCCACTAGCTTTGTTCATAGTGATGCTTCCTAAGGCCCACTTGACTTTGCACTCTAGGATGTCTGGCTCTAGGTGAGTGATCACACCATCTTGGTTGTCTGGGTCATTAATATCTTTTTTGTACAGTTCTTCTGTGTATTCTTGCCACATCTTCTTAATATCTTCTGCTTCTCTTAGGTCCATACCGTTTCTGTCCTTTATTGCAAACCATCTTTACGTGAAATGTTCCCTTGGTGTCTATAATTTTCTTGACAAGATCTCTAGTCTTTCCCATTCTATTGTTTTTCTCTATTTCTTTGCATTGATCACTTAGGGAGACTTTCTTATCTCTCCTTGCTAATCTTTCGAACTCCGTATTTAGATGGATATATCTCTCCTTTTCTCCTTTGCCTTTTGCTCCTCTTCTTTTCACAGCTATTTGTAAGACCTCCTCAGACAACCATTTTGTTTCCTAAGGCCTACATGACTTTGCATTCTGGTGGTCCAGTGCTTAAGAATTTGCCTGCCAATGTAGGGGTCATGTGTTTGATCCCTGGTCCGGGAATATTCCACAGGCCACTGGGCAACTAAGCCCTTGCACTACAACTACTGAGCCTGCAAGCCACAACTAGAAAGCAGCCCCCACTCACCACAACCGGAAAAGCCCACGTGCAACAACAAAGACCCAGCACAGCCAAAAAGAGATGGTTTGAAAAACGTTTGTCTTCAATGAACTGCTACTCTATGAAGAAAATGGAACGGTGCCAGCGCCTTTGCCTTTATGATGCCCTCTTCCAACGGTGGTCTTCCTGCAGCTCTTCTCATCTCAGGGTACTTCTTCAGAGAATTCTTCGAGCATGCTGTTCCCCCCAACAGGCCCAGAACTCTATCACATGTCTCCTATTTATTTCCATCACAGTGTTGATCAGAAATTATTTCTTGGTTTGTTCATTAATTCTCTGTCTTCCTATGCCATGTAAACTCCTGAAGACAGGGTTCTCATCTGTCTCATTCAAGTCAATTCCTTGAACAGTATGGCAGAGTTTGAGGAATATTTGTTGTATGACTATCAAAAAACTAGAAACAATCTATGATCAACTTGAAAAACACAAAGTAGCATACACTTTAAACAGCATTTATTAAAACTGAAAATGACCAGGACCCTGTGGTGTTCCTGCCCTTTCTGTCCCTGTTTTCTTTTTTGAAGGGAAGAGAATCCAGCCTCCATGACCTTTCCTGAGTTCCAAATGGCAGATGTGAACAGTTGCTAATCAGGGGAGGAGCAGCCAACAAGCCAAAAGAGGCCAGGAATCAGAGAGGCTCATCAAGATTAGGGCTTCCCTGACAGTTCAGTTGAAAAAGAATTTGCCTGCAACGCAGGAGACCCCAGTTTGATTCCTAGGTTGGGAAGATCCCCTGGAAAGAAGATAGGCTACCCACTCCAGTATTCTTGGGCTTCCCTTGTGGCTCAGCTGGTGTAAAGAATCTGCCCGTAATCAGGAGACCTGGGTTGGGAAGATCAACTGGAGAAGGCAAAGAGTACCCACTCCAGTATTCTGGCCAGAATTCCATGGACTATATAGTCCATGGGGTCACAAAGAGTCTACATGACTGAGTGACTTTCACTTTTTTCACTTTTCTTCAAGATTAACTGAGACCAGATTAGCGGAGTGCAGGCCCTGCACACATGCTCACTTGTCAGCAATCCTACCCTTGAAACTAGTGCTATAAAACTCCTCATCAAATCCTCCTGGGTTGGGACACACAGTTCTTGAGGGCAGGAGTCTGTCGTGTCCCTCCTTGTCTGGCAAAGCAATAAAGCTATTCTTTTCTACTTCATCCAAAACTCTGTCTGCAAGATTCGATTTGGCACCGGTATACAGAGGACAATCTTTTTGATATAAAAACCAATGCAAACCATTACTTGTATGTTTTTCATTATTTGGTGCACCAAAACTAATCTTTTAAAAGATGGAGGGAGGGATTTGTGAACAACCAAAAGTAGATTGATTTTTTTATCCAAGTAAAAAAGTTGTTAGGTCTCTTTGTACAGATCCTATTTACTTATCTTATCAAGGAAAGAAATGATGTATTTAGATTTTAAAGTTTTGGAATTCCAAATAAAAATGTTTCTAATCAAGAAGGATCCATTTTTATCCCAAGTCATTACTGTCGTAGATATATTCTTCCAAAAAGATTTTGCTGCCAGATGATATTCAAAAAGCTCATGTTTTCAGTGTACTTTATTTATAGTTTAGTAACTTAAATTTTACATTTAAAGTATACAAATTCAATAAAAGGATTTATTTGGGTATAAAATAAAAAGTACACAGATTAATTTTTGGTGTTTAAAAAAACTGGGGGTATTTTTTGCTTTATTACAGGTTGAGTCTTGCAAATACTCTTCTGTGTAACCATTTTAGAGAATGTAGATTATTTCATACTGAAGCTGCTGTTTGCCAAAGCCCAAGCGTGCTGTAATGATTTGGTAACTGGGTAGCTCTATTCTTTTTGTGCCTATACCAATAAAGGAGAGCTTTCAAATCTTAGAAGAGTTTAACCTACAAATCCCTGTACCTTTATTTGTCCCATGATCTGTGGATATAATATGCCAGTCCAAACTGGTAACTCCAAACTTGAAAAAAGGAATACAATAACCAAAGACTTTGAAATTTGGGGCTTAAAAACACACAACACTTTGTTATTCTCATAAGAAAATATTTACACTTTAAAGTAATATCACCATGAAAGGAGTATCTCTCCCCCCATTAACTGCTCCAAAAGAGCTATTATTTTTGAGAATCCATAATCTTTCAATGCTACAGATGGCCAAAACAAAATATACCAATTATTGCCATGTAAAGAGAAATCACAGATGTTAACACAGTTAAAAACACAAAGATAGAATATTAGAAAAATAAGGCTTCATGGTGAAAAAAGGATTCAGCTAAAGCAGCACAAGTATGAGAATAAATCAATTAGAGGAAATAATGCTATATACATAAAGTATCTATAAAGAAAATTTTTCTTAAAGGAATGTTTGGATCTTATTAAATTTAATTTAATCTCACCCTCAACACATTTCCCTTATTTAATCCTGACATAAAATTTATATAAGGAAGAAAAGAGAGAGAAGCAGAAAACATCTGCTTCATTGACTATGCCAAAGCCTTTGACTGTGTGGATCACAACAAACTCTGGAAAATTCTTCAAGAGATGGGAATACCAGACCACCTGACGTGCCTTTTGAGAAACCTGTATGCAGGTCAGGAAGCAACAGTTAGAACCGGACATGGAACAACAGACTGGTTCCAAATCAGGAAAGGAGTACGTCAAGGCTGTATATTGTGACCCTGCTTATTTAACTTATATGCAAAGTACATCATGAGAAATGCCTGGCTGGATGAAGCACAAGCTGGAATCAAAATTATAGGGAGAAATATCAATAACCTCAGATATGCAGATGACAACACCTTTATGACAGAAAGCAAAGAAGAACTAAAGAGCCTCCTGATGAAAGTGAAAGAGGAAGTGAAAAAAACATTCAAAAAACTAAGATCATGGCATCTGGTCCCAGCACTTCATGGCAAATAGATGGGGAAACAGTGGAAACAGTGAGAGACTTTATTTTCTTGGGCTCCAAAATCACTGCAGATGGTGACTGCAGCCATGAAATTAAAAGACACTTGCTCTTTGGAAGAAAAGCTATGACCAAACTAGACAGCATATTAAAAAGCAGAGACATTACTTTACCGACAAAGGTCCATCTAGTCAAGCTATGGTTTTTCCAGTAGTCCTGTACAGATGTGAGAGTTGGACCTAAAGAAAGCTGAGCACGAAAGAATTGATGTTTTTGAACTGTGGTATTGGATAAGACTCTTGAAAGTACTTTAGGCTGTAAGGAGATCAAACCAGTCAAACCTAAAGGAAATCAGTCCTAAATATTCATTGGAAGGACTGATGTTGAAGCTGAAGCTCTAATAGTTTGACCACCTGATGCGAAGAACTGACTAGATAAGACCCTGATGCTGGGAAAGACTGACGACAGGAGGAGAAGGGGACAATAGAGGATGAAATGGTTGGATGGCGTCACTGACTCAATGGACATGAGTTTGAGCCAGCTCTGGGAGTTGGTGATGGACAGGGAAGTCTGGTGTGCTTCAGTCCATGGAGTGGCAAAGTGTTGAACACGACTGAGAGAATGAACTGAACTGAACCTCACAGTGAAGATTCCTCTTTGATCTCTGGTGGGTAGCAAGATGGAAAGAATAAGATTAGCTTTGGTAGCTAGAAAGCAGAGCACTCAGAAACTTTAAAACTCCTCACTGAAGGGCTAATATAGAAGCAAAGTACTACAGTAAATAAAGCATGATCTCTTGAGCCAGAGTATTTGGGTTCAAATTCAGGTCACTAGCTGAGTGTCCTTGGGTAAATCTCTTAATCTCATGACAAGTTCCCTATCCATAAAACAATGATGATAACAAATATATCAGAGTATAAAGCAAGGCCTCCAGAGGTAGCAAATCCTTTAACCTCTCTGGTGACAATTTCCCTACCTGTTAAAGCAGATTTAAACAGGATGATAAACTCAGAGAGTTTTAAGACTCAAATAAGGGGAGACACGTGAAAGTATTATTTAAACAAAAGCTATCATCAAATATAACTAGCTTTCAGAAGCATTAGTAACTATGGTAAATGTAAAGATTATAACCAAGAGGAAGGTGTGGGGAGGGATGCTAGGGGTAATAATCAGGCTCCATACCAGCTTATACTGGTTGCTGCAGTTACAACCCCAACTTCTCCTGAAAGAAGTAGTTTCTATTCCCAAAGTAACACTGATAGAGATCCAGGTAGAAGGCAAATATTTTTGGAGGGATAGGAAAAGATATGCATTTATTCCTAAAACATTTATTGAATACCCAATGTGTACATAGCACTAGCAATGACAACCCCAGTCTACTATCTTAATGACTACACTGTCTTGAGTGTGTGTTTTCATAACGATGTAAAAAAAAAAAACAAGTAAAGTCAGTATCTTTTACCCAAGTTCACTACAGAGCTATCTGCTAGCTCTGTAATCAGAGAAAAACATTGACTATTCAACTCCAGCTAAATGGAACCTTAACTATTAATAGTATGCAGAGATTTAATCTTTAAGAACAGGTACATTTACCTACAAGTTTCACATGAATTTTTTTTTTTTTTAATAAAATACACTCACCCAAGGCAGGGTATCCAAGGTAAAATCGATCTGCTCCCAACCATCCAAGGAAAAGAGACAGTGCAACCGCCACCTTGTATGAATAGCCATTCCTGCACAGAATCAGAACCTGAATGTCACATTCATATATTTCCAACATGTAAACATTTTAGAAAATAATGTTAATTATTACTGTTAATCAGTTCATTCATCCATTCAATTAATGCTTTTTGGGTGGCTACTAAGTGCCAGGGACTATTTCAGGCTACTGGGAAATATTAATGCACAGAAGAGATAAAAATTCCTGCCTTTAAAGAGCTTACAATCTAGTGGCAGCAAGTAATAAACCTAAGTGAAAGTCGCTCAGTTGTGTCCAACTCTTTGCGACCCCATGGACTATACAGTCCATGGAATTCTCCACACCAGAAAGAATACTGGAGTAATCAGCCTTTCCCTTCTCCAGGGAATCTTCCCAACCCAGGGAATGAACTCAGGTCTCCCGTATTGCAGGCAGATTCTTAACCAGTTGAGCCACAAGGGAAGCCCAAGACTACTGGAGTGGGCAGCCTATCCTTTCTCCAGGGGGTCTTCCCGACCCAGGCATCAAACCAGGGTCTCCTGCATTGCAGGCAGATTCTTTACCAACTAAGCTATGAGGGAAGCCCATAAACCTAAACATATTTTAAAAAGAAACTGTGTTAGAAAGTCATAAAGA
Organism: Bos indicus; assembly: GCF_029378745.1. Classification (NCBI taxonomy): domain Eukaryota; kingdom Metazoa; phylum Chordata; class Mammalia; order Artiodactyla; family Bovidae; genus Bos; species Bos indicus. The sequence continues at coordinate 84,229,913 of NC_091762.1, read as the reverse complement.
AGGACTTCCCTGGTGGTCCAGTGGCTAAGACTGTGCTCATAATGCAGGGGGCCCAGGTTCAAGCCCTGATCAGGGAACTAGATCCCATATGCTGCAACTAAAATATCCCATATGCAGACATGAAGTTTGAAGACCCCACCCCACATGTGCAACTAAGACTTGGTATGGCTAAATAAATAAATATTTAAAAAAAAAAACAGTCATAAATGCTATGAAAAAAGAAGTGGATTAGGGTATATAGGGAATTCAGAATGCCAGGGATACAGATAAGGGCCATTTAAGTGGAGTGACAAGAGTAAGCTTCATTGAGAAGGTGGTATTTCAGCAAAGACCTAAGGGAGGTAAGAGATTTAGCCATGCCATGCCTCTGATGAAAGACTGTGCCAGACAAAAGAAACTGCTGTTGCAAAGGCAGCCTACCTGGCATGTTCAAGGTCTATTAATGAAGCAAGTATAAGAGGAATGGAGTAGGAGAGGGGAAGAACAGAAGGAGACAAGGTCAGAGAGAGAACAGGGCAAAGAGGGCAGATCATGCAGGGCCTTGACTACCATTGTTAAGTGCTATAAAACCACCATCTTTTACTCTGAGTGATATGTGAAGCTACTGCAGAGGTAAGCAGAGGCATGGTGTAAAAACAGTCACTCTAGTTGCTATGCTGAAGATAGACTGCAGGGGAGGATTTGGGAGCTATTGTCACAATAATGTACAACAGATCTTCCCAGATCAAGAGACGAAACCAGAAAGGAGTAACAGTGAGGAAAAGAGTGTGGTGTCAACATGGATCTACTGTATTACACAGGGAACTCTTCTCAATGTTATGAACCAGCCTGGATGGGAGGGGAGTTTTAGGAGAGAACGAATACATGTATACGTATGGCTTAATCCCTTTGCTGTCCACCTGAAATTATCACATTGTTCATCGGCTTTACTCCAATACAAAATTAAAAATTAAAAAAAAAAAAGTGTGTGGTATCTTGGAAGTCAAGTGAAGTCAGTGTATTAAGAAGAACAGAGTGATCAATTGTGCCAAATGTGACTGATGGATGATATAAGAATGCCTGAGAATTTACCACTAAATTTAACCAAGAGGAGAGCATTAGTGACCTCACTAAGAGCAATTCTGGCAACAATGAGGGCAAAATATAGAACAGAGTAGGCTTAAGAAAGACTGGAAGGGCCACAGCAGTGCCCATGAGTCCGTTCCATCCTACAGCACCCACAAACCTGGCTCTCCCCTGCCCTCACCGCTGCAGCAGAGTCCACAGCACAGGCAACCCCACTTGTGGCAGGGAGACCTGCCATCCTGGTGTCCCTGGTGGTGATGCCAGCAACGACAGCAACTCTCGCAGCATCAAGGCACCAGTAACCCCACAGGAAAGAAGCAGAGATGATGAGGGCACTGGTGACACCTCTGGCAGAGGTGATAGAGGGCAGAAAGTGCCAATTAAATATAGCCAGAGGCAGCTCAGGTCAGCGAAACCAAGCTACAAATTGTGCTGCAGTGCCATCTACTGAAAAACAAAAGAAAGAACTCTAATTACCAACCTGTTGAACTGTGAGAATCAAAGAAAATAAAGTTTTACCTAAATGAGAAAGGTATTCACTACCTTAAGCATGCCAGCAAAGGAACAACTAACTCATCAAGCACCATGGAAAGCCACAGTAACACAGCATCAGAAAAAGAAAATGACAATTCTCCAGAAACCAAACTTAAAATCACTTAAAATCTCTACGTGGTCTCATAGAGAATTCAAAATAGCTATCAGGAAGAAACTCAACATGCTGCAAGAAAACAGAAAAACAGTTCAATGAACTAAGGAAAAAATTAATGAAAAGAAGGAATATTTTATCCAAGAGACTGAAACTCTGAACCAAACAAGTTATGAAGCTGAAGAACTCAATAAATGATATGAAGAATGGCATTAAAAAACAATAGAAATAGAGTAGACCATATGGAAGAGAGAATTAGTGAGCTTAAAGACAGAAACTGAGAAATGATTCAGGTGAAAGAGGAGCAAGAACTAAGTTTTTTTTTTAATGAAGAAACTACAAGAACTATCCAACTCCATTAGAAAGGCAACATAAGGACAATGGGTGTACCAGAAAGAAAAGAAAAGGAGAAGGAAACAGCTTATTTAAGGAAGTAATAGCTGTTCAGTTCAGTCACTCAGTCATGTCTGACTCTGTGACCCCATGGACTGCAGCACGCCAGGCTTCCCTGTCCATCACCAACTCCCAGAGCTTGCTCAGACACATGTCCATTGAGTTGGTGATGTCATCCAACCATCTCATCTTCTGTTGCCCGCTTCTAAGTAATAGCTGCTGCTGCTGCTGCTGCTAAGTCACTTCAGTTGTGTCCGACTCTGTGTGACCCCATAGACGGCAGCCTACCAGGCTCCTCCATCCCTGGGATTCTCCAGGCAAGAACACTGGAGTGGGCTGCCATTTCCTTCTCCAATGCATGAAAGTGAAAAGTGAAAGGGAAGTCGCTCAGTCGTGTCCGACTCTTAGCGACCCCATGGACTGCAGCCGACCAGGCACCTCTGTCCGTGGGATTCTCCAGGCAAAAGTACTGGAGTGGCTGAGAATGTCTCAAAGCTGGGAAAGGAGTTAGATATACAAGCCCACATAGCAAATAGAACACCTAAAAAGACCTTCCCCAAGACACATTAAAACTGTCAAAAGTCAATGACAAAGAAACAACTTTAAAGGCAGCCAGGGGGGAAAAAGACAGCAACCTACTAAGGTACCCCCCTAGGTGATCAGCAGATTTCTCAGCAGAAACTCTATTGGCCAGGAGAGAGTAAAATGACAAACTCAAAATATTGAAAGACAAAAACCATCAGCCAAGAATACTCTATATAGCATAAGTTTCATTCAGATACATGGAGAAATAAAGGCATTCCCAGACAAACAGAAGTTGAGGGAATTTATCATCTCTAGACTTTCTTTACAAGAAATGCTTTAAAAAAATTCTTCTACTTGAAATGAAAAAGCAAAAGTCCAAAAAATTTTAAGCTAATAAGCAGAATCAGAAAACAGTAACTATATATCAGAATAGGTTGCTGGGAATTTATTGGTGGTCCAGTGGTTAAGACTCTGCACTCTGAATGCAGGGGGCCCCAGTTCAATCCCTGGTCAGGAAACTAGACCCCACATGCCACAGCTAAATATCCAGTATGTGGCAACAAAGATCCCACATGCTGAAATGAAGACTCGGCACAGCCAAATTAAAACAAAACACAAATCGTTAATAACAGGTTGTTAAACACTTAGTTACAGCAAAGATTAAAGGGTGAAAAAAAGTAACTATAGCTACATCAATTTGTTAATGAATTTACAGTATTCTACACTGAGACATATTTGTGACAACAAAAATATAAAAGGGAAAAAGGAAAAAAGATGCAACCTCTCTAGGAATAGGAGGATAGGATACTACCAACAGGACTTCCCTGGTGGCTCAGTGGTAAAGAATCTGCCTGCCTAGGCAGGAGACACGGGTTCGATCCCTGGGCTGGGAAGATCCCACATGCTGAGAAGCAACTAAGCCCGTGTGCCACAACTACTGAGACTGTGCTCTAGAGTCCAGAAGCTACATACGAGCTCATGTGCTGCAACTACCAAAGCCCGTGCAGCCCTAGAGCCTGTGCTCCATAACAAGAGAAGCCATCGCAATGAGAAGCCCGTACACCACAGCTAGAGAGTAGCCCCCACCCACCACAAGTAGAGAAAAGCCTGTGCAGTAACGACGATCCAGTACAGCCAAAAATAAATGGATAAAAATTTTTAAAAAGATACTACCAACAGAAAAAGGACTATCTTTGAGATGTTTATACAAACCTCATTGACAACCACAAAACAAAAATCTAGAGCAGAGACCCAAAACATAAAAAAAAGAGAGAAAACTGAGAAAAACATCATAGAAGACTACCATTCCCTTGCACAGGAATGCAAAGAAAAAGAAACAATGGAACTACAGAACAACCAGAAAACAAAAGATAAATGGCAATACCAAGTCCTCATACTCAATAATCACACTAAATGGGAACTTCCCTGGTGGTCCAGTGGTTAAGACTGTTCTTCCATTACAGGGGGCATGGGTTTGATCCCGGGTTGGGAAACTAAGATCCTGCATGCCACACAGCATGGTAAACACACACACACACACACTCTCTGAATGTAAATAGATTGAATTCACCAGGCAGAAGACAGAGAATGCCTGGATGGATTAAAACATAAGACCCAACTATATGCTGATTCTAGGAGACTCATCTCAGTTCTAAGTAAAGGATTGCAAAATGATACTCAAAGCAAATGGCGGCCAAAAGAAAGCAGGCATAACCATACTCATATCAGACTTCAGACCAAAAAAGTTAACAAGAGACAAAGATGGGCATTATATACTAACGATAAAGGGTATAATTTATTTAGAAAACATATTCATTAATATATATGCACCTAACAACAGAGCACAAAATATATAAAGCATATAACTGACTTAAAGGGAGAAACTGACAGCATCACAGTGAGAGGAGATGTTAACAACCCACAATAAATGGATAGATCACACAGACAGAAAGAGAACAAGGAAAACTCAACCTTAAATGAAACACTAGACCAAAGAGACTTAATAATAGATGTATACAGAACATTCTATCCAAAATCTGCAGAATAAACATATTTCTTAAGGGCACACAGAATGTTCTCAAGGATAAACCATCTGCTGGGGCACAGAACAAGCTTTAATAAATTTAAGAAGACTGAAATTATATCAAGTATCTTTTCTGACCACAGTGGTATGAAACTAAAAATCAATTTTAAGAAAGCTGAAAAAATCATAAATATGTGGAGATTAAACAAACTATTGAACAACTATTGCATCAGTGAAAAAATTAAAGGGGAAATTTTAAAAATATCTGAAGAGAAATGAAAATACAACATACCAAAATCTCTGACACACATGTAATATCAGTACTAAGAGAATGGTTTATAGAAATACAGGTCTACTTCAAGAAACAAGAAAAATCACAAATAATCTAACCATACATTTAAAGAAACTAGAAAAAAGAAGGGAAAAAAAAAATGAAGCCCAAAATCAGTAGAAGGAAGGAAATAATAAAAATGAAATTGGAAATAAATGAAACAGAGACCAAAAAGAAAATAGAAAAGATTAATGAAACTAAGAGCTGGTTCTTTGAAAAGATAAAGTTGACAAACCTTCAACCTGACTCACTTAAAAAAAGAGAGAACTCAGATAAGTAAAATCAGAAATAAAAGAGGAGAAGTTACAATGGATATCAAAGAAATACTGGGTTGGCCAAAAAGATCATTCGGGTTTTTTCATGTCATCTTATCCAGAAAGAACTTTTTGGTCAACCCAATATAAAGGCTTATAAGTGACTACTATGAATAACTGTATGCCAATAAATTGGACAACTTAGATAAATTTTAGAATCATACAGCTTTCCAAGACTGAATCCATAAGAAATAGAAAATGTGAATAGCTCAATTACCAACTAAGAGATTAAAATGATAGTCAAACCCCCCCCCCAAAAAAAACAAAAGTCCAGGAGCAGATGGTTTCACTGGTGAACTCTACCAAACATTCAAAGATTTAATACCTATCTTTCTCAACCTCTTCCAAAAAACTGAAGAGGAGCAGACACTTCTTAACTCATTTTAGAAAACCAACATTACTATGATACCAAAATAAGATAAGGACATCAAAAGAGAAGAAAATTACAAAACAATATCTCTGATGAACACAGATGCAAACATCCTCAACAAAATATTAGTAAACCAAATACAACAATACTTTACAAGGATTACACACCATGATCAAATGGGATTATTACAGGAAAGCAAGGATGGTTCATTTGCAAATCAATGTGATACACCATATTAACAAAATGAATACAAATCATATGATCATCTCAATTTATGCAGAAAAAGCATCTGACAAGATTCAACATTCATTTATGATAAAAAAAAAACTTTCAATAAAATGAATATAGAAGGAATGTACTTCTACATAGTAAAGGCCGTATATAACAAACCCATAGCTATTATATTCAGCAGTGACAAATTGAAAGCTTTCCCCTCTAAGATCAGGAACAAAATAAGGATACCCACTCTTATCACTCTTATTCAAAGTAATACTGGAATTCATAGCCAGAGCAATTAGGCAAGAAAAAAAAATAAAAGACAACCATATTGGCAAGGAAGAAGTAAAAGCGTCACTGTTTGTGGATGACACAATTTTATATACAGAAAACCCTAAACATTCTACCAAAAAAATTTATTAGAAATAATAAATACAGTAAAACAGCAAGGTAGAAAATCGGTATACAAAAATCTGCTCTCTTAATATATCTTAATATATAAGTTGTTAATATATATTAACAACTAGAAGAAAAAGAAGTTTAAAAAATCCTATTTACAATTGCAACAAAAAGAATGGAATACCTAGGAATAAATTTAACCAAGGAAATGAAAGACCTGTACACTGAAAACTATAGGACATTATTGAAATTAATTGAAGAAAACACAAAGAAATGTAAAAATATCCCATGCTCATGAAATGGAAGAATTAACATTGCTAAAATACAAATTACCTAATAGAATCTACAGATTCAGTGCAATTCTTATCATACAACTCAATTACAACAAAACAACCTAACTTAAAAATGGGCATGGGATCTGAACAATTTTCCATTTAAGATATGGCTAATAGGCACTTGAAAAGAAGATGTTCAATATCACAAATCATCAGAGAGATGCAAATTAAAACCACAATGAGGTATCATCTCACACATTAAAATGGCTATTATCATAAAAATAAGAAAAAACGAGATGTTGGAAAGGATGTGGAGAAAAAGGGAACGCTCATGATTTGCTGGTAAATGTAATTTGGAGCAGCCACTATGAAAAACAGTATGGAGATTCCTCAAAAAATTAAGAATAAAATTACCATATGATCTAGCTATTCCACGTCTGGGTATTTATCCAAAGAATAAGGAAATACTAATTCAAAAATATATAAGCATTCCAATGTTCACTGCAGCATTATTAACAATAGCCAAGATGTGGAAACAACCTAAGACCCACTGGTGAGTGAACAGATAAAAAAGATATATACACATATCTAAACATACAAGTAGAATTCAAAGAGTTTTATTTCTATCTCTATATGCTGCTGCTGCTAAGTCACTTCAGTCGTGTCCGACTCTGTGCGACCCCATAGACAACAGCCCACTAGGGTCCCCTGCCCCTGGGATTCTCTAGGCAAGAACACTGGAGTGGGCTGCCATTTCCTTCTCCAATGCATGAAAGTGAAGTCGCTCAGTTATGTCCAGTCCTAGTGAGCCCATGGACTGCAGCCTACCAGGCTCCTCCGTCCATGGGATTCTCCATGGACGGAGATTCTCCATGGACTCTCTTTCGAGTACTGGAGTGGGTTGCCATTGCCTTCTCTGAAACATACAAGACTACTACTCATTCACTAAAAAAAAAAAAAAAAAAACTTGCCATTTGTGACAACATGGACAGATCTTGAGGACATTGTGTTGAGTGAAAGAAGTGAGATAGAAAAAGACAAATATCATATGATTTCGCTCATGGCTGGGCCTGAGCCTTGCAGAGACAATGGGACATAGTCCATGCTCATGCTCAGTTATGTCCGACTCTTTGTGACCCCATGGACTGTAGCCCATCAGACTCCTCTGGCCATGGGATTTTCCAGGCAAGAATATTGGAGTGGGGTGCCATTTCCTCCTTCAGGGCATCTTCCTGACTCAGGGATTGAACCTGTTGTCTTCTGTGTCTCCTGCACTGCAGGGGGATTCTTTACCCACTGAGCCATCAGGGAAGCCCATTTTGCTCATATGTGGCACATATGAAAAATAAGTAAATGAACAACAAAAAAATAACATGAAAAAAACCACACTGAAACAGAAGATACTGGCAGTCCCCAGAGGTGAAGGTAGGTGGGAGGTGGATGAAACGGGTAAAGGTGATCAACTGCAAAATGATGGATGGGAACTAGACTTGGTGGCAAACAGCCTGCAGTATATATAGAAGTTGAATTATAATGTATACATGAAACATGTTACAAACCAATGTTAATTCAATTTTAAAAAGTTGGAAAAAAAACCTAAAGAAAAGCATAGATAATCCTTTCAAGGAGTTGCTACAAATAAGAGTAAAGAAATAAAGAGGTAGCTGGAATCATCATTTTAAAGTCAAATCTGATCATGTCTCTTGCTTATAATCCTATTTTTTGCATTGCACTCAAAATTAAGACATTTTCAGGGAGTTGGGGGAGATAGTAAACAGCCCAGAGATCCTGTCTATGCAGCCAATATTACAAGGATGTCAGACTTTGCCCTGAGGCAAAATACCTACCAGAATAGCGGTAGAGAAATAAACTGGGAGACTTGGTAGAAACTCAAGTGATAATCTACTGGCTACTAGCAGTGGAAGAGAAAAGGAAACAAAACTGGAAAATATTAAAGGCAGAAGCAGCCAGACTAAATGTGGGGAATGAGTCATTCTTTGGAGAATGACTCCAAAGTTTCTGCTTAAGGAACTGGATAGAACAGCTGCATTCACTAATACAAAGGAGGAAATGATTGAAGGAAGAGACAATAGATTCAGTTTGGGATCTTTATATAAAGATGGTATGAGAAACCAAAGGGGTGGATGAATGAAGAAGAGAAGAGGACCAAGGACATAATCTTGTGAATATCAAGATATAAGAAAGAAGGAAAATAATAGGAATCAAAGGAAATTGAAGTGTGTTTTATACTGTAAGCCAAGGAAAGAAAGTATTTTAAGAAACAGGAATACCAAATGCTGTAGAAGGATTGTAGACTATAAATATCCATTTGATACAGCAACAAAGATCACTGGCAAATTTTAGTATGGCCAAAAGCTATACTGCATTAGACTAAAAGTTCATACAGAAACAAGCCTCTCAAAAAGCTTGGCTAGTAAGGGGAATGAAATTAGAAAAGCAGTGATCTATATAAATAAATCACCCTAAAGAATACTCTAAAAACTGGTGGTGCAGCAAAGATTTATCTAACTGTTCATCAAATCAGGTTCCTTTTTCTCACAGGCATACGGCTAAACTATACACATACCTTGTTTTGATGTGCTTTGTGTTATTGCGCTCTACAGAGAAACTGAGGTTTTTTACAAATTGAAGGTCTGTATCAACCCTTCACCAGGCAAGTCTGTCAGTGCCATTTTTCCAACAGCATTATTTTTAAATTAAGGTACGGTTTTTTGGACACAATGTTATTGCACACAATAGACTACACGTAGTATAAACATAACTTTTATATACACAGGGAAACCAGAAGATTCGTGTAACTTGCTTTATTGCATTGATCTGCAACCAAACTCATGATATCTCTGAGGTATGCCTGTGTATTAATATATTCTAGCTCACTTTGCAGTTAAATGCAGCCATCACTTAGTTCTGGCCAATAGAATGAGGACAGCAGTGATGTAAGCCATCATGTATGCCATGTCTGGTCCATGAAACATGTCTATAGGTGTTCCATCTCCTCTTTCCATCTGTTGGCTGAATGGAAAAGACTCCAAGGACTAGAGGAAGTAAAGTCACAAGATGAAAGGTACAAGACCCCTGCATGTATGCATGGAGCAACTATCACTTCCTTCACCCCATGCAGACCTCCAAATCAAAACAAATTGGATTATGATATGAGTGAGAAATAAAATTTACTGGGTTAAGCCACTAAAATTCTTAAGGCATCTATTACAACAGGTAGGTTGCTCCAACTAGCGTAGATGGGCAGGATAAACAGGTGTGCTTGGTAACTTGATTAGACATAGTTAATAGACTTCAGTTGCTAAAGAATACATTACAGAATGGCCACATCTGTGATAGTAAGATGGAGTTTTAATCAAGTATCAATATTATGAAAGGATATGCCAACAGGAGAAGGAAACTATGTAAACTGGAAAAGGGAGCACTCAATGAATTAACAACTTGTCAGTGAGTCTTATTCAGTAGCTGACCAGCAGGTGGTTGTTTGAAAGGCACATACTGAATATTCTGATAGAGGAAAGTAATGCACTAGGTTATCTTACTTTTGTGATTTATCATTAAAATTATCCATCAACCTAACTCCTTTTGTTCTGATTCAATGCTCATCAAGCAAATCCTATTTTGGAATTTTGGACTTTACTATAGGAGAGAAATAAGTTGGCCAGTAGGCTTGGAGTATCTAGTTTCCTTGATAATTATATTTCTTATCACAATTGACATGAATGTCTTGTGAGCATGATTAGTATAGCTCAGTTGTATTTCAGTCTAATCTACTAAGAGACATTAAAAGAAAAATTAGAATTAACTTGGAAATTAAGTGGCAGATCATTGTGATGTGAACATTACAGGTAAAATGAATCTGCAGTGTCCAACTTGAGTGGTTCTCAACAAATGTTTTCTTGGACCACCAACACTTAACAAAGTATTTGTCATTTGGAAATATCAATCTATAAATTTAAAAACTGACTAAACCATATCTAAGTACTTTGAAAATAATTCCTCTTAACAATTATTATTTTACTAATGAGAAATCTTAGAACCCAAGAAGCTTAAGTGATTGGATTACACAGCAAGATAGAATCGAAAGCTCCTCATTAACTTTGTAAAGTAGGGTCAAAAGAAGAGAAAAAAAGACTCTAGTAGTAATTTCTAAGAATTCTAATGGAACTTGCAGAAACGAATAGTGGCCTTTCTTTATACAACTGCAAAATAGGTACCATTATATAAAATGTAACAACATACAGTAAAAGGTAAAAATACAATGCCAGGAATTAATAAAAATGGGTAAAACTAAATCATACTTTCAGTACAAAGTAGCAATATAGGAATGAACTGTCAGCTTTACTGCAGCAAAAATAAACAGCCAACTTAAAAGTTCTTTAAGAATATTCCCAACAAAATAAAGTCATTTGTCTTAATATAAAAAAACTAACTTCTGAATTGTTTAACATTATCACTCATCATCCAAACCAATTACAAAGAATGAAACCAAGTTTCAAAATGCAAATGATTACTAATTAGCATTCTTTTAATAATGTAGGTATGTAGTCCCTTATTTGCACTCCAGAAAGTCCCCAAATTTTTGAAACAGAATTTTTTCATAACCCGTTTTGTAGCATAAACTGACTGAATGACATGACCTGAAGCCACTCAGTCTATTTATCCCATACAGTGAACTACTAAACTTTACTTGGTAAACTTCATTTTTAAAACAATACACACACTTAAAATAGAGGTCTTCTGACAAAAGCAAAAAGATAAAAGTTATATTAGTCCAGGATTCTCCTTATAAATTAACTCTTTACTCTTCATTCCACCCAGCTGAGATTTAACTCAGGCAAGTAGATCTGAAAATTTAGCTTCAGTAATATACTTACACATTTCGGCAAGATATAGGCTTGAGAAAACCAACTTCGTTTCCAGTAAAATGTGTTTCGTTGCCACCAAAATCCTTACAAGTTATGTTAGGTGCTGGAAAACACTGAACTAAAGGCAGAAAAAAGCAAGAATCCATTATTTCTTTTTCCTGTGGAAAATTATGTAATTATGCTTTTTTCCTAAGGCTAGCAATGCACACAAGAAAATCTAATGTTCAAACCAACTACCTCCCCATGCTGCTGCTGCTTCCCCATATGAGATTTTAATTTAGATAGGAAAAGCTATATTATACATATTCATGTACAAGATAAGATAAAGATAATGTTCAATCTCCTGCCCCTGACAAAGATGACCAAGGAAGAACTGCATAGTATTACTGTTCTTTACTTCATCTCTACGGTGAAGAATACTTCTTGAATTTTTTGTTGGTAACCAATCAGGCAATTCATTACATAAAACATAATCTAATTTTGTATTTTCAGTTTATAAAATTCTTATAGATGATACCTACAATAAACTAAGATTCTTCTTTATTCTAAATAACTTTTTATTTATTCTAAATGGGTTTGCTTCTCCATTCCCTCTAGGATTTGATGTATATGTTATCTCAGCATTTAGTAATTTGATCTTTATTCATAACCCAGATGACTTAATAAGAGGAAGTAACACTTATAGAGCTTACTATGTGCTAAGCAAGTACTGTCCTGAAGCTTTTATGTCCTCATCATATAAAGTAAGAACTTTGGAATGAGAATCACCTATCTATACATTGCCTCTTTCAGAAACTTGGATTCCATGTAGATAAAAGTAGCACTAAGATCATAAGAAGATTATTGTGGGGATAAAATGTGATATAAATTATCTAGCATAAAGCAGAGCACTTAGTAGGCAATCAATAAATGTTAGTACTTTTTACTCCTTCACCATTTCTGACTAAAAGGTACTAATTCCTTTAGGCTAGTTTCAGGAAATGCTTATCTCTATGCTTAACATCAATGATTACAATTTTTTGAGAAAATGAAAATAGAACTTGGTATAATAGACTTAAAAAAAAACCCACAGTGTTTTATTATGAAAAAGAAATAAATGGCATTTATTTTACATCTACTTTATAATTACCTTAAGATTTCCAACAAATCACTGTCCTGTTTTAGGCCAGAGTAGTACACTGAGAGAATGATGCTAGGAAAAATATCCTGTAATGACTTTGCACTCTTTGGTTGTGTTACTGATAGTTCAAACTATACCATCCCATAAACTTTACTTATCTTTTTAATGTACTTACATTTCCAACACAAGAAGATGCTCACGCTAAAGAGCACAGATTCAGTAAAACTGACCATTTAGACAAGAAAGAAGGTAATAAAATAAAAGGAAGAGAGAGAGTGAAGAAATAATTATCCTAGGAAACAACTAAGGGAAGACAGTGTAATTGACCACGAATTTAGCTTAGAGGCTCCTGGTAGTAAGGCAAAAAGAGCCACAGAGCTACTGTGATGTAACTGAAAGCATACCAATTCACCTCTAAACCACTGTGTGAACTTGGTTTGGTACATGACGTAAGAGTAAAGGAATGTAATAGAGAAGGTCCTTAATAATAAGAACCTTTACAAAACAATAAACGTTTTCCACATAGCCTTTTCTCACACTGACTCCAGACATAAGCAAGGGCTTATAATGTTAGGATCGACAGAGATGGGGCAACAAAAGTCAACAGATGATTTATATGTAGCTGTTTGGCCACCTGCCTTGATACAGGGACAAAGCTTACTTGAGTTTTGTGAATCAACTATTATCATGCCCCTTAAGGTGTATCTCTTGGTCTGCCATCTTAGGTCATGCTTTTGACTGGAGCTATATGGCAGACAGCTTCCCAGGTGACACAGTGGTAAAGAATCCACCTGCCAATGCAGGAGACATGAGAGACGTCAGTTCGATCCCTGGGTTGGGAAGATCCGCTGGAGGAGGGCATGGCAACCCACTCCAGTATTCTTGCCTGGGAAATTCCATGGACAGAGAAGCCTGACAGGCCCCAGTCCATGAGGTCACAAAGAGTCGGACACAAGTGAGCAACTGAGCACAAGCATGTGCATATAGCAGACAACTCAAAACTGAGGTCAACAAACATCTTAAATGCTAATACATTTTCTATGTTACCAACTGAAAGATGAGTATGCTCTATTTAAATGATGGAGGAATGACAGAAAGTAATTTTGCTTTCTAGGGGATATTTGGCAATGTCTGGAAACATTTTTGGTTGTCACTACTGGGAAAATGCTACTGGCATCTAGTGGATGGAGGCCAGGATGCTTCTAAATCTTCTACAATGCACAAGATAGCCTCCTCACAATAATTATCTAGCCCCAAACATTACTAAGGGTGAAAAACAATGCTCTAGATCAGCTGTGTTCAAAAAATTTTGCTCACATACTCCCTAAAATTTTTTAAAACTATATATTCCCTCACACATTTTTAAGTTGACATCTAAAATTTTTCACCATGGATTTAAATGGCTGGGAAAAAATTTATTTCCAGCATACTGTAAATACTGCCCTTAATATTGAAATATTATAGCATTCTTTACAGTGGAATCTAAACACAGCAATTTCATATCATGATCCAACCAAGAATATGAAAGGGCTCTTCTTTTAAATGCAGAAAACTTTACATTAATTGTAGGAAAAAATACACATATAATAAAAACTGATTCTCGCTGATGTATGACAGAAAACCACAAAATTCTGTAAAGCAATTATCCTTCAACTCAAAAATTAAAAAAAAAAAAAAAAGAGGATCTGGAAATTGATTATTTTAAAGACATACTGTGGGCTGAATTGCACTCTCCCAAAAAGATATATTGAGGTCCTAACCCTCAGCACTTCACAATGTGACCTTAATTGGCAATAGCATCTTTGCAAATTTAAGTTTGCAATCCAACTTTGCATCCAAGTTAAGATGAGGTCATTAGGGTGGTGGGCCCTAATGCAGTAAGATGGGTATCCTTCAAAAATGGGAAAATGAACATACACAGGGAGAAGACGATGTGAAGACATGCAGGCAGGATGCAGTGTGAACACAGAAGCAGAGATCAGACGATGTGGGGCTTTCCCTGCTGGTCCAGTGATTAGGCCTTGGGACTTCCACTGCCAAGGACCTGGGATGATTCCCATAGAGGCTTTGTCCAATATACTTTGCTTTAGAGAAATGCACTGTTTTTTGAGATTACAGCTTCCTTTACAAAATTTTGAAGGATTAAACATTTATGGAGGTGGGCATGCGTGCTTGTCAGTCATGTCTGATTCTTTGTAACTTCATGAGCTGTAGACCAACAGGTTGCTCTGTCCATGGGATTTCCCAGGCAAGAATACTGGAGTGGGTTGCCATTTCCTCCTCTAGGGAATCTTCTCAATTCAGGGATCAAACTCACGAATCTCCTGCGTCTCCTGCATTGCAGGCGGATTCTTTACCACTGAGCCACCTGGGAAGCTCTCAAACATTTATAGGTGAGTTGTAAAAATGCTTTATAAAAATATGAAAAACAAATAAATCGTAATTTTTTCAGTTACATTCTATTAATTGTTCAAACTCCCAAATTTTGACAACTTTAGTTTTCAATGTGTTTTATCATTTCTAACATAAGAAATGATCTGTATTCAATATGAGCTACTTCGTAGTCAATGAGACAGATAAGGAGAGAAAAATGCCCAACATTTCAGGCTTAGAACCTCAGGAAAGATACAATTAGTAGAAGTACCAGAGTGAAGGGGAAACCATATTGCTACAATATTTCTAGAGAAGTCTAACAGAAGTATGAGCTAATTATTTCAAGGGACAAAAACTACATACTTTAGTGAGGATAGATGAGGGGCTGCTCTCATTATAAAGTGAGATGACATGAGAAAATAATAAGAGAAACATTGAGATGGATCAGATTTGTTTGAACTGACAGAAAATGCCAAAATGCAGTACTTCAGAATGGGGCAAATTTAGGTTTAAGTCAGAACTCTGTCACTTAACTAGTATGTTCTTCTGGTCAAGTTATGAAATCTCACTGAACCTTGTTTTGTAATCTGTGAAACAAAAATAAGACCCTTGTACTACCACTAGCCAAGTAGTAAAGGCATTTGGCATGTAAAGCATGGTGCCTGGCTAGAGAAAATGTTCAACTTAAACTCTAAAAACGTAGAGAACTTCAACACTGAGAAGACTGAGAGACTGAACCTGATAGGAATAAATTTAACATGTGCGTGATCTGTAAAAGTAATAAAAGACTGTGAAATGAAATCAATTCAATGGATGCCTACAGCCCTAGAACTTATTCATTTTTACGTATTTTATAGTGACTTCATTTGGTCCTTATTTTAAAAAAAAACCTGTTATGTAGACAGAACTAGTAATATGCTCCTTTTTATTTTTTTTCCTGTACAAACAGAAAAACTGACGTTCCAAGAAATTAAACAAGCTGACCAAAGTCTCACACTAGGTAATATTCTTTAAGTCCTAGACCAACATTCATCACTTTTAATCAACACCCTTTTCATTACACCACAATAATGCCATGCTTACACTGATTTCAGAAACAAGTAAAAATGAGTCTGTATGATGATTTAGGAAGATTTAGGAAGCCAGTTACCCCTAAATGTTAACTAATGGACAAAATTAAGCAACATGCTACAATCCTGAAAATTATTCCATTTGCAGTTTTCCTGCAAAATGTTTGTCTCTGGCCAATGACTGGGATTTAAATGGCATCAACTTAAGTCATCAACGATGCAATGGACATGAACTTGGGCAAACTTCGGGAGATGGTGAAGAACAGGGAGGTCTGACGTGCTGCAGATCATGGGGTCGCAAAGAGTCAGACAAGCCTGAGTGAGTGAACAACAACTTAGCATTGATAGACAGTATTTCTTGATTATATAAAGCAGAACTATTTTTTTAAGCACAAAAAAGCTAAACTCAAAATAAAGTAACCAATGAAGTTTCATAACAGTAAAAAGGAGTGACCTAGACAGGAAATGGTATGGGATTCTACTCTAGTCATAAAATTAAAAGACATTTGTTACTTGGAAGAAAAGCTATGACAAACCTAAACAGTGTATTAAAAAGCAGAGACATCACTTTGCCTACAAAGGTCCGTATAGTCAAAGCTAGGGTTTTTCCAGTAGTCATATATGGATGTGAGAGTTGGACCATGAAGGAAGCTGAATGTCAAAGAACTGATTTTTTTGAAATGTGCTGGAGAAGACTCTTGAGAGTCCCTAGGACTGCAAGGAAGTCAATCCAAAGGAAATCAATCCTGAATATTCATTGGAAGGACTGATGGTGAAGCTGAAACTCCAATACTTTGGCCACTTGATGAGAAGAACTGACTCTTTGGAACCTGATGCTGGGAAGGATGCAACACAGGAGAAAGGGATGACAGAGGACACGAGATGGTTGGGTGGCATCACTGACTCAATGGACAGGAGTTTGAGCATGCTCCAGGAGATGGTAAGGATAGGGAGACTTGGCATGCTGCAGTCCATGGGGTCACAAAGAGTCAGATACGACTGAGCAACTGGACAACAACAACAACATTTAAGTGTATGTTTCCATAAATATATTTCAATAAAACCTTAATAAAACAGACCTGTGTCAAAGGACCAGAGCAAAATTTCTGGAAATGGTTTTTTAATACCTTTGTATTTTACTGATTGGAAAATTGAAAACACTTGCTATATATGTCAAATATGTATATATACGTACTAGACAGCACACTCCTTGAGGGCAGAAATTTGTCTTTTTTAATGTATCATCTCTACCACTTAGCAGAATGCCATATAATAACATCTTAATAAATTAAATATTTTCCCAATAATAGACAGTTTTGGGTTTCCCAGGTGGTACTAGTGGTAAAGAACCCACCTGCCAATGCAGGTTCGATTCCTGGGTTTGGAAGATTCCCTGGAGGACAGAACAGCAACTCACTCCAATATTCTTGACTGGAGAATCTCATGGACAGAGGAGTCTGGTGGGCTATGGTCCACAGGATCACAAAAAGTTGGACCTGACTGAAGTGACTTGGCACAGCACACATAAGACAAGGACATAATAGAAGCAGATATGATTAAGAAATTGTGGCAAGAATACACAGAAGAACTTTACAAAGAAGTCTTAATGACTAGGATAACCACAATGGTGTGGTCATTGACCTAATCAGACATTTTGGAGTGTGAAGTCAAGTGGGCCTCAGGAAGCATTACAACGAACAAAGCTTGTACAGGTGACGGAATTCCAGCTGAGCTATTTCAAATCCTAAAAGATGATGCAGTTAAAGTGCTGCACTCAATATGCCAGCAAATTTGGAGAACTCAACAGTGGCCATAGGACTGGAAAAGGTCAGTTTTCATTCCAATCCCAAAGAATGTTCAAACTATCATACAACTGCACTCATTTCACATGCTTGTAAATGATCAACATCCTTCTAGCTAGGCTTCAACAGTTCATGAACCAAAACCTTCCAGGTATATAAGCTGAGTTTAGAAAAAGCAGAGGAACCAGAGATCAAATTGCCAACATCTGCTGGATCATAGAAAAAGCAAGGAAATTCCAGAAAAAGACCTACTTCTGCTTCATTGACTATGCTAAAGCCTTTGACAGTGTGGATCACAACAAACTGTGGAAAATTCTAAGAGACGGGAATATGAGACCACCTAACCTGTCTCCTGAAAAATCTGCAAGCAGTCAAGAAGTAACAGAACTGGACATTGAACAACTGACGGCTTCAAATTTGGGAAAGTACGACAAGGCTGTATATTGTCACTCTGCTTATTTAACTTCTATGCAGAGTACATCATGTGAAATGCCAGCTGGGTGAATCACAAGCTGCAATCAAGGTTGCCAGGAGAAATATCAACAACCTCAGTTGTGCAGATGATACTACTCTAATGGCAGAAAGCAAGGAAGAACTAAAGAGCCTCTTGATGAGGGTGAAAAAGGAGAGTGAGAAAGCTGGCTTAAAACTCAACTTCAAAAAACTAAGTTCATGGCATCCAGTCCCATCATTTCATAGCAAACAGATGGGGAAAAAGTTATAGATTTTATATTCCTGGGCTCCAAAATCACTGCAGATGGTGACTGCAGTGAAATTAAAAGATGCTTGCTCCTTGGAAGAAAAGCTATGACAAACCTAGACAGCATATTAAAAAGCAGGGACATCACTTTGCTGACAAAGATCTCAATAGTCAAAGCTATTTTTTTTCCAGTAGTCATGTATGGATGTGAGAGTTGGACCATAAAAAAGGCTGAGTGCCAAAGAATTGATACTTCTCATTGTGGTGCTGGAGAAGACTCTTAAGAGTCACTTGGACAGCAAGGAGATCAAACCAGTCAATCCTAAAGGAAATCAACCCTGAATATTCCTTGGAAGGGCTGATGCTGAAGCTGAAGCTCCCATACTTTGGCCATCAGATGTGAAGAGCTGACTCAATGGAAAAGACCCAGATACTGGGAAAGATTGAGGGCAGGAGAAGAAAGGGGTGACAGAGGATGAGATCACTGGATGGCATCACAGACTCAATGGACATGAGTTTGAGCAAACTCTGGGAGACGGTGAAGGACAGGGAAGCCTGGCATGCTGCAGTCCATGTGGTCAGAGTTGAATATAACTTAGCAACTGAATAACAATAACGGATAGTTTATAATATAAATTTGCACTTTTGTTTTGATCCATTTAATTATTTTAATTATTAAACTATTTATTACAAACCATTTCTCAAAAAATAATGATGCTTGTTAACTGGTATTGGGCTAACTGACAACCATTTAAAGACCACAACAGTTTACTGTTATAACTGAATCTCCTTTGCCTTTGGTCCCAATTCTTACTCTATACTCCTAAACTTCCCTCTCTGTAAAGCATTCCATCCACTAATCCCTTACCAAAAAGTATAGTTTAAGAAAATTAAACTTAGTTTGAAGATTCCGTGAGTCTATCATATGCTCAATGAAAGAAACAGAAGAAGCATGTTTCAAGGGTCATTTTGATGTCCTCTCAGATCAGGACTCAGAAATAATTTACAGCCACTCCACTAGTCTTTTCATGTTTTAAAAAGGAAATTTTTAAAAAAGCAGCTTGTGGACAAACATAGTTTCCTGATAGGGACAGGCTGGTAGAATCTACCCCAGATCTTGGCTGAACACTTTTGGGTCATGCATAAATTATATATTCTTATGTAGAAGCCTGGTGAGTCATATTGTCTCAGAAACTTTATTTTCTTTTTAAAATCACAACAACAATCTAAAGTCATTTATTTATTGATTTATAACATTTTATATATGTGTTCCCAGATTTTTAGGCACTTATGGTTTATTGTCTCCAAATAACCATACCATTCCCTTATATAGAAAGCCTTCCTTTTATTTCTCTGCAGCTCTCCATTTACATCATCTATGCTTACTTACCTGACAGGCCATGGCAGGACCATAACACCTCTAAGTCCTTTTATATTTCCTAGCAATCTGATCATTTGATTTTGTATTTGTTTATAAACTTACTTAGTGATAATACTTAAGTGGATTCAAACTTATTTTACAAGAGACACCTAACTGGAGGGCAGAGGTCTTTTTGGTCAGAGACTATTCTTTTTAGTTGTAATTTCCTTCAAATTTATTCTAAATTTCCTTTTTAGAATAATTTCCTTCAAAATCTCCATACCTACAAAGAAATCTGCAGACTAGAAAAGGCATGAGATAGCAGGCTGTCTCATTCCAAGTTTAATGTTACCTAAGTCACAACAGTACTCAAAGACTTCCAACATATATCACATAAGTGGTTGGAAGCTTATTTTTCTTATTTGAAAGCTCATTCTTCTTTATGTATGTCAACAATATTCTCCATTCTGAGAGCACACTATAAAAGACTGAACTCTAACACAGGAAAGTCAGTGTATACTTATAAAGCAATTTTAAAAGGAGGGAATTATGTGCAAAGTTCCTTTAAGTCTAACATATCTAAATTAAACAAATGTACACATATTGAGCAATATTTACTATAAAAATCATATATATATTACCTATTACTGTTTATATGATAAATTCCATTACTCCAGAATACTAGCAAAATATCTGCTAAAAAGTTTAACACAACTTACTTTCAAATATCTTTGCTCATTAGAATGGGGTTAACAGTGTATCAAAATGTGAAGAGATAAAGAGAAAGGAGATCTTTTTAAAATATATACAAAGTCATAATCAATAAGTCAATTATTTGACTATAAGATACTTTATAAAAACAAAGTTTTTTGCAGTAAAAAATAATTTTAATCTCATTTCCATAATAAGTCTGTTTAGCAGCTTTCATTATAAAGAAAACATCAATTATTGCCTTATCTTCTGTCTAAACAATAAAACAATCAGTATATATTCAATAGGTATTCTTTTCTCAAGATAATACTGTATATTAAATGGTAGATATTACTAGATATTAAATACTAGATATTAACCAACATTATGTACTATGCCAGATATGAACGCCAAATCCAAATAGCTTCAGCATACATCTACCTCCTTTCCAACATATAACCCTTCAGAAGAAAAGGCTAAACAAAACAATTTAGTAATCTTTATCTGGCATTAAATACTTTTTGGAATAACAGAAGCTCCCCCACATCATTAGGTTGAGGGTGTTATCCATTATCAAACCATCTCGCTAAAATACTGATGTGCAATTAAAATCCTTATCATATTATTTTCATACTTAGGATGCACCTAAGTATCTTTTACAAGTGCAAGATAGAGTGATATATTACTAGCTCCTCGCTGCACATTATTGAACTGTAAGTCTCCTTTCAAGTTCTTTCTGAGTAATTAAACTCTAAAGAGGCATCTTTGTAAAACACAGCATGATAAATACAGGGCATCAAGAAAGCTATATAAACTGATTCCAAAAGCTTTAAAAAAAAATGAATGAAAATAAAAAATTTCTCAATTTATATAATTATTTAATAGAATAAGATTCTTTTTATAAAATATTAACAACCCCTAGATATTCTCTAATATTAAGTTGTTCTGGAAACAGAAGGATGAAGTAACTCAAGAAAAAACACATTTATTAATTACTTTTAGCAATCACACATATATCTATGAAATAATGTTTTAAAAATAATTAAAAAAAACATGTTTCTGGAAGTCTTACCATAAGCTGTGTAGTTTGTACAGTTAACTGGTTCTTGTGTAGCATCATTTATTTTTGGATCTTTACAAATATATGTAGAAAAGTTAAGGAAATATAAACAACATTCCAATACAAAACGTTATCATCTTGTCTTTAATATGTCATATATTTATGTTTATAATTACATGTAAAGAGAGGATGTTAGTTTGTCCAGGTCAACAAGCACAAGCACAGATACACTTTCAGTGTCACTAAATAATATCTGAACATTAATTTATTTAAGGAAAAGTACATTAAAAGCTCTAGCAGAGGGTGCCATCCTTAAAGAACATCAGTCAGGGTTTAAGCACAAAGCACAAAGAAAAAAATGAAAGTAAAAATCTCTACTAAGTATTATGAGAACTTCAGGTTAAAAAAAAAAAAACACATCAGTTTCCAGATGTCTGATGAAATTATTCACATGGCCCAAGTATTACCATACATATAACTTCATGCAACACAAATGGATACTATTATTTCCACATAAGTGAAGCAAATCGGGACTCAAACTTTGAGTGACTCATGCAAAGTGGAGTAAGTGATAGGTAGTAATATCACGTTTCCTGATTCCAAGCCAAAGGTAAATTCCACCATACTGCAAGGAAGATGGTTATTTTAGGTGGGTCTACATGATCTTCCCAACAAGGTTTTAAGCTTTTGGAAACATATAATATTGATCCTCTAATAGATGTTTACAACACTCAGGGCATGGGGGCGGGGGGAGGGGTGTTTTTCTGTTTCCTGAATATTTCATTGACACAAATATGAGCTAAGTAAGGTTTTCACAAGATGTCTCTGTAGACAGAGTTTGACACTTGCTTCGGGTTTCTGATTCACTACCGGAAATCTCATCTTTGTGCCAGGAATAACATTTTCCAGTTCAGTTATGCTCAGTCACTTCTAAGGTTCAAAAAGCACAACTCAGACTTTCCTAGTAGTCCACTGGTTAAGATTCTGTCTGCCAGTGCAGGGGACATGGATTTGATCCCTGGTCCAGGAAGATTCCACATGTTGCAGAGCAACCAAGCCTTTGCATCTTGAGCCCATGCTCCATGACAAGAGAAGCCACCACAACGAGGAGCCCTCAGAGCGCAACTAGAGAAAGCCAGAGAGCAGCAACAAAGACCCAGCACAGCCAAAAACAAAAATTAATTCAAATTTTTAAAAATGATTAAAAAAAATTTTAAGCAAAAAAATTAAAAAAAATTTTTTTCTAATTATTTTATTAGAAAAAAAAATCACTGAGACATTTTTGCTAAAAAAAAGGACTCAACTTACCAGGTTAGTGATTCTCAAACCCCTAGCATAACAGTAATCAGCAATTAGAGCTATTCTGTAAAAATTTAGTAACGGTGGCCTCTCTTCAACTCACATTAAAATACTATACAAGAGAATTTTTTTAATTTTAAGATTTCCTCTTATAGAATCTTTCTTGCATCTCTGGCTTATGTTCTTAATTTTTCTGTTCTATAATTGGTATGAAATTATCTAATTTTATACAAAAGTACCTATTTTGATTTGAATATAACTCCCATTTCATATTCCTCTTCCCTTTATCAGAGCCATGACAACGAACTGATCTATTTAACTCCTCCAGCCTCAGTTTTCTCATCAGTAAACACATGAGAGCTAAACACATATAGCCCCTACTATATGCCAGGCACTGTTCTAAGTGACTTACTGGTACTAATTTAGCACAACACACCTTTCAGTTGGTACCACCGTTATTTTCGTTGTTCGGTAGCGAAGTCGTGTGGGACTCTTAGCAATCCCCAAGCTCAAAGCTCAAATCGGTTACAAAGTGGAGCAGGAATTTGCCCCAGTACAGTCTGGGATCTCAAGGAGAGGTAAATAAAAGTAATAAATGCAAAGTTAATAACAAATTGGCAACATACATTGGCTATACCGTTCTTGCCTGCGTGCTAAGTAGCTTCAGTCCTGTGCCACTTTTTGCAGCCCCATGGACTGTAGCCCGCCAGGCTACTCTGATGGGATTCTCCAGGCAAGAATAATGAAGTGGGCTGCCCTGCCCTCCTCCAGGGGATCTTCCTTGTCTCCCCCTAAATCGGCAAATTTCCAGAATCGGGTCTATCTTTTAACTTAATTCTAATGCCTAACAACATGACCTGACAAACTTCAGTATCTACGTGTTTGTTGAACAAACAAATCCACTGACTAAAAAAATAAATTATATTAAAGAAAGAAAAAATGTGGATCAAAAGAACAGCTAATGATCAGTAAAATCCCAAGGAAATCTCACAGGCTAGCCTCTGTCCTCTCATCCCCAAATCTCTGCACTCCCCGCCCCAGGCTCCTTCGGTCATTAGAGGTCACAGGTCACCGTTCCCTTCAGTACAACCCTAGCCCGACCTGAGGGTTCCTATCCACTCTCGACTCCAAATCTACCTCACCCCCATGGGGTGCTCCTCACAGAGGATATTGTCCCACTTTGAGGTCCTCGCACTTAAGTGTTTCTTCGCCACCCCCGGCAGCAGCTCCCCAAGGTCCAGTGGTGACTGATACGAACCACAGGGCACCCAGGAGCCGGGCGGCAGCAGTATCGGGAGCAATCGGCCTGCAGGGACAGGCGGCCGCCATACTGGGGACCGGCGCCTTCCCTACAACTTCCGGTTCCGCCTACGCCTAGACCTAACCGGGAGTCTAGCAGAGGGAGGGAGGCTCTTAAAGGGACAGTGCATCTGTTAGAGGCGGGTCCTTCCCCTGCTGCTGCTTGCTGCTGCTGCAAAGTCACGTCTCCCCTAGACCTGCGGAATTGCTTTGGAGAGCTTCCATTGGTCATTGAGAACCGCAGGAAGGCTTCTCGCTTGGAGAACCAGCTGTCCTCCGTGCACGGCTGACTCCCAAGCTAATCTTGCTGTGACTTTTCCATCTGAAAAAGTGCCGGCGGCGCCAGGCGATTAGATAAACACTTTACAAACATCTCTGTTAGTCTGGTAGGACTGGGGTTTACAGATAACGAACCAAACTCAAAGGCGCTGAAGAGCATGTTGACTTTAGTTACTGAGTTGGAATAGAACTGATGTTTGCCTGATTTCAGAATATGTGCTCTTAGATGGCCTCTTTCGGAAGGCTGCTACGAGTAAATCTTGAGGACTTTGTATCACAACAATAAATATTATACTTTTCTTTTTTAAAAAAAATTTCATATCTTGGGGGTTTTGATGTTTTAAAATTTTTAATTATTTTCACTTTATTTTTACAGCGAAAATTTAGATGAGGGAAAGGGCTTAAAACAAGAGGAGACCAATGGGTTTACGACTAAACTAAGTGAAGAGTTGGAGGGTTTTTCCATATCTTTCTAAATTTCCATGTATTCTGAAAAGTTCTGTAGTGGGGTTATCTTTTATACTGAAAAAACTGTGTACTTTTTTTAAAGTGATAATTTAATCATTTTTCTCTAACCTGAAAATATTCGAGTCTGAGTAGTGCCTCTTCATCAACAGCAGGACCAATTTTGAACAGTTATGATGTGGTTCTCAAACTTTAAGAACCATCAGTATTGCCAAAGAAATGCAGACGACTGGGCCCATCTCAGTTTCTGACTCTGAAGATCTAGTATTGTTGTTCAGTTGCCAAGTTGTCAAGTCCGACTCTTTTTGACCCCATGGACTGCAGCAAGCCAGACCTCCCTGTCTTTCACCATCTTCCATAGTTTGCTCAAACTCATGTCCATTGAGTAGGTAATGCTAATCAACCATCTCATCCTCTGCTGCCCTCTTTTCTTCCTGCCCTCAATGTTTCCCAGCATCACGGTCTTTTCCAATGAGTTGGCTCTTTGCATCAGGTGGCCAAAATATTGGAGCTTCAGTTTCAACATCAGTCCTTCAATGAATACTCAGGATTGATTTTCTTTAGGATTGACTAGTTGAATCTCCTTACAGTCCAAGGGACTCTCAAGAGCCTTCTCCAGCACCACAGTTCAAAAGCATCAATTCTTTGACACTCAGCCTGCTTTTTGGTCCAACTCTCACATCTGTACATGGCTACTGGAAAAAAAAAATAGCTTTGACTATATGGACACTTGGTGACAAGGTGATGTCTCTGCTTTTGATATGCTATCTAGGTCTGTCATAGCTTTTCTTCCAAGGAGCAAGCATGTTCTAATTTCATGATTGCATTAACTGTCCAGAGTGATTTTGGACCCCCCGCCCCCACCCCACCAAAATAAAATGTCACTGTTTCTACTTTTTTCCCTTCTATTTGCCATGAAGTGATGGGACTAGATGTCACGATCTTAGTTTTTTGAAGTTGAGTTTTAAGCCAGCTTTTTCACTTTCCTCTTTCACCCTCATCAAGAGGCTCTTTGATTCTTCTTCGCCTTCTGCCATTAGAGTGGTATCATCTGCATATCTGAGGCTGTTGATATTTCTCCTGGCATTCTTGATTCCAGTTTGTGATTCATCCAGCCTGGCATTTTGCATGATATACTCTGCATAGAAGTTAAATGAGCAGGGTGACAATATACAGCCTTGACATACTCCTTTCCCAATTTTGAACTAGTCTGTTGTTCCATATCTGGTTCTAACTGCTTCTTCTTGACCTGCATACAGGTTTCTCGGGAGACAGATAAGGTAGTCTTATATTCAAATCTCTTCAAGAAGTTTCTACAGTTTGTTGTGATCCACACTGTCAAAGGCTTTAGTGCAGTTATTGAAACAGAAGATGTTTTTCTGGAATTATATTGCTTTCTGTATGATCCAGCGAATGTCGACAATTTGATCTCTGGTTTGTATGCCACTTCTAAACCCAGGTTGTACATCCAGAAGTCCTCGGTTCATGTACTGCTGAAGCCTAGATCTAGGATGTGGCATGATAATTTGCATTTCTAATCACCTGACAAGTGATGTTGATATTACTGACTCAGAAACCACACTTTGACAACCTGGAGATAATGTATTACAAGATACATCATTTTTGAATGAGAAGACATGAAACTATTTGCAATAATACCTTAGTATTATAACTGCATTTAAAATTTTTCTTAAACCAATTTTGCAGCATTACTATACTATTTTAAAAATTAAGACATTTATGCCTAAAGACTTAAGTGATAAGGAGTTTGAAGGTTAACAGTTCAAATTTTAAACTTCCTGTTTTAACCGGACTTACACTTTCCTTTTCCCCCTTTTCCTCCCTCTCTCTCTCACTCTCTCCTGTCCTCCTTTCCTTTGTTCTTTCCTTCCTCCCTCCCTTACTTCTTTCTTTCTTTTCTTTTTTCTCTGTCCCTCCTTCTCCTCCATAAAGATATTTATCAAACATTTACTTGTATCCAGTATAAGACAAGGCCCTACAGACTGAAAAAAATAGACAAAAATCCAGCAGTTAAACACTTTGTGTTTACTGGGGGGAAGGACAAACAGTTAAAATAGTTTGGTAATTGCTACAAAAGAAGCATGTACTAAGTAGTAGAGGGTTTTGATAAGATAACTCCCAAAGAGTTCTGAGAATGTAATATTTTGCCACTGGCATCAAAATATTTCAAAATCAAGGCCAAACTGGGGGAACAGGGTTGTTTCTTCATAGAATATATGACCACCTAAAAATGTACAACCTAAAAAATTTACCATTAACACTGAGTTTAAAAAATTACCAATAGTATGTATAATATACAGCTCACCACCATCCCTCAACCTTATCCTGTGATGAAATTTAGGAAAGGGGTTGGGGCCAAGGATCAGATAAAATTCAAGGATAAAGATTGGAATGTCTGTTATACATAGTATCTGGTGACAAAAGATTGTGACTTTGCATTTTGACTACTTTCAAAAAGTTCTGGGGAATTTCCTCAGATATTAGAATAACCACTAATTTCCAGTGGTTAGGACTCTGTGTTCTCACTGCATAGAGCCTGGATTCAATCCCTGGTTGGGGAACTAAAATCACAGAAGCCAGTGGCTTGGTCAAAAAAAAAAAATTCTGAATTAATTTTCAAAATACTATATAAAGAAAATCAGAAGGTGAAAGGAAGCATCTTTCTAACTTGTTTATTTAAATTATGACAAAATTAGATATTTTCCTGATGATTGCAGGAATATTGCTGATATTTGTGTTATTTTTCATATAGATTTTGAACAATTAACTGTTTAAAAATGCGTGTGCTTTGTTAATCCTATTACAAAATCTATTTTTATGATTCTAATGATTATCTTTGTTCTCCCCCACAATATACAAACTGAAAAAAACAAAACTTCCCATGAAAGTAAAATACTTTCTTAACTTTCTTGATTTGATTACAGGCTACTCTCTCTTCTAACTGTACTTTAATCTATTTTCTCATGGCTCAGTAAAATATGTTACTTTACATTTTTGCAAGTATAGTCTCTGATTATAGGATTACTACATTGTCTAATTTTAGTAAAAAGGTTGTTAAATCTCAAACTTAGGCATGTTTTCAATGCAAAAATTCTTTGTCATATAAAAATTCTATAGGATTCTTTG
Organism: Bos indicus; assembly: GCF_029378745.1. Lineage (NCBI taxonomy): Eukaryota > Metazoa > Chordata > Mammalia > Artiodactyla > Bovidae > Bos > Bos indicus. The sequence continues at coordinate 84,201,803 of NC_091762.1, read as the reverse complement.
GAAATTCTACAGAAAGTAAAGGACATGAATAGCACAGCCCAATATAGAAGTTGCTATGTAGAAACATTAGGAAAGAGGACTACCAGTGAAGCCTGAAGCAAAGCTTCCTCTGGAATTCAGGGCTCAGCAACATTGGTTCTTTTCATTCCTAAAATTCTAGTATACACCTAATTACATTAACACATGCTTTTGCCCAGAGCAATCTCATTCCTATTTCAAAGATTAAAACAGAATCATTGAGATAAAAGATCATTCAGTTCAGTTCAGTCGCTCAGTAGTGTCCGACTCTTTTCGACCCCATGAATCGCAGCATGCCAGTCCATCACCAACTCCCGGAGTTCACTCAGACTCACGTCCATTGGGTCAGTGATGCCATCCAGCCATGTCATCCTCTGTCGTCCCCTTCTCCTCCTGCCCCCAATCCCTCCCAGCATCAGGGTCTTTTCCAGTGAGTCAACTCTTCACATGAGGTGGCCAAAGTATTGGAGTTTCAGCTTTAGCATCATTCCTTCCAAAGAAATCCCAGGGCTGATCTCCTTCAGAATGGACTGGTTGGATCTCCTTGCAGTCCAAGGGACTCTCAAGAGTCTTCTCCAACACCACAGTTCAAAAGCATCAATTCTTTGGCGCTCAGCTTTCTTCACAGTCCAACTCACACATCCATACATGACCACAGGAAAAACCATAGCCTTGACTAGACGGACCTTTGTTGGCAAAGCAATGTCTCTGCTTTTCAATATACTATCTAGGTTGGTCATAACTTTTCTTCCAAGGAGTAAGTGTCTTTTAATTTCATGGCTGCAGTCACCATCTGCAGTGATTTTGGAGCCCAAAAAAATAAAGTCTGACACTGTTTCCCCATCTATTTCCCATGAAGTGATGGCACCAGATACCATGATCTTTGTTTTCTGACTGTTGAGTTTTAAGCCAACTTTTTCACTCTCCTCTTTCACTTTCATCAAGAGGCTTTTTAGTTCCTCTTCACTTTCTGCCATAAGGGTGGTGTCATCTGCATATCTGAGGTTATTGATATTTCTCCCAGCAATCTGGATTCCAGCCTATGCTTCTTCCAGACCAGCATTTCTCATGATGTACTCTTCATAGAAGTTAAATAAGCAGGGTGACAATATACAGCCTTGATGTACTCCTTTTCATATTTGGAACCAGTCTGTTGTTCCATGTCCAGTTCTAACTGTTGCTTCCTGACCTGCATACAAATTTCTCCAGAGGCAGGTCAGGTGGTCTGGTATTCCCATCTCTTTCAGAATTTTCCACAGTTTATTGTCATCCACACAGTTAAAGTCTTTGGCATAGTCAATAAAGCAGAATAGATGTTTTTCTGGAACTCTCTTGCTTGTTCCATGATCCAGCAGATGTTGGCAATTTGATCTCTGGTTCCTCTGCCTTTTCTAAAATCAGTTGAACATCAGGAAGTTCATGGTTCACATATTGCTGAAGCCTGGCTTAGAGAATTTTGAGCATTACTTTACTAGCACGTGAGATGAGTGCAATTGTGCGGTAGTTTGAGCACTCTTTGGCATTGCCTTTCTTTGGTATTGGAATGAAAACTGACCTTTTCCAGTCCTGTGGCCACTGCTGAGTTTTCCAAATTTGCTGGTATATTGCTGGTATATTGGGTTTAGCACTTTCACAGCATCATCTTTCAGGATTTGAAATAGCTCAACTGGAATTCCATCACCTCCACTAGCTTTGTTCATAGTGATGCTTTCTAGGGCCCACTTAACTTCACATTCCAGGATGTCTGGCTCTAGGTCAGTGATCACACCATCGTGATTATCTGGGTTGTGAAGATCTTTTTTTGTACAGTTCTTCTGTGTATTCTTGCCACCTCTTCTTAATATCTTCTGCTTCTGTTTGGTCCATACCGTTTCTGTCCTTTATCAAGCCCATCTTTGCATGAAATGTTCCATTGGTATCTCTAATTTTCTTGAAGAGATCTCTAGTCTTTCCCATTCTGTTGTTTTCCTCTATTTCTTTGCATTGATCGCTGAAGAAGGCTTTCTTATCTCTTCTTGCTATTCTTTGGAACTCTGCATTCAGATGCTTATATCTTTCCTTTTCTCCTTTGCTTTTCGCTTCTCTTCTTTTCACAGCTATTTGTAAGGCCTCCCCAGACAGCCATTTTGCTTTTCTGTATGTCTTTTCCATGGGGATGGTCTTGATCTCTGTCTCCTGTACAATGTCACGAACCTCAGTCCATAGTTCATCAGGCACTCTATCTATCAGATCTAGTCCCTTAAATCTATTTCTCACTTCCACTGTAGAATCATAAGGGATTTGATTTAGTTCATACCTGAATGGTCTAATGGTTTTCCCTACTTTCTTCAATTTAAGTCTGAATTTGGCAATAAGGAGTTCATGATCTGAGCCACAGTTAGCTCCTAGTCTTGTTTTTGCTGACTGTATAGAGCTTCTCCATCTTTGGCTGCAAAGAATATAGTCAATCTGATTTCGCTGTTGACCATCTGGTGATGTCCATGTGTATAGTCTTCTCTTGTGTTGTTGGAAGAGGGTGTTTGCTATGACCAGTGCATTTTCTTGGCAAAACTCTATTAGTCTTTGTCCTTCTTCATTCTGTATTCCAAGGCCAAATTTACCTGTTACTCCAGGTGTTTCTTGACTTCCTACTTTTGCATTCCAGTCCCTAATAATGAAAAGGACATCTTTTTTGGGTGTTAGTTCTAAAAGGTCTTGTAGGTCTACATAGAACCATTCAACTTCAGCTTCTTCAGCATTACTGGTTGGGGCATAGACTTGGATTACTGTGATATTGAATGGTTTGCCTTGGAAATGAACAGAGATCATTCTGTCATCTTACAAAAAATGACCTGTCTTACAAAAGATCATTACTCTCCCAAAATTTCTTTTTTAAGTAAGATGGGCATTTTTTTTTCTCTTGTGGTAAATTTATAGCACCTGGTCTTGTTACATCTTTTGGAATTTTTCTACATCCATGCTCTCAAGTATTTCTGTATCTTCTCTTTGATGCACCAGTCTAACTGCCCACCATCCAATTAAATTAACCTTGACTCATCACTTAATAAGTTATACCCTATGCCAAGTATATTTCATGTTGAATGTCAAATGTAGGCTGTAAAACTGATTTTTTATCAGAGTCATACTTCTCAATAAAACAAAACTGAATGAACTGGCTTTTCTATTAAGTAAGTTTCACCATCAGTATCCCTTTTATTAGGTTCTGAGCTTAAGATCATCTTTGCACTTAAGTTTTCTCCTTTTTCTTCTTTAATCCTTTTATCTAACCAGTACGCAACTGATACTTTTAAGTGCTCTTTTTTTTTTCCGGTCATACCATGAGGCATGTTCCCTGACCAGGGATTGAACCTGTGCCTCCTGCAGTGGAAGTGCTGAGTCCTTACCACTGGATCACCAGGAAAGTCTCAAGTTCTCATTTTTTTCTAATTCTATATTCTCACCCTGTTTCAGGTATTTGTCATTTTCTACATACCTTGCTATAATGCCTTTTTCCTTCCTCTTTTTGATTCTAGGCCTTCTCCCTAACTTTGTCAACCCATGTTTCACACTGCCTCCAGATTAATCTTTCATTTAAGCAAATACAAAACCTCTATCATATTCAAAATTTTATTCAAAATCTTATTTAAGTTCCTTGGATTTTACCCAAAGGAGTTGAAAACATTTCTCCAGACAAAAAACCTGAAGACATACTGAGAGCAGTTTTATTCATAATTGCCTAAACTTAGAAGCATAAGATATCCTTCAGTAGGTGAACAGATACATAATCTGTGGTCCATCCAGAAAATTGAATATTGTGCAGTGCTAAGCTATTAAGCCATGAAGAGACATGGAAAAACCTTAAATGCATGTTACTAAAAAGCCAATCTGAAAAGGCTACATACTGTATGATTCCAACTACCCAACATTCTGGAAATGACGAAACTATTGTTGTTGTTCAGTTGCTCAGTTGTGTCTGACTCTTTTCGACCCTATGGATTGTAGCACGCCAGGCTTCCCTTCCTTCACCATATTCCTGGGCTTTTGCAAACTCATGTGCACTGAGTTGGTGATGCCATCCAACCATCTTATCCTCTTGTTGTCCCCTTCTCCTCCTACCTTCAATCTTTCCCAGTATCAGTCTTTTCCAGTGAGTTGGCTTTTCACATCAAGTAGCCAAAATAGGCAATGGCACCCCACTCCAGTACTCTTGCCTGGAAAATCCCATGGACGGAGGAGCCTGGTAGGCTGCAGTCCATGGGGTCGCTAAGCGTCAGACATGACTGAGCGACTTCACTTTCTCTTTTCACCTTCATGCATTGGAGAAGGAAATGGCAACCCACTCCAGTGTTCTTGCCTGGAGAATCCCAGGGATGGGGGAGCCTGGTGGGCAGCCGTCTATGGGGTCGCACAGAGTCGGACACGACTGAAGTGACTTAGCAGCAGCAGCCAAAGTAGTGGAGCTTCAGCTTCAGCATCAGTCCTTCCAATGAATATTCAGGATTGAATTATAAAATTATAAAGGAATTTAGGATTGACTAGTTTGATTTCTTTGCAGTCCAAGGGACTCTCAAGAGTCTTTCCAATTCCAGTTTGAAAGCATCAATTCTTCAGCATTCAGTCTTCTTTTAGTCCAACTATGGAGACAGTTAAAAGGTCAATGGTTGCCAGGAGCTGAAGGCAGCACTGGGGTGGGGGCTGGGGGATGCATAGGCAGAGCACAGAGGATTTTTAGGACTTTGAAACTGTTCTGCATGATATTACAATGGTGAATACATTATACATTTGTCCAAATCCATAGACTCTACAATACCAAGTACTTTGGGTGATTATGTGATAATATAGGTTCATCAGTTGTAAGAGATATACGACTCTGGAGGAGGATGTTAATAAAGAGGGGAGCTATGAATGTGTAGGGAAAGGGGTACATGAGAAATCTGTTCAATTTACATCCTAAAACTGCTCTAAAGAAATAAAGCATTTTTAAAAATTAAATAAACACCAATCAAATGTTTTATAAAAAGTAAAAAAAAAAATCCTATTCAAAAATTTTCAGTGGTTCTTTAATTTCTTAGAGATGAAGGATAAAATCTTATAACTTAAAGTTCTCTGTAGTATTTTCAGGCCCATCTGCTCTGGCCTCACTTTATTTACTCCTACTCCTTGGCTTTCTCCTTGCTGTCACATGTATCTGTCATGTTCATGCCATTTATGTGCTGCTTCATTTATTGAGCACTTTCTATGTGCCAGGTGTATGCAAGACATGTAAATTCTTCATTCAACTTTCAAAAATACCACGTGAAGTAAAAACACTGTTACCGAAATTTCACCAATAGGAATTAGAATATTTAAGTAACTTGTCAAAGTCACATATTTTAGGAAATGGTGGAATCAGGATCAAACTCAGATCTTTTGACTTCAGAGATATATTCTTAAAAATTGTGCTCATCTTCATCATTCTATCAACAAGATGTTCTTGAGGGTTCTCAGAGGTAAAAACAACAACAAAAGAAACTCTGTGCCATATGCATAAATGGAGAAGGAAATGGCAACCCACTCCAGTATTCTTGCCTGGAAAATTCCATGGACAGAGGAGCCTGGCAGGCTACAGTCCATGGGGCCGCAGATGTTTGGCCATGACTGAGTGAGTGAGCACAATGCATGTATATGGAATCTAGAAAAATGGTACTGATGAACCTATTTGCAGGGCAGGAATAGAGACGCAGATGTAGAGAATGGACTTGTGGACACAGTTGGGGAAGGAGAGGATGGGGCAAGCTGAGAGAGTAGCATTGATATATGGGATATTCCAGGCGGCACTGGTGGCAAAGAACCCACTTGCCAATGCAGGAGACATGAGAGACACGGGTTTGATCCCTGGGTCAGAAAAATCTCCTGGAGGAGGGCACGGCAACCCACTCCAGTATTCTTGCCTGGAGAATCCCATGGACAGAGGAGCCTGGTGGGCTATACCATGGGGTTGTATCCAACTTCAGCTGCATGCACACAGACATGCAGCATTGATATATATATAAACTATCATGTGTCAAATAGATAGCTAGTGGAGAGCTGCTACATAGCACAGGGAACTCAGCTGGGTGCTCTGTGATGACCTAGAGGGGTGGGATGGGGCTGGGGTGGGAAGCAGGCTCATGAAGGACGGAATGTATTTTTACAGAACAGCTGATTCACTTTGTTGCGTATCAGAAAGGAACCCAACATTGTAAAGCAATTATATTTTTTAAAAAAAGTAATTTGTATTTTAAGAGGCAGAGGCCATGCTGAAATTGTGTATCTTTTTACCAGGCCTGACAAGTGATATTTTTCTAAAAAAACAAAAAAACAAAAAAAACAATAAAAAAACGAATGGTAACACTATGAAGTGTCAAGCGTATGATCTTGTAAAGGCTGTTCTTACAATTGCAGTGGTCTTTTATCTTCCTTGAGGAGAGGTGTCCCCGTAGTTAACATACAGTCAATCACACTGCTTAACAAATACTAGATTTATTTAATGAACAAATACCTGAAGAATCAAAATTCTAGTTAGTTACATTAGAGAGAGTGGAATAAAGCCCTTTTAGATTTTACACAGTATTTCTCCAAGTCAAGTTATAGTATCAAGAATAAAAACCTTAAAAACATAGGGAAATAAACACTGACTTCGAGTCAGAAGATCCAATCTGGGTCCCAAATTTTGGGCAAACTACTTAACCTATAGGTGCACAGTTTCTATTGGAGAAGGAAATGGCAACCCACTCCAGTGTTCTTGCCTGCAGAATCCCAGGGACGGGGAAGCCTGGTGGGCTGCCGTCTATGGGGTCACACAGAGTCGGACACGACTGAAGTGACTTAGCAGCAGCAGCACCACAGTTTCTTCGTCAGTTTTTTCACAGGGCCAATGAGGTAATGTACAAGCTAGCGCTCAGCATATCGCAGGCAAATACTGCTACACTGGTTTCTTTCCTCAACTAAATGAGAAAAAAATAACCTCAGTAATACTTAGAATTTTACGTTGGGTCAACAGATGAAGACGCTAAGGAGAGATGACAGAACGGGAAAGGAGAAGTACAGAAAGGGACCACGCTGCAGCTGCTGCCAAGTCGCTTCAGTCGTGTCCGACTCCGTGCTGCCCCATAGACGGCAGCCCACCAGGCTCCCCCGTCCCTGGGATTCTCCAGGCAAGAACACCAGAGTCGGTTGCCATTTCCTTCTCCAATGCATAAAAGTGAAAAGTGAAAGTGAGTCGCTCAGTCCTGTCCGACTCTTCGCGACCCCATGGACTGTAGCCGTCCAGGCTCCTCCGGCCATGGGATTTTCCAGACAGGAGGACTGGAGTGGGTGCCATTGGCAGATTCGACCAAATCCTTTCATCAATGTCCTTCTTTAGTTTCCTTGATTTCAGGTCTTCTCTCAGCCCAGCCCTCCCACACCGGCCCAACCAGATCTCCCCACCACTTGGCTTTTCGTCTACCCTCTTGGCCCCCAGATCCCACCTTTTTCTGGCTGCTTAGCACTCCCTCGCCCAGTAGAACCTCACCTGCTGAAAGTAGAGAAGCCCACCGCCCCGGCGCTACCCCAGCAGTCGGCCTCCAGCAGCCCCAGACTCGCCCTCCAACCCCTCCCGCGCCACCTCGGCGCCCCGCCCCGGCCGGGGAGGGTAGGAGAGAGGGGAGGGCCTGCCAGGTGAGGCGCGGTCGCCCTGGGCTTCTCACTTCCGCCCAGGTGAGGGAGGGCTGACGCCGAACCTGCCCGCCCGCCAGCTCCGGGCTCCCACCGGCGCCTCCGCCGGATCAGGTAAAGCGGGGGGCCAGCCGGGCAGGCGCGCGCTGCGCCGCGGGGACCCCGCGCCTCGAACCGGACGGGGCCGCTCTCCCCGCGTCCGGAGCCTCCTCCCCCGTCCCGGCGCGCTCTCCGTCAGTCGTCCGGGAAGAGTGGGCACGGGAGACCCTGGGCGCCGCTGGGCGCTCGGCCAAGACCGCGGAGGGCACGGGGTGCCGTCCTCCTGCGTGGGGCACTGGGACCCCACCGTGATCCCCGCCCCTCGGTGCCGGACTCGCCGGAGGCCGCGGGCCGCGCAGCCGCCCCGCCCCGCCCTGGCGGCCCTCAAATCTCGGCCCTGGTCTGTACCGGGAGAGGCCGGGATCAAATTTTGCACCCAGATGGGTGCCTGCGCTTCGCCCCCAGAGCTGGGCAGAGTCGCCCCAACTGGTGACGGTGAAAGGAGTGAACAGGTGGTGGCCTGCTCGAGGTCCCGGAGGACGGGGTGCCCAAGTCCCCATCTGGTTGCTGGTGGTCACGTAGCCGACTTCCTAGGCCGACGGTCAGGCCTAGGTTCTGCTAGCTTCACTCTTTAAATGGGGAGGACCAGGCGGAGAGCGCTGTGCCTCCAGCCTTTGGGGAAATCGCAGGACTCCTGCTCTAAGTCAAGCTCAGGAAAGCATATTCACATTCTTTCCCCCTACCTCCTACAAGTATCTCAACCCTCCAGGGACACCTAGCAGGCCGAATTAATCTCCCCCTGAAGTGTTGTCTTGGCAGTTTGTCATATCTCCAGATGGTTCTTATCACTTTGGATTTGAATTAGTTGTTTACTGGTTTGTCTGCGCGATTGAGAGGGTGGCCTTTAAGGACCTTCTCAGCTGCTTTCAGAGTCTGGCCATTGGTAGGTGTGCAATAAACAAATGTTTCTTAAAAGAGCTGAGAAGACTTCTGGAGACCTGGAAAATAAAGACGTCTGTTACACCGAGTATGTTAGTACCACTTGTAGGCAGTCTAAGATCCTACTGGTCTGTCAGTTTATTTGCTCAAAGCTTTTGAAAGGTAAAGCTAGGGAGGAGTGAAGGTAAAAACTCATATCGGTTCGTTTTGCAGCATCTGAAAAAGTTAGGCGAGGTACCGACTTTTAGCTATAGTGAATTTGTTTCTAGGCCCCAAGTGATCTTCATAAGGATTGTTTAAAATTTAAAATAATAAGAAAATTAATAAGTAAGAGAACTGGATGGTTCTTTACATATAGAGTTTATAAATTGTGTTCTAAGGAAATTTGCGCTTCTCTAATTGAGATCCTATTAAGGGTTGCATAAGGTGAGCTTGGTATATCAGAATAATGGCTGTGTTTAAAGTTGGAAATAAATTATATTAAGCCCTCATTTGTGTTTAAAGGTGCTTTAATAAGTTCTGGTCCTGTAGCAATAGTTTTTATAACTATGAAAGTGAAAGTGAAAGTCACTCTCATGTCCAGGCCAGAATCCTGGGCAGTCTTTCCCTTATCCAGGGGATCTTCCCAACCCAGGGATTGAACCCAGGTCTCCCGCATTGCAGGTGGATTCTTTACCAGCTGAGCCACAAGGGAAGCCCCTTATAGTTCATAGTTTATAACTATAAAGTTAATGTAGTTGTTGTAGAAAAAATGGAGATAATTTTCAGGAAAGGAACTAAAAGCACACACAAACACACCTACCATTGAAAGTAACCACTGATAACATTATGGTATCTTGCCTTTCAATGAGTATTCTTTAAAAGAAAAATCTGTGTATTTTCCCATGATGAATTTACCTTTTAGAACCTCGTGATTTTTAGACAGTGGCTCAGCATTCAGTAATCCTTGTAATTGCATTTGTATTTAAGAGCACTTAATAATTAAACAATCAAGCAGTCTATCTCTGCTTTGTTAAACTTTAACAAAAATACATTAGGTTGGGGAAACTAAAGTGGGTTTCATTTGTTTACTCAAGATTTTGCTCACCTTGGTATTAGAATAAACTTTTTGAGAAACAGGTCTGCTGCTGCTGCTGCTGCTAAGTCGCTTCAGTCATGTCTGACTCTGTGCGACCCCATAGATGGCAGCCCACCCGGCTCCCTGGTCCCTGGGATTCTCCAGGCAAGAACCCTGGAGTGGGTTGCCATTTCCTTCTCCAATACATGAAAGTGAAAAGTGAAAATGAAGTCACTCAGTCGTGTCCTACTCTTAGTGACCCCATGGACTGCAGCCCACCAGGCTCCTCTGTCCCTGGGATTTTCCAGGCAAGAGTACTGGAGTGGGGAGAAACAGGTCTCAGTTCAGTTCAGTTCAGTCGCTCAGTTGTGTCAGACTCTTTGCGACCCCATGAATCGCAGCACGCCAGGCCTCCCTGTCCATCACCAACTCCCGGAGTTCACTCAGACTCAGGTCCATCGAGTCAGTGATGCCATCCAGCCATCTCATCCTCAGTCGTCCCCTTCTCCTCCTGCCCCCAATCCCTCCCAGCATCAGAGTCTTTTCCAATGAGTCAACTCTTCGAATGAGGTGGCCAAAGTACTGGAGTTTCAGCTTCAGCATCATTCCCTCCAAGGAAATCCCAGGGCTGATCTCTCCACCTTAATTTTTGAGATCGCTTGACTATTGCTGTTTGCCGTAACCCCCCCTCCCCACCCCTGCCCAATTCAGATGTTTTTGAGTAGATTTGGATGCCTTTTTAAAAAGCATTCATTCTAGGTTCTGATGCTAATGGAGAGAAAAAAATGAAAAAGGCCTGCTTAGTTTTTGCGTTTGCACATCTGTGTAGCCTGCAGAGTTTGTAGACAGTGAATTAAGTCCACCTACCATATAACTCTTGACAAGTCACTCGACTCTACCCCTGTTTTCCCATTTGTAAATAATATACCACACTGAGTTTGGGGAGGTTGAAATAAAATAATGTTCAAGAATGTGTCTTGTAAACTGTAAGACATTCTTCTCCTGCTTTTTGCTCATCCACTGAGATGTTGGCTTCTGATAGAATGAAGGAGTTTATTGTTTTTACTGGGAGGAACTCTAGTTTTAAAGTGGTTTCATTCTGATCTGCTCTGCTCAGTGCTTTGGTCATGTCCAACCCTTTGCCACCCAATGGACTGAAGCCCGCCAGGCTCCTCTGTCCGTGGGATTTTCCTGGCAAGAATGCTGGAATGGGTTGCCATTCTTTCTTCTGGGGGATCTTCCCAACCCAGGGATCGAACCCCCGTCTCCCACATTGCAGGTGGATTCTTTACTGCTGAGCCACGAGGAATGCTCCCTCATTCTGACAGTTACTTTGATAAAAGGTGTTGAGGCTGTATTAGCTGATGAAAGTTTTTGCTAAAAACACTATACAGAGATCTTTCTGAAAAAGCCTAGTTTAAAACTGCCCTGACAGCCTGGTTAGCCGCTTGCTTTTGTGACTAAGCACTTGAAATAGGGCTAGTTGGGGTTGAAATATATAAATAGACTGTAAGTATAAATAGACATCAAATTTTGAAGACAATGTAAAAACCTAAATACCTTAGTTTTAACATTATTTACATATTTAAATGATAATTTATATATATTAGAATAATTAAAATCCCCTGGAGAAGGAAATGGCAACCCACTCCAGTATTCTTGCCTGGGAAATCCCATGGACAGAGGAGCCTGGCGGGCTACAGTCCATGAAGTTGCAAAGAGTCAGACATGACTTAGCAACTAAATGACAACAAAAGGATAATTAAATATGTTATTTAGATTAATTTTACTTGTTTCTTTTTGCTTAACATGTGGCTACTAGAAAAATTTCAAATTACATATGTGGCTCACACTATATTTCTATTGAATAGCAGTGGGTTAGGATTCAATATATGTTTATTCTTAAGAGGGTTTGGTTTACTGAAACCCTTACATTTTGATTTATAAATTGATTTTTTTAAACTCCCAAATTTAGGCCTCCCCACTCCCACCTCCCTTGTATTCATTGCATTGGTGAAATTTTTTGTTTAGTTTTTTGAGAAACAACTACTATTGACTACAGAAGAAAAATTGCAGCTAAAACAATTACTTGTTTTTTTGAAGCCCCCAAATAGCTTCGATAATTTTGACTGAAAAGAGATGTTAATAATAATAATAGCGTATGCTCAGTTGCTTCAGTCTGACTCTTTGTAAACCTGTGGACTGTAGCTTGCCAGGCTCCTCTGTATATGAGACTCTCTAGGCAAGAATACTGTAGTGGGTTGTCAGGCCCTCCAGGGTATCTTCCCGACCCAGGAAGATACCTGGGTGTCTCCTGCGTTGCAGGTGAATTCTTTACTGCTGAGCCACCAGGTAGCCACCGTTTGTTGAATGTTCACTGCATTCAGGCTGCTTTATAACTCTTATTTAGTCCATCCAACTATAAATATTAAATACTTTTATTAATTACTTTATAAATAAGGAAGTTAAAATATAGGAAAATTTAAGCAATTGGCCACAAGAACACAGAGCTGGTTCCAGGAATGGAACCCAGGTCTCTATGATTTCAAAGCTTGTAAACTATAGATTCTCCTGTATTTTGAGAATTGATTATTGAATCATCTGGAAAAAAGTTGGTTATCAAAAGAGATATTTAGTTCTAATCCCTTGTTTGTATTAGTGACCAGTAGGGAATGCTCAACAGGAGATTAGGTGAATGAATCATGAATTCCTACTAATCATGTAGTTACAGTGAATGAAAAGGAGTTTGTATATCATCATGACTAAATCTTAAAAATGTAAAATTAGATAAAGCTGAAGGATAAACATATAGTATAATTGCCATTTGTATAGTTTAAAACTCTGCCACCCAATAATATTGTAAGCAAAGGTAGTTTGTGTTTTAAGAATTTCAGATTTGAATTGTCTCTATATTGATTGCATGCCTTTGTGAAGCTGCCTTGTGGTTAAATGAAGTTAGTAAAATCTCTGTGAAATAAGCATTCTCTAATATTGATCTTACTCTTAAAAGAACAAACCAAACCAGTGTTGCCCTTTGCTTCGATGCTGTGCACGTGTCTGGTTAGTAGATAGCTTTGAAGCCCAGGTGTGCAGCATTTCAAGGACAGACAGACCTGTTTTCATTTAACTTTAGCCCTTAATTGATAGGCATGACGTTGATAACAGCCTGGGTAAGGCTTCTGCAATGGGAAAGGCAGTCCCTCACTGTATTATTTTCTGGAACTTGAAGCTTCAGGATGGAGTGTGGTAGGAGAGGAAGATGAAGTAAGTAGATGTTGATGGTCAAGTTTACAAATGTTCATTCCCTCCCTATTGAAAATTTGAAATCTCTGACTCTCGTTTTTAAAGTAGTTAGTTGCTGAAAAAGTCTTTAGCAGTTGACCTTCCCTCCCCACAAAGTGAAATTAATTCCACTCAGTGGCAGTTGCAGTCTTCCTGTCATTACCATTTCAAAGTGCTTTCCCCCTTAGTTTTTGAAATTATAAGATCTTTTCTACATTTGCAAAAAGATGATATATTGTTAAGATAAATGAGATGTTATACAGAATGATCCTGCAGTGTACATAGTAGGCACCCAAAAACTGGTTACATGATTTAATGCCAGATGAAATGGATTTTGGGAAAAGGTCAAGAGAAGGGTGAACATTAGTGGGAAAGGTGTCTAAAGCAAGTGCTTAGTCACTCAGTTGTGTCCTTTTTTCGACCCCATGGACTGTAGCCTGCCAGGGTCCTCTGGACATGGGGAGTCTCCAGGCGAGAATACTGGAGTGGGTTGCCATGCCCTCCTCCAGGAGATCTTCCCAACCAAGAGTTCGAACCCAGGTCTCCCACGTTGCAGGTGGATACCTTCTGAGCCACCAGGGAATAATTTGGCCTATTTTGCAATTTGTTCGGATTGTTTTGAGTATCACAAACATCCCAAAAGTGGCATGACTGTGTTTCTGGGAGAGATTAAGGGCATACAGTCTGCAATGTGGGAAGAACTGAACAGAATATTTGAGGTGGAAACTAGCCATTAACGAGGAGTGTGAATGCCTGGTTCTTTCAGAGTGACTGGCTACACACCAGAGATCCATAAGTGAAAATTGCCCAGTTCATAATTTTTTTTTTGCTGATCATTGGAAAAAAACTGCCACCAACAGGAAAAAAGAGCACATCATAAAACAGTTTAACTTTGTTTATACACAGTGGACAAGTTATAGGCAGAAACTGATATGCTTTGGTTAATTATGAATTGTTTAATAAGAAAAGTTAGTATTTATCTAATTGAATTATTCTGATAAACTGACTTAATTTTCAGTTCTGATTCTGAGTTTTACATGGAATCTTTCAGCTTTGACTTCAACATGTCCTCCTAAATGTCCAGTATTAAGTAGACTTGAACATTGCCTGTGGCTTAGGCACATCGCCCTGAAATATCAGGCTCATTTTAGAATTTATATATATCTGTTTCCAAAATTCCAGGAGTATGGTGTTTTGATGGCAGCCAAAAACATACTATTTATTTATTTTTTTTAAACATCTAAGGAGTTTAGAAGATACTTTGCTGTTTGATAGGGATGCAGGCTAGGAGACCTGTCTCGACTCTACATTAGGATGACAGCAGATGTGTTTATCTGTAGTTTGAGTGAAGAGCCATTGTTACTCCCTGAAAAGGAGAGTTTGTTTTCCATTTAATCAATACCTCATAAATGCTGAGCTTTGAAGACATGGCCATGGCAACTAGACACAACTTGAGCTTTGCTCTGCTAAGGAAGCAATAGAAATTTAAAGTTGCTCATGTATTCCAATTTTTGAATAATTTCTGAAATCGTGACTTCATCTGTAGTTAATAGCATTTAGATTGTTCAGAGTCCCCAGTTTCCTTGAGCTCTGGGGAATTGCCATTGAAGAGTAACATGCAGTCTAGCTGTAATATGCCCAATTCACACCTGTAGTAAAAGGCTGACTACCTGTCCCTCCCTATAATGGTTGCCAGTGATTTTTTCTTTCATTTTTTTGAGGTAAAAGTATAAGATGTCTTGTTAAACCAAATTTTCAAGACATGAGATATCTTGCTCAATTTAAGAAAGAAGCTACAGTCTTGTGTGCTACTGGGAATCTGCAGAGTATGTTTCTCAGGGTCCTTAATTGGCCTACATTCTTGAACTAAGGCAGTTAATAAATCTTTTCAATAAGTTCCCTCCACCTAGAAATTTAAATCAAATTAAATTTCTAACTCTGCAGCAGTTTTTCTCAAATATTGCATTAATTGGTAATGGCTAAGGGCATGGGTATTTTTGAAAAGCCACAATATTATAATAATTTCCTTCAATCAAATCCCACAGTGAACCAGACATGAAAAATTCATGGCACAAACTCTCTTGATCAATGATGGAGTGGAAGCTGTTAAACATAATAGACTACTGGTTCTCTGGAGTCTGTGCAGCTCTGAGGAAAGCAGCACTCTGTGGCATTTTAAAGCCTGGCCTCTGACCCATTGTAGGTAGCCTGTCTACCACAAGGTAGACTCAGCTTTACCATGCCTAAACAAACTTGAAATTCCTTGCTGTAAACCCTGTCAGTTTCTCTGCCAGGCCAAATAGGTCAAAATTCTTTGGCCAAAGATTTCCTACGACCATAAAATGAATGAAACATGGGTTCCGTTTAGTGTACATGCTACTTCCTGGATGGTCAGTTATACAGTTATTGCATTTCTTCCTTCTGGCCTCATATACTCTGAAAGCCCTAGTGCCCTTCCCTAGATATTATGTAACATCATGAAGTTGTGGTAATTATCCAGGTATGTTCTGTGGACATAGTTGAGCTTTTAATAAATATGAGTCGTAGGATTAGATGGCTGACCAGGTTCTAACCTGAATCCTTACTGAAAGATATTGACCACCATGCTTTTCAGAATGTGCAGGAAGATCTTTTGAGAGAGTAAAAAAGGACAATAAAATTTTGCTTTTTATTTTTTCTTTACTCTCATGGTGCTTCTATTTTATGTATATTTTAAAACACATATAATATGTAAATATAGTAATATATGTTTATAATGATGGTAAGGGGAGTGGTCAACATATTTTTAACTGATGGGAATGTGTGTTTCAAAAAGTTTGAAGACCACTAATCTATCTTGTTACCAGAATTACCTTTTTAAATAGAAATCTGGACTCAATATTTCCCTACTTAAAAGCCTTTGATTGCTTCCTGCTGCTCACAGGATAAAGAGTAGTCTACTTAGCATAATTTACAAGGACCCTCTCAAAATAGTCTGTCTGAACCAGTGCTTCTCAAACTCTGATGGAAGATTAGGTTTCCCCTCCCTTAGTCTTTCAAGGACTGACATTTTTATGAAATTATTAGAAAAATGAATTGTTAGAAAAAGGAAATTAGAAAAATAAACACAATGTAAGCTGTGTTTTTTATTACTAAATTCAATAGACCTACACGACTGCCACATTCCATGGTTTCTAAATGCTTAAGTATCAGTTTTGGTGCTTATCTCTGTGGGTGAAGCATCAATCCACGGTCTACATGTGTAGTAACACTGGTCTGAATTACTTTTTTGCCCTTTCTGCTGCCTTTAGAGACCTTATAGTAGTACATTTAGAGCTAGTTACTAGTCTCACTGAGAGTCATGCACTTTTATACCTGCATGTGGTAATTCTCTGATTGTGGTCTCTAGACTAGCTGCACTAGGATTACAGGGGAACTTTGTTAGATATGCAGATTCTCAGGACTTGGCTTAGACATACAGGATCAGAAACACTAGGAGTGGATCCTACAATTTGTGTTTTAGCAATCCCTCAGGGTGATCCTGAGGCTCACTAAAATTTAAGAAGTCCTTAACTCAGGGTACCCTATATGTCATTCAAACTGGAACCCTTCTGAGAATGAAATGGACTGCTATTAATAAAGATGCCGAGTAATCTGAGACTGTTTTAGGCAAATGAGGACAAATCGTCACTCTGCTTTTATACTGCATTCTTTTTCTGAGAGAGGTCTCTGGTGTGTTCTCATTCCAGCATTCCCAAACTTCCATGGGCAGGGAAGTCACTCTCCTTTTATGATTTCTCTGAGCATATGGTCCAGTTCAGTTCAGTTGCTCAGTCATGTCTGACTCTTCGCAACCCTGTGGACTGCAGCACACCAGGCTTCCCTGTCCGTCACCAACTCCCAGAGCCTACTCAAACTCATGGCCATTGCGTCGGTGATATCATCCAACCACCTCACCCTCTGTTGTCTGCTTCTCTTCCCACCTTCAATCTTTCCCAGCATCAGGGTCTTTTCCAATGAGTCAGTTCTTTGCATCAGGTGACCAAAGTATTGGAGTTTCAGCTTCAGCATCAGTCCTTCCAATGAATATTCAGGACTGATTTCCTTTAGGATTGACTGGTTGGATCTCCTTGCAGTCCAAGGGACTCTCAAGAGTCTTCTCCAACACCACAGTCCCAAAGCATCAATTCTTCTGTGCTCAGCTTTCTTTATAGTCCAACTCTCACATCCATACATGACAACTGGAAAAACCATAGCTTTGACTAGATGGACCTTTGTTGGTAAAGTAATGTCTCTGCTGTGTTTTTTTTTTTTTTTTTTTACTTTACAATATTGTATTGGTTTTGCCATACATTGACATGAATCCACCACGGGTGTACATGTGTTCCCCATCCTGAACCCCCCTCCCACCTCCTTCTCCATCCCATCCTTCTGGGTCATCCTAGTGCACCAGCCCCGAGCATCCTGTATCATGCATTGAACCTGGACTGGCAATTCATTTCACATATGATAATATACATGTTTCAATGCCATTCTCCCAAATCATTCCATCCTCACCTTCTCCCACAGAGTCCAAAAGACTGTTCTATACATCTGTGTCTCTTTTGCTGTCTTGCATACAGGGTTATTGTTACTATCTTTCTAAATTCCATATATATGTGTTATTACACTGTATTGATGTTTTTATTTCTGGCTTACTTCACTCTGTATAATAGGCTCCAGTTTCAACCACCTCATTAGAACTGATTCAAATGTATTCTTTTTAATGGCTGAGTAATACTCCATTGTGTATATGTACCACAGCTTTCTTATCCATTCGTCTGCTGATGGACATCTAGGTTGCTTCCATGTCCTGGCTATTATAAACAATGCTATGATGAACATTGGGGTACATGTGTTTCTTTCAATTCTGGTTTCCTCGGTGTGTATGCCCAGTGGGATTGCTGGGTTGTATGTCAGTTCTATTTCCAGTTTTTAAGGAATCTCCACACTGTTCTCCATAGTGGCTGTACTAGTTTGCATTCCCACCAACAGTGTAAGAGGGTTCCCTTTTCTCACACCCTCTCAAGCATTTATTGCTTGTAGACTTTTGAATAGCAGCCATTCTGACTGGTGTGAAGTGGTACCTTATTGTAGTTTTGATTTACATTTCTCTGATAATGAATGATGTTGAGCATCTTTTCATGTGTTTATTAGCCATCTGTATGTCTTCTTTG